>NW_026644624.1:310322-620644 GCF_030020395.1 Manis pentadactyla
GGTGAATTGAGGGACCAAAAATTCAGTCCATAACTCTGTATCTATCGTCTATCTCTTGTCTATCTAATCTATCGATATCTATCATCTATCTGTCTAATCTTACCTACCTATATCATCTATCCTATCTAGTCTATCATCTGTCATCTATATATATCTTATCTGTCTGTCATCACTCAATATATTCATCTAATCTATGAATATCTATCATCTATCTAATGTATCTATTTCTAATCTATCATCTGTCACCTGTCATCTGTCTGTCATGTACCTGTCGTCACTTTTTGTCTACCCATCTATCCTTATGTACAGAACAGTGTAAGATAATTCTAGCTGAAATAAGCAGGTGAAGAGAGGCAACTAAGTTCCCGGTAGTTTATATGAATGCAAACACCAGGGTGAGATTTCCCTAGTCTATAGAAATGGAGGCTGGGGAATTCACACGTAAGTAGAAAGGGAGCGAGATTTTAAAGAGGTAGGGGGAGGCATAGCTTAGATTTACAGCAATGCGTGGTTTGGCTAGCCCAAGGCATATTTTTCAGTTTGGGACGGGGCAACAGCCAGGAACTTCAGCACATTATCAGTGTCCCATGTGGGAGGGGGCAGCAGCTGGAGACATTGGCACATTGTCAGTGTCCGACGTGCTTGCTCCTCCCATCAGTGACCCCAGCCTTACAGTTAACAACACGGCTATCTACCATGGCTATCCATCCATCCATCCATCCATCCATCCATCCATCCATCCATCCATCCATCCATCCATCCATCCATCCATCCATCCATCTATCTATCTATCTATCTATCTATCTATCTATCTATCTATCTATCTATCTATCTATCTATCTATCTATCTATCTATCTATCTATCTGTCATCTATCTATTCAATCTACCTATACCTATCATCTATCCTATCTAATCTATCATCTATCTATCTGTCTATCTGTGCTATCTATCATCATTTTTGTCTACCCAACTATCCTTACGTACAGAACAGTTCACAAGATGGCTTATATGTCACTTCCCTACTTATGTTTCCAAAAGCCTGAAAGGTAACTCGGCCCTAGAGACAAACAACACTAGGTTCATTGAGACATTTGAACGTCGAGTCAACAGCATGTGACTACAAAACTATTAAATGGTGGTGCGGGGGCCTAGTCTGGGGCTGGGGGCCTTTGTATGAGCCTTTCCCGAGGGCGTTGGAGTGCCCATCGGGTCCGAGGCTCACTTATGGACAGGGGCGAGGCCGTCGTATGTGCCTCCCACAGCATCGTATGAGTCCAGATGGGACCAGATGATGACTGCCCTTGCATTGCTTGTCTGGGGTGCACAGTAGGCCAGCGGTGGTGCTGCCCATGACCTCGTGCATGGCCGGGGCGGGCAAAAGATGATAGCCAGCGATGGTGGCGTCGTGTCCATCATTTCGTCCTGAGCGTCAGAGCCAGCCATTGGGCCGGTGCTTGTGCTGCCCAAGGCCTTGTCTGTTGGCTGACTCTTTATGGCGGTTTTGCAGAGGCAGGACACCACGAGGCGGGCTGGTAGTGGTGCCCGTGTGCCCTGAAGAGGAGGTGCTCGTCTAGGTGGTCTCTCTCCAGCATCTGCTGAGAGACTAGGATGGTCCAGAGGCCCAGGAATGCTCCCCGTGGAAGTGGGAACTCTGCTGTGAAAATTGGGAAATGCCAGCTGCTAAAGGCACAGGATCCCGGTGGAACAGCCTGTGACCAGGGTTGCGGGCAGGTGCAGGGTGCTCCCTGGCAGGAGGGGTAGGGGGCAGCGACCCGGGGACGGGAAGGACCACCGGGTGAAGAAGGTGGTGCTGGGGAGTCGGCGGGCATTGTGCGGTACAAAACTTAGTAAGGATGAAACTGTGCACACGGAAAAATTGGTTATGGCGTGCGCCAAACGATCGGAGGAAATTGTGTGAAGCTACGGAGAGGGTCTCCTTTGCCACTAACTCTTTCTCAGGCCTAGCACACACTGAGCTGAACAGCTATGGTCAGCCTTGTATGTATATCAGCCAGGGGACGCACCACAAAGTGGCCTGGGACACTGTGACATCACCCAGGGGCCGCATCACCACGTCCCCATTGGCTTAAGCACACCAGCCCCGCCCAGAGGAGACCCTAGTCCAAGGCCACGGTGAGACCCCAAGGCCAACCACCGTAGTATCCCTAGCCCACGGGACTGCCCACTGAGGGTCGTGCAGATGTTCAGACCAACGAGGCCACCATGGGTCCGTCGAAGGCTGCAGTGCCCTCGTCTGTCACAGCTTAGCCCGTCTGGGTGCCGGCTATGCATGGGCTCAGTATCCGGGGCGTGGTGTGCATCAACTGCCTTGCCACCCCTGCACCCCCCATGATCCCGGAGGCCAGGGCCTGCACACAGCCAGGCACGGAGGAACCCAGATGCAGTCCGGGGAACGGCCCGCCCTTTCCCGGGCCTTCCCAGCTTCTCTGGGACTCCTGGAGCCAGGCATGCCTTCTCGGCCATGGCCAGCCAGGCGACCGGGTCTTAGCATAGCCACATCCCGCATTCTGACTGGGACCGGCCGCCCAGATTTTCTCTCTGATCTAGCTTTGGGGTCCTGTGTCTTGTACGTGAATAATACAACACAGTAAACTGGGAAAAACTTTTTATTTTTAAAATGCTTCTCCTTTAGACTCTTGCTCTCAATGGTGTCGCCATTCTTGCCCATCAGCCAAGCTGGATGCTTGCGGGGCAACGTCGCCTCCTCTCAGCAGTCAGCCTGTCCATTCCCGATCCTGAATCTTCATCCTTTATGTTATAACCTGTGGAGCTCGTGTCCCATGTCAGTAACCCTGCTTCTGGTTTCTCAGGTCTTTCCTGGTGCACCTATGCCCTGCTTGTTCACTGCTTCACTGTGGAAGCACTGACATTGTTACAGAATAAAATGTGAAATTCTCCAGCCCCAACTCACGGTCTGACCTTCACTTTGTCTACATCTCCATCCCTATGAGCCAAGCTAACTGCTCCTTGAAAAGATCCTGTCTTGTGCCTTTTTGTCTCTGAATTATTTCCTCTGGGGGTTCCCACCTCTTGCTTCTGGTTTTTAAGACATTTCACCCCAGCAGAAGAACAAGGATCGTTGAAGACCCACCTCTCTAGTCACCTCCTCTTCTAGGCTACCGTGCATTCTCACTTAGGCGTGCCCTCCTCTCCCTTCTCTGTACTTGTTGAAGACCTCTCTTATGAAATGTGAGTGTGTCAGCTCGTGCACATCAATCTTCATGTCACGGGATCTGTTGAACAGTGGTGACATTGAATGACTGGACTCGGCTTCAGAGCTCAGCTTCCCGTTCAGTGATACCTTGTGCTGCTCGCTCGTCCGCCAACCGTTCATTATGTTCCAAACCGTGCGAACATAAATGCGGGTGAGATGCCACTGACGACCCCTCAGTCCCCGCTGTGTATGCCTCCGGGTGCTTAGGGAGAGCCACAGCGAGCCGAGCCCACGAACTTATCTTTAATGGCGATGAGCACAGAGAGTGTGGGGCAAGCCCCAGCTGATGCTGCTGTTGCTGTGATGACTCCTCTCCCTGGCCCAGTGGGGGTAAGATTCCAGATCTCTTCTTGTTCTCTGCCTGTGCTTTCTCTGTAGTGGTGCAGTTTTGTTGTATGGGGGCGGCTTCTTTCGTGTCTTTGAAGGAAATAAGTACAGGTCTCAGAAGTCCCTTGTGTCAGTTTTCATTGTACTGTACGGTCTTCTATGTCTATGTCTTTGGGTTTTCTCCCGCTGCTACTGCTTTTCCTCTGAGAGGACCTGTACCACAGTCCTGTTGTAGACAGAAGAGTAAATTTGGTGTTTTGCTCACCACCATGTTTGAGGGACATCGGTGTCACCACTGATAGGAGGAGGGACAGGTAAAAAGGAACACCGAGTTCTAGACGGGAGCAGTTGGTAGCAAATAGTGTGTTGTGGAGTGATGTGTTCGTTTGAGCATCCAAACTTCCCTCAGTATCTGGTTTTTGCTTCTTTACATTCGTAAACATCATAAAGTCAACTGATTTCAAAAGCCCAGATGCATATTATTACATCAATTCAGTTGTTGAGGCGAGAAAAAATGAGAAGGTTTCGCGATACCAAAGAATCTATGACTGGGCCCTGCCAAAACCGAACAGAAAGAATCCAAGGTGGCGGGAATGGCTATTTTCTACTGTCTCTCTGGGCACTCAAAAAGAATCACTTTTATTTATTTACTTTTTGGTGTCAGTAATGTACAATTACATGGCAACATTATGGTTGCTAGACTCCCCCTCCTCCCCCCTCCAACAAATTATCAAGTCTGCTATCCACACCCCATTACAGTCGCTGTCCATCAATATAGTAAGATGCTATAGATTCACTACCTGCTTCTGTGAGTTATACTGCAATCCCCGTGGCCCCCCATGCCCTACATTATGTGTGTGGATCGTAATGCCCCCTTTACCCCCTTATCCCTCCCTTCACACCCGTCCTCCCAGTCCCTTTCCCTTTGGTAAATGTTAGACCATTCTTGGGTTCGGTGAGTCTGCTGCTGTTTTTAATTTCTAATTTGCTTTGTTCTCATACCTCACATAGGAGTGAAATCCTTGGATACTTGTCTTTCACCAGCTGGCTTATTTCACTGAGCATAACACCCTCTAGCTCTGTCTGTGTTGTTGGAAATGGTGTGAGGATTTGTTTTCATCATATGGCTGAATGATATTATATAGTGTGTATGTACGAAATCTTCTTTATCCATTCACCTCCTGATGGACAATAAGGTTGCTTCCATTTCTTGGGTATTGTAAAGAGTGCTGTGATCAACATAGGGGTGCATCTGTCCCTTTCAAACTGGGCTCTTGCACTCTTAGGGTAAATTCCTAGGAGAAGAATTCCTGGGTCAAATGGTATTTCTGTTCTATGTTTATGTGGGGGACCTCCATACTGCTTTCCACAATGGTTGAGCTGACTGACATTCCCACCAGCACTGTAGGAGGGTTCCCCTTTCTCCACACCCTTGCCCACATCTGTTGTTGTCTGTCCTTTGGGTGGTGGCCATCCTAACTGGTGTGAGGTGATACCCCATTGTGGTTTTAATGTGCATTTCTCTGATGGTTAGCTATGTGGAGCGTCTTTTCATGTGCCTGTCGGAAACCTGAAATTGCTTCTGTGGAGAAGTGTCTGTTCAGATCCTATGCCCATTTTGTAATTGAATTCATTTGCTTTTTGTGTGTTGAGGTTCGTGAGCTCTTGATATATGTTTTCAATGGAAACGCCTTATCAAATATTGCATCAGTGAATATATTCTCCCATACTAAAGGGTGTCTTTTGGTTCTACTGATTGTGGTTAAACAGAATCTTACTAAACCCCATACCACTTCACTCCAAATCTGACTAATTATTCCTTTTTTCCAGATCACCAAAGAGCCGAGAAAACTGGAACGATGAGGAGAAGTTGTGATGCAGGAACATCTAGCGTAAAACTGAGAGGTGAGGTGGTGTTTAGACTGGTAGGTTGTATCTTACCATGTACTGCTTTCAAGGGTCTTAGGTAAAAAAGATTGCCAAGGAGATGAAGACAGGGGTTTTGACGTCACCTGGTATCGGTGGAGCCACGTAGCCTCTAGCCATTGATGGGTAGGCTTGCATGCGGCACTGTTGTCTTTCCTGCGGTGTTAGACGAGCAGCGTCCCCCATATGCAGTTCAGTCAGAGCCCATGTGGGACTGTCCTGATATAGGCTGGGTGGACCCGAGAGCTGTGCTGTTCCTGCTCAGTTGTCGCAGCACCCCTCTCAGAACATGGCTCATGCAGCGCTCCCGGGAGGGATAGAGAGAGAGAAAGAGAGACAGAGACAGAGAGACAGAGAGAGAGAATAGCACTCCAGAGACAGTGAAGGTTTTATTTCCTGTAGCTCCCTGAGCATGCTCCTGATGTTTATTTTGAGACCTCATTCTCAGGACGATTGATTCGAGTCCAGTTACGAGGTTCCTTTGAAGGTTCATTTTTGTAGGAGGCGCCATTTAGCTCCCTGAAGCGTTACTCTCTGGGGATGCTCAGCCCTTGGGGGGATGGCAGGGGTCCCAGGGGAGCGGTGCCAGTGCGCAACCCTGCCGGGAGTAAAGAGGTCTTTCCTGCTTCCCGGTCACAGTGCCTGTCTCCACTGCCAGGGCCAGTTTGCGGAGCACACAGGGAGAAGCTACCATAGGTGGGGTTGGCCGTTTTGCAGGCTTGTGCTGGTTGTGATGTAGTCCGTGTACCAGTCACATCACGGTAAGGGGCCTCGAAGTTGCGAGGCCAGCCGGGGGGATGGAGCGCCCCTAATTCCTGAAAAACTCCCACCTGCCGGGCAGAGTGCACCTGTTCAGTTTGGCGCACCTGTCCTTTCTCCTGAGCGGCAAGCCCTGTGGAAGCCATGCCCCTTTAGCAGTTCTCTCGCTGTTAGGAAGTCTCTCAGACTGTCTGCCATTTTTTTGTCCCACAGCCGCCAGTTGTGGATCCCTGTGTTTTCCCACATGTGGCTGGAATCTCAAGTCTCTCGAAGTCTTCCGCCTGTCTTTTCTTTCCATCCCCACCGATCCTCCAGAGCACAGTACATTTACGGTAGGTTCATGCTCCCAGAGCACTTCTCCAGGACTGTACGTCACACTTCTCCTTGAGGTGACAGCCTGCCAAAGCAGCGTTCTTCCCTGCTGCTCTTCCAGGATTTGGTGCAGTTGTTCTATTTCCATATAGTACGTATGTATATGGTTTTGGTTTTGGGAGGAGGATTCCGCCTCCCCTCTCACGTGAGCCGCCATCTTCAAACCCTTCAGCATATCTTTTTTTTTTTGTCAGTTTCACTTGTCTAGGGTACCTGTCCCCACCACCTCAATTTGTAGTTTGTCTTCTTCCTTGGATCCCAAGTGAGTCTCCTGTAAGGGAGCACGTAGGTGGTCTTGAGCTTTCATCCATTCTTTTAACCATGTGTCTTTTGATTGGAGCACTCAGATCGTGTCCCTTTATACTGACAATTGAGAGCTGTGTACTTATTGCACTTAAAAAAATTTTTTTGTTATCATTAATCTACAATCACGTGAAGAACATTATGATCACCAAGTACACCAAATTCCCCCGAAAACCCTGTTACAGTCGCTGTCCATCAGCATAGTTGGATGCTGTAGACCCCTTCACCTTGTCCCCCCCCACACACCATTAGGGTTGCTGTCTGTCAACGTGTAGTAAGATGCTATACAATCACTACTTGTCTTCTCAGTGTTGTACAGCCCTCCCCATGCTCCCCCCACGCCACACATTATATATGCTTATCCTAATGCCCATTCCCTTTCTCCCCGCCCTTATCCCTCCCTTCCCACGCACCCTGCCCAGTCCCTTTCCCTTTGGTAACAGTTAGTCCTCTCTCGGGTTCTGTGTGTCTGCTGCTGTTTTTTTCCTTGAGCTTTTCTTTGTTGTTATACTCCACACATGAGTGACATCATTTACTACTTGTCTTTCTCTGCCTTGCCTATTTCACTGAGCATAATACCGTCTAGCTCCATCCACTTTGTTTCAAATGGTAGGATTTGTTTTATTCTTAAGGCAGCTTACTGCACTTTTTAAACTAGATATCTGTCTTCTCTTTTGTCTGTAGTTTCGCTATGTGCTTTCACCATTGCTCTGTTGGTTATGAGCAATAGCTTTGTGTCAGTTGATATGTACCTATATCTATCTATCTGTCTGTTTATATATCTATCTATCTATTTATCTATTTATCTATCATCTATCTATCTATCTATCTGTCTATCAATCAATCAATCATCTATTTATATGCCCGTCTGACCTTGTGTACAGGGCAGTTAACAACACAGCCTATGTCACTTCCCTACATTGTGCTTCCCAAATCTTACATGGTAACTAGGCCGTTTGGAGAGCACTGGGTTCACGGAGAATCTTGCAGGTCAAGTCAACCACTTGTACCTACAAAACTAGGAAATAGTGGTGCAGGGACTTGAACTTCTGTCTCTATCCTCTTTTATCTTCTTCTCACATGCTGACTGTATTTAGCCACATTCATTGACTAAGTGCTCCCTGAAGACCACAAGTATTGTTCCTCTGGGCCTGTTGTCTACAGAAAGTAAACTTGGTACTTTGCTCACAAAGATTTTTGAGGGACATCGGCATGATCACCACTGATAGGAGGTAGGGACAAATAAAAAGGAACACCAATTTCTAGACAGGTGCAGTGGGGAGCATAGAGTGTGTTGTGGAGTGACGTGTTTATTTGAGTGTCCAAACTTCCCTCTTTAACTGGTTATTACTTTTTTACATTCGTGAACATCATAAAAACCACTGATTTCAAAGACCCAGACGCACACTATTACAGTAATTCAGTTGTTGAAGTGAGAAGAAATGAGAAGGACGTTGCTGCACCACTAAATCATGGCTGCGCACTGCTGAAACCAAATAAATATAATTCATGGTGGCCAGATAGGGCTATTTCCTACTGACTGTCTCTGGGGACTCAAACAGAATCCATTTGTTTGATTGTTTCTTTTTCACTTTCACTTGTGTAGGGTACCTATACCCACCCATTCGGCATGAAGTTTGTCTGTGTCCTTGGATCTCAAGTGAGTCTGCTGTAAGGGAGCACATAGGTGGTCTTGAGTTTTCATCCCTTCTTCTAACCTTGTGTCTTTTGATTGGAGCATTCAAAGCCTGTCCTTTTATTCTGATGATTCAGAGATGTGCCGTTACTGCACTTAAAAACTTTTTTTTGTTATCATTAATCTACAATAACGTGAAGAACATTATGTTTACTAGGCTCCCCTCTTCACCAAGTACCCCCCTAAAACCTCTTACAGTCGATGTCCATCAGCGTAGTTGGATGCTGTAGACTCCTTCTCCATGTCCCCCCACACAAAACCCATTATAGTTGCTCTCCATCAGCGTGTAGTAAGATGCTGTAAAATCTCTACTTGTCTTCTCTGTGTTGTACAGCCATGCCCATGACCCACAGAACCCACACATTATGCATGCTAAACCTTATGTCCCCTAACTTTCTCTCCACCCTTATCCCTCCCTTCCCACCCACCCTACAAAGTCCCTCTCCCTTTAGTAACTGTTAGTCCACTCTCCAGTTCAGTGAGTCTACTGATGATTTTTTCCTTCAGTTTTTCTTTGTTGTTATACTCCACACAAGAGTGAAATTATTTGGTACTTGTGTTTCTCTGCCTGGCGTATTTCACTGAGCATACTACCGTCTAGCTCCATCCACGTCATAGCAAATGGAAGGATTTGTTTTCTTCTTATGGCTGCTTACTGCACTTTTTAAACTGGATTTCATTCTTCCTTTTGTTTGTAGTTTCGCTATGTGCTTTCACCATTGCTCTCCTTGTTATGAGCAATAGTTTTTTGTTAATTGATATGTATTTTTATCTGTCTATCTGTCTGTCTATCTGTCCATCTATGTATCTATGTATCTATCTTTATATCCTTCTATCTTTCTATCTATAAAACTATCTATTTTCCTATCATCTATCTATCTATGTATGTATGTATCTATCTATCTATCTATCATCTATCATCTCTCTATCTATCTATGAATCAATCATCTTTTTGTCTACCTATCTATCCTTATGTACAGAACAGTTGACAACATTGCCTACGTCTCTTCCCAACATTATAGTTCCAAAAATCTTGCAAGGTTACTAGGCGTAGTTAGAGCACTGATATCTCTGAGACACTTACAGGTCGAGTCAGCGGCGTGTGCTTATAAAAAAAGTAAATGGTGGTGCAGGGACATGAACCCGTAACTCTGTCCTCTGTCCTCTTTTACCTCCTTCTCACTTGCTGAATGTATTTAGCCTCCTTCATTGCCTAAGGCCTCCCTGAAGACCACAAGTATCCTTCCTCTGGGCCTGTTGTAGACCGAAAAGTATACTTGGTGCTTTGCTCACCACCATGTTTGAGGGACATCGGCGTGATCAATGCTGATAGGAGGAGGAACAAATAAAAAGGAACACCTATTTCTCCACAGGAGTAGTTGGGAACAAAGAGTGTGTTGTGGAATGACGTGTTTATTTGGGTGTCCAAACTTCCCTCTTTAGGTGGTTATTACTTCTTTACATTCGTGAACATCATAAAATGCACTGATTTCAAAAGCACAGATGCATATTATTATAGCATTTCAGTTGTTGAGATGAGAAAAAATGAGAAGGACGTTGCTGTACCACTAAATCTATGGCTGGGCACTGCTGAAACCAAATGAAAAGAATTCACCGTGGCTAGGTAGAGCTATTTCTTACTGACTGTCTCAGGGGACTCAAACAGAATCCATTTGTTTGTTTGTTTCTCTGTTTCACTTGTGTAGGATACCTGTCCCTGCCTCTTCAGCTTGTAGTTTGTCTGTGTCCTTGGATCTCAAGTGAGTCTCCTGTAAGGGAGAACATAGATTGTCTTGAGTGAAAGATAGCTTTGTTTAGCATGATGCTTTCCTATCTTCCTACCTACCTATCTCTTTATCTATCTGTGTAATCTATCTACCTGTCTATCTGACTGTCGTTTATCTATCTATGATCTATCATCTATCTACTATCATCTGTGTATCTATCTAATTTATCTATCATCCATATGTATGTATATCTGTTCAATCTATGTATCAATCATCTGTCTATGTATCTGTTTTCTCACTTTTGTCAACGTTCTGTCACTAGGTGCACTTTGGTTCCTCTGTGTCCTTCTCAGTCTCAATTCCATGTGTTTGTTTATGTGAGTTAGCTGTGTGTTTGGGTCTTGAGAGGAGTTGCCTTGGGTGGGAACTTCTGTGTAGGTGGCACTAGTCTTCTGGGTGTGGATGGTGTGGTTGGCCGGCTGGGCTCTTGAACTTGTGCGGGCCAAGGCCCTCCGGATTCTCTGCCCCTGGGCCATTCCTGTTGTGGTGGCGGCGTGAGCTGCGGGCATATGCAAGGCCCCACGCAGGGAGCACCGTGGCTGGCCTTCGGGATCCGAGGTAGGTGCATGCCCAGTAGTATGTCTTTTTGCCTGTGCACTGATGTCACCTCGGCGGCCCTCCTTGTTGGCCCATCTCCAAAGAGCATGCGTGTAGTCATTGGTTAAGGGAACTGCCTTTTGGTGACACGCGTGGCTCTTGTGGGAAAGTGGCCCATGGGCTTGCTGAGGTGGCAGGCCAGCTAGCTTGTGGGGAAACTGCTCCCCACTGCTGTCAAGGTGGAGGTTGAGTTTCCATGCATTTAGGCATTTAGATGTGAGTGAGGTCTATTTGTAATGGAATAGTAGCGTTGAGAGCTATGTTTCCGTTCATATTTAAAGGGCACTGAGCATAAAGAGTTGGGTGATGGTGGCAGGAATTCTAGGAATGTTTATGTCCCCACACGTATTTATTTTCTGTTAAGGGAGGTGATTCTGAAGTAGCTGTTTACTCACAGATGAAGGTGTTGCATAAGTTCATCCCACGTCATCCATGGTGTGATGAAGTGGTGTAGTAGAATTAAAGCCTGTACACGTTGTCCTGATACATAGGGGACACACCAAAGGCGCTCTTTGCTGCTCTCCTATCCTGGCATGTTACCATAACTAACATGATGGTTCAGAGTGGTCCCAGCAATATTTCCAGAAATATCTTTCTAAAATTGCATAGAAACACTTGGCAAAGATATCCCCAGAGGCTAGTGGAAAATTTTATTCTTTCTGTTCAGTGTTTGCAAGATGTTTGCCCTATCCTGCATTCCTTTGTTTCTTTTGCATCTCCTGTGATTGTAGTCCAATAGGTGCAGTGGTGTACACACACACACGCACACGCACAGACACACACACACGGCTGAGAGTTAACGGAGACCCCAGTTAGCGGAAACTGCAGCCGACACTTTAAAAAAGAAAGGTGCAAAAGTTGTGCTCCTGGTGTTCCCCCCATACGGAGCAGACTTCAAAGTGCGGAGGTGGTTTGACACAGATACCTGTGCAGACAGCTAAGCACATAAATCTATGCATATTCTCTCTCCATCCATCGTCTAAGTGCATCTCTGTTTACCTACATATCTATGTTTGTCTACTCAAGCTGATAACCAGAGTGTCATTGAGTGGGTGTTTCATCCATAGATACTGATTTCTCGCTATTCTGGAAGCAGAAGTCCTAGACCAAGGCAGTTCAGTTCCTGGTGATGTCCCTTCTTCCTACTTGCGTATGTCCGCATCCCTGCTGTGTTCTCACAGGGTCGAGGGGAATGCTCTGCCCTCTGTTCCTCTTAATAGCACTGATTGCATAATGGCAGCTCCACCCACACCTTCATGATATCTTCCAAACCCATTTACCTCCAAAGGCCCCACCTCCCAATACTATGACAGTGGGGGTTAGGGCTTCAAACCTGTCTCAATTCAAATATGAACTTGTGTGTGTGTATGTGTCTGTGTGTGTGTGTGTGTGTGTGTGTGTGTGTGTGTGTGTGTGTGTGTGTGGTGGCGGCGGGGGTTTAGAGGAGTGGAAGATGGTGAGGTGAGGGCTCAAAAATTCAGTTCATAACTGTATCTATCTATCATCTGTCTGTCTAATCTAACCTCCCTATATCATTTATTCTATCTAGTCTATCATCCGTCATCTATATATATCTTATTTATCTGTCATCTCTGTCAATCTATTCGTCTAATCTATGAATATCTATCATCTATATAATACATCTATTTCTTTTTTTTGTAGATATTTACTTTTTATTGAAGGGTAGTTGACACACAGTATTACATTACATTAGTTTCAGGTGTACAACATAGTGATTTAACATATATATCCATGATAATTCTAGGTACCAGCTATCACCATACCAAGTTATTACAAAATTTTGACTCTATTCCTTATGCTATATATTACATCCCGGTTACTTATTTATTTTAAAATTGCAAGTGTGTACATTTTCTTTGGTTTGTTTGTGAGGGCATCTCTCTTATTTATAGATCAAATGGTTGTTAACAACGGTAAAATTCTGTGTAGGGTAATCAATGCTCAATGCACAATCATTAATCCACCCCAAGCCTAATTTTCTTCAGTCTCCAATCTTCTGAGGCATAACAAACAAGTTCTTACATGGAGAACAAATTCTTACATAGTGAATAAGTTACATGGTGAACAGTACAAGGGCAGTCATCACAGAAACTTTCGGTTGTGCTCATGCATTATGATCTATAAACAGTCAGTTCATATATGAATACTCATTTGATATTTACACTTGATTTATATGTGAATACCACATTTCTCTCTTTATTATTATTATTTGTAATAAAATGCTGAAGTGGTAGGTACATACAAGATTAAGGTAGAAAACATAGTTTAGTGTTGTAAGAGAGCAAATATAGATGAACAGGTGTGTGCCTGAAGACTATGTGTTAATCAAAGCTAGACAAGGGCAATAAAACATCCACGTATGGAGAAGATTTCTCTCAGAACAGGGGGGTGAGGTTCTAAGCCTCACCTCTGTTGATCTCCAATTTGTCACCTGATGACCCCATGCGACTGTGCCTGTCTAAGGTTGTTCCTCCCTTGAGGAATCTTACCCGTCTCTGGCTAACCAGTCACCTTCTGGAGCCGTACAGGGAAATGTAAAGTTGGTAAGTGAGAGAGAAGCCTTATTGTTTGAAATGGTTAGCTTCTTATTTCTTTGCATATTTATGCCCTGTAGCTTCTAAGCCCAGCATTTGTCTTGAGGTATCTTTAAGACTTGGAAGAATTATGATACTAGGTAACTTTGATATGAGGCATGAATTCTATTTAAGGGTTGTAATTAGGAAGGAAGAAGAAAAGCTATAGAAGTAGCAGGCGGAAGAAAACCTGGGAAGATTGATTATTTCCTTGACATATCTTCTTATAGAGTAACTTCAGCATGTATAGGTTTTAAGCTACTACTTCAATTGTGCACACACATTAACATAATAGGAGGATAGTTACATAACCAAAGCATACCTGTAATTACAAGCCACCTCCAGTGAAACTAAGAAAACCAGTTAGTCACCTTAGGCATTTGTGAAAACTTATCTGTGATATGGCGGATATTGTCCAACTGAACTTGAACAGTCTGAGAGAAATCAGACAAATTAAAACAACCCATTCCTGGGGAATGTTCACATCCCTTATGTTCTTTTAACAGTAAATAGTCTGTCGTCGTAAGATTTTGGAGTACTACAATTTGCACTTCTAATTCTTGGTTGAGTTCCAACAGTATAGATCCAGTCAAATTTGTTGTTTTACTGTATTCACAGGCCAGCTTAGATATCTCCTTCTTCATTCCCATGGCAAATCCAGGAACTGGTGGGATGAGGGCATCTACAGCTGTAGCATCGCGTTGATCTTTATTTGGGTTTTTTGATGATCATCTTCTGGTATGAGTCTTCCAGAGAGTGCTGATGTTGGAAGTTCTTTTTCATATCGTGTCTTAGTTCATTTTCAGGTTAGACCAATTAGGCCTTGATCCTCTTTATAAACACAAACAGACCTCTTGACTACACTTTTATATTCCCTTTATACACTTTTGTAGAACTCATTGGATGTTACCACACAGGAACTGCCTTTTTTTCTTTTTTTTTTGGTGTCACTAATCTACACTTACATGACGAACACTTTGTTTACTATCGCTTAACCCTATACCAGGTCCCCCCTATATTCCCCTTTATAGTCACTGTCCATCAGCATAGCAAAATGTTATAGAATCACAACTTGCCTTCTCTGTGTTGTACAGTCCTCCCCTTTCTCCCACCTCCCTATGGATGCTAATCTTAATACCCCCTTTTTCTCCCCCCCTTATCCTCCCTACAAACCCATCCTCCCCAGTCCCTTTCCCATTGGTACTTGTTAGACCATTCTTGAGTTCTGTGATTATGCTGCTGTTTTGTTCCTTCAGTTTTTCCTTTGTTATTATACTCCACAGATGAGTGAAATCAGTTGGTATTTCTCTTTCTCTGCTTGGCTTATTTCACTGAGCGTAATACCGTGCAGCTCCATCCATGTTGCTCTCAATGGTAGGATTTGCCATTTTCTTATGGCTGAGTAGTATTCCATTGTATATATGTACCACATCTTCTTTATCCATTCATCTATCGATGGACATTTAGGTTGCTTCCAATTATTGGCTATTGTAAACAGTGCTGCGATAAACATAGGGGTGCATTGTTCTTTCTCATACTTTATTGCTGCATTCTTAGTTTAAATTCCTTGGAGTGCAAACCCTGTGTCAAATGGTATGCCTGTTTTGAGCATTTTGATGTACCTCCATACTGCTTTCCACAATGGTTGAACTAATTTACATTCCCTCCAGCAGTGTAGGAGGGTTCCCCTTTCTCCACAGCATTGCCAACGTTTGTTGTTGTTTGTATTTTGTATGGCAGCCATCCTTACTGGTGTTAGGTGATACCTCACTGTAGTTTTAATTTGCATTTCTCTGATAATTAGTGATGTGGAGCATCTTTCCATGTGTCTGTTGGCCATCTGTATTTCTTTTTGAGAACCGTCTGTTCGTTTCCTCTTCCCATTTTTTAATTCGATTATTTTTTTGTTTGTTTGTTGAGGTGTGTGAGCTCTTTATATATTCTTTACATCAAGCATTTACTGCATGTGTCATTTTCAAATATATTCTCTGATACTGTAGGGTTCCTTTATGTTCTACTGATGATGTCTTTTGCCGTTCAGAAGTTTTCAGCTTAATATAGTCCCACTTGTTCATTTTTGCTGTTCTTTCCTTACGCAGGGATATATGTTGAAGAAGAGGTCACTCATGTTTATGTCTAAGAGGATTTTGCCTATGTTTTCTTCCAAGAGTTTAATGGTTTCATGACTTACATTCAGGTCTTTGATCCATTTTGAGTTTACTTTTTTATATGGGGTTAGACTATGGTCCAGTTTCATTCTCCTACATGTAGCTGTCCTGTTTTGCCAGCACCATCTGTTGAAGAGACTGTCATTTCACTATTGTATGTCCATGGCTTCTTTATCAAATATTAATTGACCATATATATTTGGGTTAATGTCTGGAGTCTTTAGTCTGTTCCACTGGTCTGTGGCTCTGTTCTTGTGACAGTACCAAATTATCTTGATTACTATGGCTTTATAATAGAGCTTGAAGTTGGGGAGTGAGAACCCCCCTACTTTATTCTTCTTTCTCAGGATTGCTTTGACTATTCGGGGTCTTTGGTGTTTCCATATGAATTTTTGAATTATTTGTTCCAGTTCATTGAAGAATGTTGCTGGTAGTTTCATAGGGATTGCATCAAATCTGTATATTGCTTTGGGAAGAATGGCCATTTTGAAGATATTAATTCTTCCTAGCCTCGAGCATGGGGTGAGTTTCCATTTGTTAGTGTCCCCTTTAATTTCTCTTAAGACTGACTTGTATTCTTCAGAGTATATGTCTTCCACTTCTTTGGTTAGGTTTAGCCCGAGGTTTTTTTTTTTTTTGATGCAATTGTGAAAGGAGTTGTTTTAATGATTTCTCTTTCTGTTGGTTCATTGTTAGTGTATAGGAAAGCCACAGATTTCTGTGTGTTGATTTTGTATCCTGCAAATTTGCTGTATTCTGATATCATTTCTAGTAGTTTTTGGTTGAAGTCTTTAGGGTTTTTTATGTACAGTGTCATGTCATTGGCAAATAGTAACAGTTTAACTTCTTCTTTACCAATCTGGATTCCTTGTATTTTTTTGTTTTGTCTGATTGCCATGACTAGGACCTCCAGTACTATGTTAAAAAACAGTGGGGAGAGTGGGCATCCCTGTCTAGTTCCCGATCTCAGAGGAAATGCTTTCATCTTCTCACTGTTCAATATAATGTTGGCTGTGGGTTTATCATAGATGGCCTTTATTGTGTTGAGGTACTTGCCGTCTATTCCCATTTTGCTGAGAGTTTTTATCATGAATGGATTTTGAACTTTGTCAAATGCTCTTTCAGCATCTACGGAGATGATCATGTGGTTTCTGTCTTTCTTTTTATTGATGTGTTGGATGATGTTGATGGACTTTCGAATGTTGTACCATCCTTGCATCACTGGGATGAATTCCACTTGGTCATGGTGTATGATCCTTTTGATGTATTTTTGAATTCCGTTTGTTAATATTTTTTTGAGTATTTTTGCATCTACTTTCATCAGGGATATTGGTCTGTAGTTTTCTTTTTTGCTGGTTTCTTTACCTTGGTTTGCTATAAGGGTGATGTTAGCTTCATAGAATGAGTTTGGGAGTATCCCCTCCTCTTCTATTTTTTGGAAAATTTTAAGGAGAATGGGTATTATGTCTTCCCTGTATGTCTAGTAAAATTCAGAGGTAAATCCATCTGGCCCGGGGTTTTTGTTCTTTGGTAGAATTTGATTACTGCTTCAATTTCATTGCTGGTAATTGGTCTGTTTAGATTTTCTGTTTCTTTCTGGGTCAGTCTTGGAAGTTTGTATTTTTCTTGGAGGTTATCCATTTCTCCTTGGTTTCCCAGCTTGTTAGCATATAGGTTTTCATAGTACTCTCTAATAATTCTTTGCATTTCAGTGGGTTCCCTCATGATTTTTCCTTTCTCTTTTCTGATACTGTTGATTTGGTTGACTCTCTTTTCATCTTAATAAGTCTGGCTAGAGGCTTATCTATTTTGTTTATTTTCTCAAAGAATCATCTCTTGGTTTCATTGATTTTTGCTATTGTTTTAATCTTCTCAGTTTTATTTATTTCTTCTCTGATCTTTATTATGTCCCTCCTTCTGCTGACCTTACGCCTCATTTGTTTTTCTTTTCCTATTTCAATAATTGAGACATTAGATCATTCATTTGGGGTTGTTCTTCCTTTTCTAAATATGCCTGGATTGCTATATACTTTCCTCTTAAGACTGCTTTTGCTGTGTCCCAAAGAAGTTGTGGCTTAGTGTTGTTGTTCTCATTTGTTTCCTTATATTGCTGGATCTCCATTTTCATTTGGTCACTCATCCATTGATTATTTAGGAGCGTGTTGTTTAGCATCCATGTGTTTGTGAGCCTTTTTGCTTTATTTCTCGTTCTAAGCCTTTGTGGTCTGAAAAGTTGGTTGGTAAGATTTCAATCTTTTGGAATATACTGTGGCTCTTTTTGTGGCATAGTATGTGGTCTATTCTGGAGAATGTTCCATGTGCACTTGAGAAGAATGTGCATCCTGTTGTTTTCATATGTAGTCTTCTGTAGAAGTCTATTAGGTCCATCTGTTCTATTGTGTTTTTCAGTGCCTCTGTGTCCTTACTTCTTTTCTGTCTGGTGGATCTGTCCTTTGTAGTGAGTGGTGCGTTGAACTCTCCTAGAATGAATGCTTTGCATTCTATTTCCTCCTTTAGTTCTGTTAATATTTGTTTCAGGTATGTTGGTGCTCCTGTATTGGGTCCATATATATTTATAATGGCTTTGTCCTCTTGATGGGCTGAGTCCTTTATCATTATGTAATGTCCTTCTTTGTCTTTTGTTACTTTCTTTATTTAGAAGTCTGTTTTGTCTGATACCAGAATTGCAACACCTTTCTTCTCTCTGTTGTTTGCATGAAATATCTTTTTCCATCCCTTGACTTTAAGTCTGTGCATGTCTTTGGGTTTGAGGTGAGTCTCTTGTAAGCAGCATATGGATGGATCTTGCTTTTTTATCCATTCTATTACTCTGTGTCTCTTGATTGGTGCATTCAGTCCATTTACATTTAGGGTGATTATTGAAAGGTATGAATTTATTGCATTGCAGGCTTTAAGTTTGTGGTTACCAAAGGTTTAGGGTTAGCTTCTTTACTATCTTACTGTCTGACTTAACTGACTTGTGGAGCTATTATAAAAGCGGTCTGATGATTCTTTATTTCTCTCCCTTCTTATTCATCCTCCTCCCTTTTTCATATGTTGGGTGTTTTTTTCTGTGCTCTTTTTAAGAGTGCTCCCATGTAGAGCAGACCCTGTAGGATGCCCTGATGAGGTGGTTTGTGGGAGGCAAATTTCCTCAACTTTTGCTTGTCTGGGAATTGTTTAATCCCTCCTTCATATTTAAATGATATTCGTGCTGGATACAGTAGTCTTGGTTCAAGGCCCTTCTGTTTCATTTCATTAAGTATATCATGCCATTCTCTTCTATCCTGTAGGGTTTCTGTTGAGAAGTCTGATGATAGCCTGATGGGTTTTCCTTTGTAGGTAACCATTTTTTCCTCTCTGGATGCCTTTAATTCTTTGTCCTTGTCTTTGATCTTTGCCATTTTAATTATTATGTGTCTTGGTGTTGCCCGCCTTGGATCCCTTGTCATGGAAGTTCTGTGTACCTCTGTGGTCTGAGAAGCCATTTCTTCCCCTAGTTTAGGGACGTTTTCGGCAATTATTTCTTCAAAGACACTTTCTATCCCTTTATCTGTCCTCTCCTTCTGGTATTCCTATAATGCCTATATTATTCCTTTTTGATTGTTCTCTCTGCTCTCTTAAAATTCTTTCATTCCTGGAGATCCTTTTATCTCTCTCTGCACCAGCTTCTCTGCGTTCCTGTTCTCTGTTTTCTAGTCCATCAATGGTCTCTTGAATCTCGTCCATTCTGTTTTGAAGTCCTTCCAGAGATTTTTTTATTTCTGTATTCTCCTTAGTTTTTGCATATTTCTCTGCAAGTCCATTAGCATGGTTATGACTTTTGTTTTAATTATTTTTTTTGAAGACTGGCTAAATCTGTCTCCCCAGGTTCCTTCTCAGGGGAAGATGTAGCAGATGCCGAAGCTGTCTGGGTTACTCTTGTCTGGTTCATATTTTTTGGCCTTTTCATGTGGACAGGTGCTACTGGCTGTCAGCTGGGTGGGCCAAACTTTTCAAATGCTACTGGCCTTTCTTTACTGGGACAACTGCGACCCCTCGTGGCTTGTGTTGGGTAATTGCGTGTAGACTGGGTCTTTGTGTCTTGCCTGGCCGGAGTGGAGGAACTTCCCTTTCTGTGGGCGTTTTGCCTTAGGCTGCTTCTCTGCTTTCACAGTGCCTGGATTGGTAGTGGACGGGGTAGCTGCTTGGTGGTTTACCTCCATGAGGGGTCTCAGAGCTGTTGCCCAGGGTGTTAGTGTGCCCGGTTTTCCCAGTACTTTCCAGCTGCTGGTCTGTGACCTGTGTGGTTTCCTTCTAGCTGTTAAGTCCCTGTCCCTTTCAGACTTTCAAAAAGCCCGCGCTTTTCTTTGTCACAGGGGCATCATCTTCGGCACCTGCTCAGAGGACTTGCTGCCCTGTTTCCTTAGTATCCAGGGACCCCCGCGCATGCACTGTGTCTGTGCTCTGGTGCAGGTGGCTGGGGCTAGTTGTTCAGCAGTCTTGGGCTCCGTCTCCCTCCCGCTCTGCCTATTCTTCTCCTGCCGGGAGCTGGGGAAGGGTCACTCAGGTCATGCCTGGCTGGGGCTTCTATCTTACCCCTTTCTCCAGGCGCTGGGTTCTCGTTGGTGTAGTTGTAGTCTGGCTGTTGTCCTGTGTCTTCTGGTCTCTCTTTTAGGATTATTTGAATTTGTTGTATTTTCAAAAATATATGTGATTATGGGAGGAGATTCCCACTGTCCTACTCATGCTGCCATGTTTTCTCTGCCCTGCGGTTTTATTTTCTGTAGCTCCCTGAGGATGCTCCTGATGTTTATTTTGAGATCACTTACTTCAGGAAGATTGATTTGAGTCCATTTACCAGGTTCCTTTGAAATTTCATATTTGTAGGTGGCGCCCTATAGCTCCCAGAAGCGTTACTCTCTGGAGATGCTCAGACCTTGGGCGGATGGCAGGGGTCCCGGGGAGCAGTGCCGGTGCCCATCCCCGCTGGGGGGAAAGAAGTCTTTCGTGCTTCCCAGCCACAGTGCCCGTCTCCAGTGCCAGGGCCAGTTTGCGGAGCATGCAGGGAGAAGCTGCCGTAGGTTGGGGCAGCCATTTTTCAGATAGGTGCCAGTGGGAAGGCAGTCCGTCTACCAGTCACAGCACGGTAAGTTGCCTTGGAGCTGCGAGGTCATCCAGGGGGATGGAGTGCCCGGAGCTCCTGAAAGCTCCCCTGACTGCCGTCCAGAATGTACCCGGGCACTTTGGCGCACCTGTCCTTTCTCCTGAGTTGCAAGCCCTGTGAGAGCTTTGCCCCTTTAGCAGTTCTCTCGCTGTTAGGAAGTCTCTCAGACTGTCCGCCTTTCTTTTGTCCCACATTGGCTGGATGTGGATCCCTGTGTTGTCCCACAAGTGGCTGGAATCTCAAGTCCCTCGAAGTCTTCTACCTGTCTTTGATTTCCAACTCCACCGATTCTCCAGAGCATAGCACGTGTACGGTAGGTTCGTGCTCCCAGAGCACATCTCCAGGACTGTACATCACACTTCTCCTAGAGTTGACAGCCTGCCACAGAAGCGTTGTTCCCTGCTGCTCTTCCAGGATTTGGTATAGTTGTTCTATTTCCATATAGTATGTAAGTATGTAATTTTGGTTTTGGGAGGAGGATTCCGCCTCCCCTCTCACGTGAGCCACCATCTTTAAACCCATCAGCACATCTTTACTTTTTTTTTCAGTTTCTCTTGTGTAGGTTACCTATCCAAACCAACTCAATTTTTAGTTTGTCTTCGTCCTTGGAACTCAAGTTATTCTCCTGTAAAGGAGCACATAGGTGGTCTTGAGTTTCCATCCCGTCTTTTAACCATGTGTCTTTTGATTAGAGCACACAGAGCCTGTCCTTTTATTCTGACAATTGAGAGCTGTGTACTTATTGCCCTTAAAAAATATTTTTTGTTAACATTAATCTACAATCACGCTAGAACATTATGATCACCAAGTACAAGTCCCCCAAAAAACCCCGTTAGAGAAGCTGTCCATCAGCGTAGTTGTATGATTAGACCCCTTCACCATTTCCACCCACACACCCCGTTACAGTAGCTGTCCATCAGCATGTAGTAACATGCTGTAGAAACACTACTTGTCTTCTCTGTGTTGTACAGCATTCCCCGTGCTCCCACCACCCCACACATTATAAATGCTAATCCTAATGAACCCTTCCTTTCTCCCCGCCCTTTTCCCTCCCTTCCCACCCACCCTGCCCAGTCACTTTTCCTTTGGTAACTGTTAGTCCACTTTTGGGTTCTGTGAGTCTGCTGCTGTATTTTACCTTCAGTGTTTCTTCGTTGTTATACTCCACACATGAGTGAAATCATTTTCTACTTGTCTTTCTCTGCCTGGCCTATTTCACTGAGCATAGTACCATCTTGCTCCATCCACATCATTGCAAATGGTAGGATTTGTTTTCTTCTTATGGCTACTTACTGCAATTTTTAAACTGGACTTCATTCTAACTTTTTGTTCGTAGTTTCTCTATCTGCTTTCACCATTGATCTCCTGGTTATGAGAAACAGCTTTGTGTTAATCGATATGCATCTGTATGTATGTATGTATGTATGTATGTATGTATCTATCTATCTATCTATCTATCTGTCTGTCTGTCTGTCTGTCTGTCCGTCTATCTATCTATCTATCTATCTATCTATCTATCTATCTATCTATCTATCTATCTATCTATCTATCTATCCATCCTTCTATCTTTCCTTCTATCTATGTACCTATCTATGAGTCTATCTATCTATCTATCTATCTATCTATCTATCTATCTACCTATCTTCCTATCATCTATCTGTCATGTCTATCATCTTTCATCTGTCATCTATCTAACTATCTATGAATCAATCATCTTTTTGTCTGCCCATCTATCCTTATGTACAGAACAGTTAACAACATCGCCTAGGTCATTTCCCTACATTATGCTTCCAAAAACCTTGCAAGATAACTAGGCCATAGGTAGAGCACTGGGTTCACTGAGAAACTTTCAGGTCGATAGAGCCGCGTGTGCTTACAAAACCAGTAAATGGTGGTGCAGGGACTTGCTCCCATATCTCTGACCTCTGTCCTCTTTTACCTCCTTCTCACTTGCTGACTGTATTTAGCCACATTCATTGAATAAGTGCTCCCTGAAGACAACAAGTATCCTTCCTCTGGGCCTGTTGAAGACAGAACACTCTACTTGGTGTTTTATTCACCACCATGTTTGAAGGACATTGGCGTGATCACCGCTAATAGGAGGAGGGAGAAATAAAAAGGAACACATTTTTCTAAACAGGAGCATTTGGGAGCAATGAGAGTGTTGTGGAGTTACGTGTTTGTTTGAGTGTCCAAACTTCCTTCTTTAGGTGGTTATTACTTCTTTACATTCAAGAACATCATAAAACCCAGTGATTTCAAAACCCAGACACATATTATTCAGCAATTCAGTTATTGAGGTGAGAAAAAATGAGAAGGACATTGCTGTACCACTAAATCTATGGCTGGACACTGCTGATACCAAACAAAAAGAATTCACGTTGGCTAGATAAGGCTATTTTCTATTGACTGTCTCTGGGGACTCAAACAGAATCCATTTGTTTGTTTGTTTGTTTCTCAGTTTCACTTGTGTAGGCTACCTGTCCCCGCCCCTTTGGATTGTAGTTTGTGTCCTTGGATTTCAAGTGAGTCTCCTGTAAGGAAGCATGTAGATAGTCTTGAGGGAAAGATAGCATTTTTAGTATGATGCTTTCCTATCTACCTACCTTCGTATCTCTTTATCTATCTATGTAATCTATATACCTATGTATCTGTCTATCATCTATCTATGTTCTATCATCTATCTTCTATCATCTGTGTATCTATCTAATTAATCTATCATCCATATGTATGTATATCAGTCCAATCTATGTATCAATCATTTGTCTATGTATCTGTTTTCTCACTTTTGTCAACGTTCTGTCACTAGGTGCACTTTGATTCCTCTTTGTCGTTCTCAGTCTCAATTCCTTGTGTTTGTTTATATGAATTAGCTGTGTGTTTGGGTCTCGAGAGGAGTGGCCTTGTGTGGGAACTTCTCCTGCGTAGGTGGCAAGAGTCTGCTGGGTTTGGATAGAGTGGTTGGCTGCTGGGCTCTTGAACATGTGCAGGCCAGGCCCCTCAGGCTGCTCTGCCCCTGGGCCATTCCTGCTGTGGCAGCTGTGTGAGCTGTGGGGCCTATCCGAGGACCCATGCAGCGAACACTCTGGCGGGCCTGCAGGGTCCGATTCAGGGGCATGCCCTGTAGTAGGTCGTTATGCCTGTGCACCGATGTCACCTCAGCGGCCCTCCTTGGTGGCCCATCTCCAGTGACCATGCATGTAGTCACTGGTTAAGGGAACTGCCTTTCGGCGACATGCGGTGCTCTTGTGTGCCGGCGGCCGATGGGCTTGCTAAGGTGGCAGGCCAGCTAGCATGTGGGAAAACTGCTCCCCTCTGCTGTCAAGGTGGAGGTTGAGTTTCAGTGCATTTAGGCATTTAGATGTGAGTGAGGTCTATCTAAAATGGATTAGTAGCATTTAGAGCTATATTTCCGTTCATATTAAAAGGGTGCTGAGCATAAAGAGTTGTGTGATGGTGGCAGGAATTCTAGGAATGTTTATGTCTCTGCACTTATTTATTTTCTGTTAAGGGAGGTGATTCTGAAGTAACTTTTTACTCACAGATGAAGGTGTTAAATAAGGTCATCAAACGTCAGCCATGGTGAGATGAAGTGGTGTAGTAGAATTAAAGCCTGTACACCTTGGCCTGATATGTAGGAGACACACCGTTTGTGCTCTTTGCTGCTCTCCTGTCCTGGCCTATTACCTTAACTAACTTGATGGTTCAGAATGGTCCCAGCAACATTTCCAGCAATATCTTTCTAAAACTGCATAGAAACACTTGGCAAAGATAGCCCCAGAGGCTAGTGGATAATTGTAATCTTTCTGGTCATAGTTTGCAAGATGTTTGCCTTACCTGCGTTCCTTTGTTACTTTTGCATCTCCTGTGATTGTAGACCGATAAAGGCAGTGGTGTACACACACACATGCACACGTAAAGACACGCACACACGGCTGAGAGTTAACGGAGACCCCAGTTAGCGGAAACTGCAGCCCACACATTAAAAAAGAAACGTGCATAGGTTGTGCTCCTAGTTTTTCCCCCATACGGTGCAAACTTCAAAGGGCAGAGGTGGTTGGATACAAATACCTATGCAGACAGCTTAGCACGTATATCTATGCGTAGGTTCTCTCCATCCGTCATCTAAGTGCATCTCTGTATTCCTACATGTCTATGTTAGCCTGCTCAAACTGATAACCAGAGTGTCATTGAGTGGGATTTTCATCCATAGACACTGATTTCTCCCTATTCTGAAAGCAGAAGTCCAAGACCAAGGCAGGTTCAGTTCCTGGTGTGGTCCCTTCTTCTGGTTTGCATATGGCCACATCCATGCTGTGTCCTCACAGGGTCAAGGGAGAAAGCTCTGTTTTCAATTCCTCTTAATAGCACTGACTGCATAATGGCAGCTCCACCCACACCCCCATGATATCTTCCAAACCCAATTACCTCCAAAGGCCCCACCTCCCAATACCATGACAGTGGGGGTTAGGTCTTCAACCCTGTCTCAGTTCAAATATGAACTTGTGTGAGTGTATGTATGTGTGTGTGTGTGTGTGTTGTGGGGGCAGATGGTTAGAGGAGCAGAAGATGGTGAGGTGTGGTCCCAAAAATTCAGTTCATAACTCTGTACCTATCTATCATCTATCTTTCTAATATAACCTCCCTACATCATCTATTCTATTTAGTCTATCATCTGTCATCTATATATATCTAATCATTCTGTCATCTCTGTCAATCTTTTCATTTAATCTATGAATATCTACCATCTATCTAATAAATCTATTTCTTTTTTTAAATATATTTATTTTTTAATTGAAGGGTATTTGACACACAGTATTACATTACATTAGTTTCATTCGAACAATATATTGATTTAACATTTATATCCATGATAATTCTAGGTACCAGCTATCACCATACCAAGTTGTTACAATATTTTGACTATATTCCTTATGCTATACATTACATCATGGTTACTTATTTATTTTACAATTTGAAGTTTGTACATTTTTTGTTTGTTTGTTTGTTAGGGCATCTCTCATATTTATAGATCAAATGGTTTTTAACAACAATAAATTTCTGTATAGGGAAGTCAATGATCAACGGACAATCATTAATCCACCCTAAGACTAGTTTTCGTCAGTCTCCATTCTTCTGAGGCATAACAAACAAGTTCCTCCATGGAGAACAAATTCTTACATAGTGAATAAGTTACATGGTGATCAGTAAAAGTGCAGTCATCACAGAAACTTTCGGTTTTGCTCATGCATTATGAACTATAAACAGTCAGTTCAAATATGAATACTCATTTGATTTTTATACTTGATTTATATGTGAGTACCACATTTCTCTTTACTATTATTATTTTTAATAAAAAGCTGAAGTAGAAGGTAGATACAAGATAATGGTAGAAAACATAGTTTAGTCTTGTAAGAGAGCAAATGTAGATGATCAGGTGTGTGCCTGTAGACTATGTGTTAATCCAAGCTAGACCAGGGCAATAAAACATCCACGTATGCAGAAGATTTCTCTCAGAACAGGGGGGGTGTGGTTCTAAGCCTCACCTCTGTTGATCCCCAATTTCTCATCTGATGACACAATGCAATTGTACCTGTCTTATGTTGTTCCTCCCTTGAGGAATCTTACCCATCTCTGGCTAACCAGTCATCTTCTAGAGCCATACAGGGAAATGTAAATTTGGTAAGTGAGAGAGAAGCCTTACTGTTTGAAATGGTTAGCTTTTAATTTATTTGCATATTTATGCACTGTAGCTTCTATTCCCAGCATTTGTCTTGAGGTATCTTTAACACTTGGAGGAATTATGATACTCGGTAACTTTGATATGAGGCACGAATTCTATTTAAGGGTTGTAATTAGAAATTAAGAAGTAAAGCAATAGAAGTAGCAGGCAGAAGAAAACATGGGAAGATTGATTACTTCTTTGACATATCTTCTTGTAGAGTAACTTCAGCATGTATAGGTTTTAAGCTACTACTTCAATTGCGCACACACATTTACATAATAGGAGTATAGTTACATAACCAAAGCATACCTGTAATTACCAGCCATCTCCAGTGAAACCAAGAAATCCAGTTCGGCACCTTAGGCATTTATGAAAACTTATCTATGATATGGTCGATTTTGTCCAACTGAACTTGAACAGTCAGAGAGAAATCAAAGAATTTAAATAACCCATTCCTGGGGAATGTTCACATCCCTTATGTTCTTTTAACAGTAAATAGTCTGTAGTTGTAAGATTTTGGAGCGCTACAATTTGCACTTCTAATTCTTGGTTGAGTTCCAACAGTATAGATCCAGTCAAATTTTGTTGTTTTACTGTATGCACAGGCCAGCTTAGATATCTCCTTCTTCATTCCCATGGCAAATCAAAGAACTGGTGGGATGAGTGCATCTACAGCTGTAGCACTGCGTGGATCTTTTTTGGGGGTTTTGATGATCATCTTCTGGTATGAGTCTTCCAGAGAGTGCTGATGTTGGAATTTTTTTCATATCATATTTTAGTTCATTTTCGGGGTAGATCAATTAGGCTTTGATCCTTTGTATAAACACAAACAGTCCCTTTGCCTACACTTTTATATGCCCTTTATACTCTTGTGTAGGACTAGTTGGATGTTAACACACAGGAACTGCCTTTTTTTTTTTTTTGGTATCACAAATCAATACTTAGATGATGAATATTATGTTTACTAGGCTCTCTCCTATACCATGTAGCCCCATAAACCCCTTTACAGTCACGGTCCATCAGCATAGCAAAATGTTGTAGAATCACTACTTGCATTCTCTGTGTTGTACATCCCTCCCTTTTCTCCTACCCACCCATGCATGCTAATCTTAATACCCCCCTACTTCTCTCCCCCTTATCAAGATGTACCCACCCATCTTCCCCAGTCCCTTCGCCTTTAGTACCTGTTAGTCCATTCTTGAGTTCTGTGATTCTGCTGCTGTTTTGTTCCTACAGTTTTCCTTTGTTCTTATATTCCACAGATACGTGAAATCATTTGGTATTTCTCTTTCTCCGCTTGGCTTGTTTCACTGAGCATAATACCCTCCAGCTCCATCCATGTTGCTGCAAATGGTAGGATTTGCCCTTTTCTTATGGCTGAGTAGTATTCCATTGTGTATATGTACCACATCTCCTTTAGCCATTCATCTATCGATGGACATTTAGGTTGCTTCCAATTCTTGGCTTTTGTAAATAGTGCTGCGATAAACATTGGGGTGCACTGATCTTTCTCATACTTGACTGCTGCATTCTTAGGGTAAATTCCTAGGAGGGCAATTCCTGGGTCAAATGGTAAATCTGTTTTAAGCATTTTGATGTACCTCCATAATGCTTTCCACAATGGTTGAACTAAATTACATTCCCACCAGCAGTGTAGGAGGGTTCCCCTTTCTCCACAGCCTTGCCAACATTATTGTTGTTTGTCTTTTGGATGGCAGCCATCCTTACTAATGTGAGGTGATACCTCATTGTAGTTTTAATTTGCATTTCTTTGATAATAATTGATGTGGAGCATTTTTTAATGCGTCTGTTGGACATCTGTGTTTCTTTTTCGGAGAACTGTCTGTTCAGTTCCTCTGCCCATTTTTTAATTGGTTTATATGTTTTATGTTTGTTGAGGCGAGTGAGCTCTTTATATATTCTGGACATCATGCCTTTATCGGATGTGTCATTTTCAAATATATTCTCCCATACTATAGGGTTCCTTTTTGTTCTACTGATGATGTCTTTTGCCATACAGAAGCTATTCAGCTTAATATAGTCCAACTTATTCATTTTTGCTGTTGTTTACCTTGCCTGGGGAGATATTTTAAGGAAGAGGTCACTCATGTTTATGTCTAAGAGGTTTTTGCCTATGTTTTCTTCCAAGAGTTTAATGGTTTCATGACTTACATTCTGGTCTTTGATCCATTTTGAATTTACTTTTGTATATGGGGTTAGACAATGGTCCAGTTTCTTTCTCCTACATGTAGCAGTCCTGTTTTGCCAGCACCATCTGTTGAAGAGACTGTCATTTCGCCATTGTATGTCCATGGCTCCTTTATCAAATATTAATTGACCATATATGTCTGGGTTAATATCTGGATTCTCTAGTCTGTTCCATTGGTCTGTGGCTCTGCTCTTGTGCCAGTACCAAATTGTCTTGATTACTATGGCTTTATAATAAAGCTTGAAGTTGGGGAGTGAGATCCCCCCTACATATTCTCCTTTCTCAACATTGCTTTGGCTATTCGGGGTCTTTGGTGTTTCTATATGAATTTTTGAATTATTTCTTCCAGTTTATTGAAGAATGTTGCTGGTAGTTTCATAGAGATTGCATCAAATCTGTATATTGCTTTGGGCAGCATGGCCATTTTGATGATGTTAAATCTTCCTAGACACGAGCATGGGATGAGTTTCTATCTGTTAGTGTCCCCTTTAATTTCTCTTAAGAGTGACTTGTTGTTTTCAGAGTATAAGTCTTTCACTTCTTTGGTTAGGTTTATTCCTAAGTATTTTATTTTTTTTGATGCATTTGTGAATGTAGTTGTTTTCCTGATTTCTCTTTCTGTTGGTTCATTGTTAGTGTATAGGAAAGCCACAGATTTCTGTGTGTTGATTTTGTATCCTGCAACTTTGGTGTTATCTGATATCAGTTCTAGTAGTTTTGGGGTGGAGTCTTTAAGGTTGTTTATGTACAGTATCATGTGTTCTGCAAATAGTGACAGATTAACTTCTTCTTTACCGATCGGATTCCTTGTATTTCTTTGTTTTGTCTGATTGCCCTGGCTAGGGCCTACAGTACTATGATAAATAACAGTGGAGAGAGTGGGCATCCCTGTCTACTTCCCGACCTCAGAGGAAATGCTGTCAGCTTCTCGCTGTTCAATATAATGTTGGCTGTGGGTTTATCATAGATGGCCTTTATTATATTGAGGTACTTTCCCTCTATTCCCATTTTGCTGAGAGTTTTTATCATAAATGGATGTTGAACTTTGTCAAATGCTTTTTCATCATCTATGGAGATGATCATGTGGTTTTTGTCTTTCTTTTTGTTGATGTGGTGGATGATGTTGATGGACTTTCGAATGTTGTACCATCCTTGCATCCCTGGGATGAATCCCACTTGGTCATGTTGTATGATCCTTTTGATGTATTTTTGAATTTGGTTTGCTAATATTTTGTTTTGTATTTTTGCATCTACGATCATCAGGGATATTGGTCTGTATTTTTCTTTTTTGGTGGGGTATTTGCCTGGTTTTGGTATTAGGGTGATATTCGTTTCATAGAATGAGTTTGGGAGTAACCCCTCCTCGTCTATTTTTTTGGAAAACTCTAATGAGAAAGGGTATTATGTCTTCCCTGCATGTCTAATAAAATTCCGAGGTATATCCACCTGGCCCGGGGTTTTGTTCTTTGGTAGTTTTTTAATTACCGCTTCAATTTCGTTGCCGGTAATTTGTTCTGTTTAGATTTTCTGTTTCTTTCTGGTTCAGTCTTGGAAGCTTGTATTTTTGTAGGAAATTTTTCATTTCTCCTAGGTTTCCCAGCTTGTTAGCATATAGGTTTTCATAGTATTCTCTAATAATTCTTTGTATTACTGTATGGTCTCTCGTGATTTTTCCTTTCCCCTTTCTGATACTGTTGATTTGTGTTGACTCTCTTTTCTTCTTAATAAGTTTAACTAGAGGCTTATCTATTTTGTTTATATTCTCGAAGAACCTGCTTTTGGTGTAATTGATTTTTGCTATTGTTTTATTCTTCTCAGTTTTATTTATTTCTTCTCTGATCTTTATTATGTCCCTCCTTCTGGTGACCTTAGGACTCATTTGAACTTCTTTTTCCTATTTCGATAATTGTGACATTAGACCATTCATTTTGGATTAGTCTTCCTTTTTTAAATATGCTTGGATTTGTATTACTATATATTTTCCTCTTAGGACTTCTTTTGCTGTGTCGCACAGAAGTTGGGGCTTAGGGTTGTTGTTGTCATGTGTTTCCATATATTGCTGGATCTCCATTTTGATTTGGTCATTGATCCTTTGATTATTTAGGAGGGTGTTGTTAAGTCTCCATGTATTTGTCAGCCTCTGCTTTCTTTGTATGGTTTATTTCTAATTTTATGTATTTATGATCTGAAAAGTTGGTTGGTAGGATTTCAATCTTTTGGAATTTTCTGAGGCTCTTTTTGTGGCCTATTATGTGGTCTATTCTGGACAATGTTCCATGTGCACTTGATACGAATGTATATCCTGTTGCTTTGGGATGTAGCGTTAGATAGATGTCTATTAGGTCCATCTGCTCTACTGTGTTGTTCAGTGCTTCCGTGTCCTTACTTATTTTCTGCCCGGTGGATCTATCCTTTGCGGTGAGTGGTGTGTTGAAGTCTCCTAAAATGAATGCATTGCAGAATATTTCCCCCTTTAGTTCTGTTAGTATTTGTTTCATATATGCTGGTGCTCCTGTTTTGAGTGCATATATATTTCGAGTGGTTATATCTTCTTGTTGGTCTGAGAGCATTATCATTATGAAGTGTCCTTCTTTATCTCTTCTTACTTTCTTTGTTTTGAAGTCTATTTTGTCTGATATTAGTACTGCATCCCCTGCTTTCTTCTCGCTGTTGTTTGCTTGAAATAAGTTTTTCCATCCCTTGACTTTTAGTCTGTATATGTCTTTGGGTTTGAGTTGAGTTTCTTGTAAGCAGCATATAGATGGATCTTGTTTGTTTATCCATTCTATTAGTCTGTGTCTTTTGGTTGGTGCATTCAGCCCATTAACATTTAGGGTGACTATTTAAAGATATGTACTTATTGCCATTGCAGGCTTCAAATTCGTCGTTACCAAAGGTTCAAGGTTAGCCTCTTTAGTATCTTACTGCATAACTTAGCTCGCTTATTGAGCTGTTATATACATTGTCTGGAGATTCTTTTCTTCTCTCCCTTCTTATTCCTCCACCTCGATTCTTCATACGTTGGGTGTTTTGTGCTGTGCTCTTTCTAGGATTGCTCCCATCTAGAGCAGTCCCTGTAAGATGTCCTATAGAGGTGGTTTGTGGGAAGCAAATTCCCTCAGCTTTTGTTTGTCTGGGGATTGTTTAATCCCGTCATATTTGAATGATAGTCGTACTGGATACAGTATCCTTGGTTCAAGGCCCTTCTGTTTCATTGTATTAAATATATCATGCCATTCTCTTCTGGCCTGTATGGTTTCTGTCAAGAAGTCTGATGTAAGCCTGATGGGTTTTGTTTTATAGGTGACCTTTTTCTCTCTAGCTGCCTTTAAATTTACTTCCTTGTCCTTGATCTTTGCCATTTTAATTATTATGTGTCATTATGTTTTCCTCCTTGGATCCTTTCTGTTGGGGTTTCTGTGTATTTCCGTGGTCTGTTCGATTATTTCCTCCCCCAGTTTGGGGAAGTTTTCAGCAATTATTTCTTCTAAGATACTTTCCATCTCTTTTCCACTCTCTTCTTCTTCAGAAACCCCTATAATACGTATATTGTTCCTTTTCTATTAGTCACACAGTTCTCTTAATATTGTTTCATTCCTGGAGATCCTTTTATCTCCCTGTATGTCAGCTTCTATGCGATCCTTTTCTCTGGTTTCAGTTCAATCAATGGTCTCTTGCATCCTATCCATTCTTCTTATAAACCCTTCCAGAGTTTGTTTCATTAATGTGATCTCCTTTCTGGACTCTTTGAAATCCCTCCGGACTTCATCCCATATCTCTTGCGTATTTCTCTGCATCTCTGTCAGCATGTTTATGATTTTATTTTGAATTCTTTTTCAGGAAGACTGGTTAGGTCTGTCTCTTTCTCTGGTGCTGTCTCTGTGATCTTTGACTGCCTGTTGCTTTGCCTTTTCATGGTGATAGGAATAGTTTGCAGAGCTGGAATGACTGACGGCTGGAAGGACATCACTTCTTGTTGGTTTGTGGCCCTCCTCTCCTGGAATAACAGCGACCTCTAGTGGCTTGTGCTGGGCAGCTTCGTGCAGACACGGTTTCTGCTTCCTCCCCGACTGCTATGGAGTTTATCTCCGCTGTTGCTCTGGGCGTGGCCTGGCTTGGGCAGCTGCTCCAATGTGGTTGAGTCGCGTTGGAGTGGGAGCAGCTGGGAGGCTATTTATCTCTGTAAGGTGCCTCCCTGCTCCCTGCAGCCCAGGGGTTATTTTGCCCAGAGATCCCCAGATTCCCTACAAATGGATTAAGTGTCCCACCCTGCCCCTTTAAGACTTCCAAAAAATACCCGCCAAAACAAAACAACGAGAACAACAAGAAAAATTTTTCAATTAAGAAAACAAAAAAATGTTGTCCTCTCGTTTTACTTTATTCTCCGGCGCCAGCCTCAGGCATCTTCTCACAAGACTTTCTACCCTTTTTCCCTAGTATTGGGGTCCGTATCCCTTTAAGACTTCCAAAATGCGCTCGCCAAAACAAAACAGAAAAAAAAATTGTCACTCGCTTTTCTGGTGTCCTCCAGTGCCAGGCCTCTGGTGCCCGCTCACTGTTCTTGCTGCCCTGTTTTCCTAGTATCCAGGGTCCCCTGCAAATGCACTGTGTCTACACTCTAGCCAGGATGGCTGGGGCTGGGTGTTCAGCAGTCCTGGGCTCCTTCTCCCTTCCGCTCTGCCTATACTTCTCCCACCGGGAGTTGGGGGTATGGGCGCTCGGCTCCCGCCGGACTGGTGCTTGTATCTTACCGCCTTTGCATGGCGCTGGGTTCTCTCAGTTGTGGATGTTGTCTGGATATTGTCCTGTGTCCTCTGGTCTTTATTCTAGGAAGAGTTGTCTTTGTTATATTTTCATAGATATATGTGGTTTGGGGAGGATATTTCCGCTGCTCTACTCACGAGGCCATCTTCCGATCCCTCCTCCTGGTATATACATCTTGATATCACATTTATATGTACCCAGTTGCTCTTACATTTCAAAATTCTCTTCTGAGCAGACGATTGATATAGGGCTAGTAACATCACTCTATATCATGTAAACCAGGCTTTAAAAATATTAATGATTATGAGATATTCCTATCAACAATTACCAAAATAAACAATCAATCAATATTTCCACCTTTACTGGGCAGCCTGCATAGAATTACTACTTCTAGGTCTGCCTTTAGATGGAATAATTCACTCCATTAAATTACATCTATAGCTATAAAAGAGGAGAGAAAAAGAGTGATAGAAATTTTAATGCCTTGACATTTTAATAGCTTCCTATAGAAGAAACCATTGTTTTATAGTCCGAAAAATTTATCAAATATTGAAGTAAAAAAGTCTGCCAAAAGTCAGATCCACAATAAATAGCTACTCTGGAAATGACATATTCATCTTATATGGCTTTCCAATTTTTTAAAAAACATTATGAATACATGGAATTCTTTTAAATGAAAAAAATTAAAAACATGAAAGTAAAGAACACACTTGTGATACCACAGGCCCTTTAAGAAGATTCCAGAAAGAAATGGCCTGTGCCTCTAGCTCCTGGTGAGGATGCCAACCCCCAGTGACTCAGTGGCCAGGAAGACTATACCCTGAACCCCAGAGCCAAGGGTAAATCCCATTGCTCCACTGACGACACTCCATGCTGTCTAACTTTTATTTAATGTCCAGCCCAATACTGACATGATACACTTGTATTTTTCATCCAGAGACCAAACAAATACAAGTATTTGAACAAGAGAAAACAAAAAGAGCCAAATTTGGCTATTATTCCTCATTAAAACTTATAGAGTGTCAAGCTCCAAACCCCAAGGAAGATGCTGAGACCGTAGCGGGAGACTTCACCACCCGGGAAAGGCAGGGAGAGGTGGAGAGAAGCATAGAGCGATCGCCCCTGATCGTCTCTGACATTTTACAGGTCTCACTGTGGGGATCCCGGGCTGCGGCAGTAGTTTGCTTCATGTGCCCGAGGCCACGTCTGTCACCCTTCAGCCCCACTGCTGCATCCCACGGCACACGGTCTCGGCTGTGTTCATGCCAGGAGGGATGACGTGGGTCCTGTCTGTGCAGCAGACATGGGGAAACATCGCAGACTCACCACTAAGAGAAACAAAAATGCCCTATCTCATTTACTCTTCACTCCGTCCCATTGTAAGGGCGTCTCGATCCTCATTTTGTACTTGAGGAAATTGAGGTTTAGAGAGATTACAGAGGTTGGAAGTGATTACAACTATTAAAAGATGTCTCAGGATGCAATCATGGTGCCTCCTGTCTGGGGTGAGGGTAGAAATGGCAAAAGCACCCCCTTTAAAAAGACGTGTGTTTCCTACATTTTCTAGTTGCTCCTGAGTAACAAGGGGGTAGAAACCTCGAGGAGGTGTGAGGTAGTGGATGGAGGCAGAGTGGCCCTGGGGACTCCAGGTGTATGGGAGTTGCCATCAGTCCTCACGCATTCCTGGGAGGCATCAGCATCTTCCCCATTTGCTCACAAGGGGCTGAGGCTACTGCTCCACATGGGCCCCAGGCCACATAGGCAGGAAATGGAGTTGCTGAAAGGGGAGACCTGCCCACTCTCATCAGCTGCCCCTGAACTCTCCCTGTCCTGGGATATGCCCCAAGCTGCACTGTGTGCCTATTATTTACTTAATGCCCACGGCAGTCTGCCTACGTGGTGTTTCACTGTGAATTTACAATTACCTAGTGTTAGAGCTTTGAGAATGCCGCATGAAATGCAGTCTCTTTAGTTTTCTATCCTTGGATTGTTTCCAAGGTTTGTGCATTCTGAGAACAGTCAGGCAGGGGACACATTGTCCATTTTCACTATATTTCATCTCTGGGTCTGAGAGACCTAGAGATGAGAAGGGAAAAAGTCATAAAATATGTGGAGAAGATTAAAGTTCTTTTTTATTAAAAAAAATTAAAAATGGAGAAAAGCTTATTTCTCTGTTGATTCAACTAGCCTAAGTAACAAGCAACACCTCAGGTCACCTCTTAACATCACTCCACATGACAGCAAACAGCCTCATCGACAATACCATTACTCATTTGAGGCCGACACTGAGGTTACTCTAAATAACACTTAAATTTCTTCATCCCACCATCATAGAATTTTGCGTTTGCACCTTTTATGACTTTATGTTCTTGAAATTCGCTGTGAATCAGGAAAAAGCTTTCCTGGAGCTGCTGCATTTACTTGATATTATAAAGTGAGAGTCACATGTGTAATACACATGTCTGAGTTGTGATGTTCTGTGAAATTTTGCAAATAGGTCCTTTTGAACAAAAGGGAAAATGTAGGATCTTCCTTTTGTGGGGCAAGGTAATACTCAGAGGAATGTTGGGGGCTGGGCTCTAAACTCCGCTTCTGCTCCTCACAGTGGCATTCTGAGTCCTGCTCTTGGGGAGGGTGTGGATGTGAGCGGGGTCCTGGGATACTCCTGGCTGACGGGCAGGACTCTGGGTCCTGTCGGTGGTGGCGGTATTACTGCCTAACAATTCATTAATCTGTCCATCTGTTATAGGCAGTGTTCTGGGTTTGTGTTATATTTAACAGTTTTAAAAAATAGGTTGGCTTTAAAGAGGCTTACTGTATAGAAGGCAGCGTACCTCGCTCCACAGGTTTATGATCCATTGTGTATGTTTCATTCAGAGTTGAATCTTCAGCACCTAGAAAAGTTCCTGGCTTCTAGTAGGGGCATTATAAACATTTTTTTAGAAAGATTACAACAGATGAAAAAGTCATTAATTCACTCATTCCTTCATTGAGATGGGATATGCGGTAAAATACAGATGTCAACAAGGATTTAGGTTCATTTGGTGGGTCTGGGTAGGAGCCTAGGAATCAGAATTGCTTTTAACATTTTATCATAAATATTTCCAAACACACAGGAAAATAGAGTATAATGACTGCCTACATATCCATTACCTAGATTAATAGATATTAACAGTTTTGACATGTTTACATCATCAATTTTTTTAGCCAAAATATTTTAAATAAGTTAAATGAACATCATGAAAATCATCACATTTTCCTTCTTAAAATCAATACCATTATATAGCTAACATAAGTAATGGTAGTTTTCTAGTATCATCATCTAATATCTGATCCATATTCAAAATTTTCCAATCGCTCCAAAAATTGTATGTTACACCCATTTTTGTCCTAGCAGGATCCACACCCCACAGTATTTGTTCATCACATTTCTTAAGTCACTTATAATCTAGAATTTTGCTCCCCTGCCCCTTTCTCTAGCATGACATTAACTTGTTGAAGAGACAAGGCCAGATGTCCCTCAGAATGGCCTAGTTTCTGAATTTGTCCAGCTTCTGAATTTTTGGTGGCATTTACCTTATTTCACTTACCCATGAATTCTCTGTAACTGGAGTGTGGATATAGAGGCTGAATTACATTCAGGTTAAACATTTTAGGCAAGACATCATTATTGATGCTGTATGATATTACTTTACCTCATGAGGTACATCTAACTGACTCTTTAACAGTAGCAAAGACAGCCTCATCTCTCCCTCATAAAGTTCTATTTCTTTTTTTAAACCATCAGATAATCTGTGGAGTCAGACTTGAGCAGTACTAGGGGATCCATCTCTCCATCAGTGTATCACCTAATTAATGGCTTAATCATCCATTGATGATTCTTGCCTCCATCAGTGACTTCACCAGGGGTTGCAAAATGTTGATTTCTCTATTTTTATCATTCCTTTTATGTTTATTAGTTGGCCATCTTTGTCAGAGAGAAAGAGCAAGGGAGAGATTCATCTCATCAACGGCTTCTTCTGTATAGGCAAAGTATATAGTTATGTATTTGGATTTTCCCTTTAATAGTAAGGAGTAGACCTCAAATGTTTTTTGCCTGTTTTATCTTTGTTTTTCTCTTTTCTGAGTATCATTTTATAGACTTACAAGTTTGCATATAGACAGTGGATTTCATTCATTTTGAAGTTGCGATTTCCCATCTTTGGCCAGTAAGAGCACCTTCAAACTGCCTATTTTCCAGGCACAGGAAGGTGTCCCCAGCTCACCAAGTGCACTCCCTCACCCAGACCCAGAATCAGCCACTTCTCTAAAGAGCCCTGATTCCTTTCATGGGGAAACTAGGTAAAGACAAAACTCTGGCTGCTGAGAGTGCTCGTTGCCACTGGGTCATCAAAGCTTCTAGGCTCTTCAATGGTCAAAAATAGGGAAAATACACAGGTATATATTTTAAATTCTTTGTTCATATTGAAATTTTCTATACAAATGTAACAATACTGAAGTTCTACTTTAACTTAAATTTTTATACTAACATTGCTTTTCTCTTACACAGAAAACGTTTGCTAATATTAACATTTATTTCTGTATCTTTTAATACATATATTAGTTCTAAAATAACAATGTCAGTATTATTGCTTTTAACTCCTGCGTTAAACTTTACATTTCTTTTATCCTGAGAACACATCCCCCTAAGCAGGCTAAAACATTTGCCTTAAAGCATTGCAACAGTTATTTTCTTGATCTGTTACCAATTAGGGATGTAAGTGTACTTACTTTCAATTTTAGGAACTCATGTTTAAATATTTAAGGATTTACTTGGTCAAAAAATCAACATTAAATAAAAACACATGAGTCTTGCTTCCATCTCTGTCAACTCCATCTTCTGATTTAAAAAAAAATGTGTGCGTTTGAACTTTTTGTCTTGCCCTTGTTCTTTCCTCCCTTCTCTTCTGGAAATGTGTTGTTGTAGAGCTCCTAAGGAGGTCTGAGTGAGGTAGGTGGCTGTGGAGGTTGTGTAGGGATGCTGTGATGACTGAAGCAGGGCCCAGAGCCCAGGCAGGATGAAGGGGGCATCCTCAGTAGGTGGTGGCCTGGCCTGGGATCAGTTGTCGGAGCCTGATCAGGGTTTGGAGGGAATTTCGAGGGGGGCTACCTTGGAGCCCCAGCAAGGTGTGGGCTTCCACACAGTGATTCCAACTGATGCAGGTATCAGAGTACAGGTGGAGGGAGGAGAGTGTCTGCGGTGGGGAAATGGGCAGAGACAGCTGGGGAGCTTGTGTACACACAGGTGGAGCACAGTCTACAAAATATATCTATGCACATAGAAATAAATATATATGTGTCTGTGTACACACAGACATGTACATGTATTCCTCTGTACCCAGCACTGTCTGATAACTCGGTAACATTTTAAGTTTTAGATTTTTCTGTGAGGGTATGTATACAAATTTTTAAAAGTAAAAACGTACACAAACCAAAAGGACAGGACTGGGATATGCAAACACATTCTTCCCATTTTCTGCCTGAAACCTGGAAGGAGGGGCAATTCCCCTGTGTGCACTGCACCCACTCACATTTCCACCCCTCCAACCATGGCTCCTATTTCATCCCAAGTCTATTCAGATGCCTTTTAACCAGGCTCTCTGCACCCACACCTGGCGTCTCTCTGCCATAAGCCAGGGAGCTTCCACAATTCACAGCTCTGCCCGTCTCCTCTTGCTGGTGCCCATTAATGCATGAAGGCCACCTCCTGGCTTGCCTTTTCCATCTTCTCCAGTCTCATCATTTATCACTTCCTTTTTCCACACTTTCAACATTCACCCTTTGCTCTAGCCCTACTTACAGGCATGCGCTTCTCCCACACAACATGCTATTTGATGTTTGGGGTTGTGTACTTAGTTGCTTCTGTGTGGTTTGTCTCCTTCCACTAGAATATGGGTTGAGGCAAGTGGAGGCCTTGTCTGTTCTGTATACAGCAGCATTCCCAGAATTTTGAATGATTTCTGGCACTTCAAAGACACGTTTATAGTATTTGTTGTATAGATGATGGGATGAACTCTCCAGTACCTTTGCACATGCTGTTCCTTATATTTAAACTGTCTTCCTTCTCCCAATGCCCTTCATGAGTTAAATACTATTTCTCCTGTAAAACTTGGTTAAAATATCAATTATTCCATGGAGATATTGCTAATATCTGCCCCTCACCCAAGAAATACACACACACACACACACACACACACATGCACAGTTGGGTTATCTCTCTCCTCTGAACTGCCCTCACATACCACCTCCATGTATAAGTCCCATGAACAGCTGGCTGATCAGAAAAGATTAATTCTCCCCATTCATCCTGTAGAATTGTTACCAGAAAATGGCTGCCCAGGTACTGCATTATGTGGGGCCAATGTGACCAGCTCTGACGAATGGCTTGTGGGCACCACTTCCAAACCTAGCCCAAAAAATATTCCTGTGACACCCTCTAGTTTCCTATTTCTTCTACCTGTTGACTGGATGTGAAGTATCCAAAAGAAAACTCTAAGGCCATGGGAATAGTTAGAGCACATGAAAACTACCTTGCAAACTCCTGCACTATTCTGCAATGATGGCAGGAAATGCCATCTATTGTGGCTAGCAACAGGGCTTGGGGCCCTTTGTTACTGAGGTTACCCTTCCCAACTTACACAGCATGCCTTTCCACAGCACAGAGTGCTGTCACTGCCATGTGTCTCTCCTTGTCTGTAGTCTGAGCTACTTGGGGCAGGGAATGTGTGTCACATCCCACATGACCAGGGTGTAGTCCAGGGTCTGGAATATAACTTTGAGCAGTTAATCTGTCTGGCAGTGGGTTGATGACTCAGAAAAAGTCAAACAAGGCCAGTTATTGTTTTTCTCCCTAACAAAGATTTTCCTGTGAATTCGTCTGCTATTTCCACTATAGATGATGTTTTACCTTGAGCATCACTGGGGCACCCTCCTCTCTGCTGAGACATTTCACCTGTCTTCCCAAGGCCCTGTGCTGGCAGGTTGTTCATCTCAGGCTCTACCCACGGAGCTCACGGAGGAGAACTAATTTTGGAAAAGCCATCTATGCCTGACCTTTATTCTACCCTGCTCTGAAATAGTTTATTTTTATTTTTTTGCTTTAAGTGTCAATTTTTCCCTGCTCACAATGAAATTGTGCCTAATTTCCATTCTCCTTTCCACCTTAAACTGGTCATTACTGCTTCTTGCTTTGGTGGCTTTATTCTGGTGAGCCCTACATTCAGTTGAGATTGTAAAACAAAACTAGGTGGGTGTTATTTGTTTCTAAAACAAAGTGCAAAAACAAAGTGGATTTTTCAGTTCTAAGCTCACATCCAGCTCATCACATCAAGAAATCCACTGAGGTCTGGTGGGAAGATCACTTCAAATAATTATTAATAACAGTAGAAGTTATCATCTCAAGGAACTATTTACTGGGCACTATAGTAGACACATAAAATGCCTCATTTTTATGGTCTGTTCAGGATACTTGAGACATTGAACAGAGGCAATATTGATGAGTATGTCAGGATACACAGCATACACCTAGACTTGCCCAGAAATTGCAGGTCAAATGGTGACCCTGGCCACATGTCAAATGAAGGAACAGTGACAGGGTGGATCAGGCAGCTTATCAGGTCACACAGCTTGTGAGGTGGGAGGATTCAAAGACAGGTGTGCCTGACCCCAAAGCTCATGTTCTATTGCCTTTGTCTAAAGTCCTGGTGAGAGTGGAAGAAGGTGGGAAGGCAGAGTGTGGAAGTGAGGTGAAGGGGAGATGAGGTTGATAGACTGGTTATATCAGCCTGATCAGCTGATCAGACTCCCAGACTGCCATTCCCACTGCCTAGCTGCCCCCTTCTGGGATGCAAAGACACATGGAGAGTATGGTGGGAAACAGTCAACACATGTTCAGTAATGATGACTTTCTAAATTTTTCTTGGAGAAAGAAAGAGAAAGTGAGAAAAAAGGAACCAGAACAGAGGCTTGGGAACCACAAGGTAATCTAAAGATATTCATGGGAAATCAAACTCCTGAGGCTTCACAGAAGACCCCAGGTTTTACCAGAAATTGTAACTTATGTTTCAGCTTTAAGACTATTTCATGACTCAACCAAAGTTGTCAGGAAATTGTTTACCATTGCATATGCAGGTGGGTTTACACAATAAAGCCTCACGTTAGCAAATGCTTATCACATAATAAGAAACTGTATTTGACTTGTGAATGCTATATTGTTTCAAAGCTGTTGCTTTATAAATAAATGTTTTACTTCTGCATTTTACATTAGCTAACATGCCTTGGTTGCATCTGAAGAAATGTGAAATTTAAAGAAATGACAATCACTTCAACTGAACAAAAAATCACTCCCACGGGGTATCTTAAATGGCAGTTCATACTGAGTCACTTGATTGATGTGACTCTGCCTATTGCCCTTCAAGTGCTATAAACAGATATTTATCTACTCCACATCCAGCACATTAGTTTGTGGAAAGGTACAATTATTTCTGCAAGTAAATCTAGCAAATGTTAGAAATGAGTTAGGAGGCAGCAACATGGAGATTGAGTTCTGAAAGTTTTAGGATGGAAAAAGTTGGTAAAGAAAACAGCAGAGAGAAAGAGAGAAGGAGCATTAAAAAATCTTCAACCCAAATCGTGATAGGCTCAGGGTTGGGGAGAAAAGCTAGGTTTTGCATTTTTATGATCGCTTCTGGTTCTGATGCTGTCATTTGCATATCAGCTCACTTTTCCATTAGATCTCAGGTCCCTGACAGGTCAGCACTGACGGTACAGGAGATTCAGCTGAACAAATATCCATTTCTTAAACAAGGTAAAAGAAATGTTTTAAACTGAAACTGCTGCCACTAATATCTAGCTGTGTTTCCACCAATCTGTGTGGTTACATATTAATGCTTTCCTGTATTAATAGCCTTTCCTGAAATCCCCTGATGGGCTCTGTTTGGTTAATTCATTCTCCTTGGCCATCAGTGATCTAGAGAATTCCTGAAAGGTCATCTTGCCATTCAACAATGCTGTGACACAGCCTGGTGCAGCGTCATTTGATGAATAGGAAGAGTCTTAGCCTCCGCTCGTAGTACACCTAAGGCTGCAGTGAAACCACCATTTGCAGATGAGGCATATTTTTGCCTCTGGGAAAATGCAGGCATCAGCTGTCAGTTCATTTTGAGTTTACAAAATGAGCTAAGATTCAGGAAATTGTTTTATACCCTTCAGAAATGATCACAAAGGTGTTATCTTTGTCTCTTACATACTCAGGAAGACTTGTAAAAGTCTTCCCCATCTAATCTTGTCCAATTATGTCTCTTTATGATAACCAGTGGGAAGGAACAGTATTGCCCATCAGCACTTAGTGCTGAAATATGACTCAGGAAATTATCCTCAGTTGAATGATTCATTTCCAAGTCTCCTCAATTCATTTGAGTGATATTATATCATATGTGCACAACTGCAGGGTTAACTAGGTATTATTTGTTAAGCATTTATTATGTACCATGCCCAGGACTAAACATTTTACATTCATTGACTCATTTAAGCCTCATAAATACAATTTGAGGTAAATACTATTATTATCTCACTTTATGGATATTCAAGAACAATATTTAGTAGAAGAATTAAAACACAAATTTGTCTTACTCCAGGCAGACATATAACTATTGTAGAATGATTCTAAGAAAGGCTAAGACTACAGATTCTAGGTCATGTCAACCACTGTAATGATGGGGTCCAGGATATGCTATCCCAAACTATGGTAACTTGGCATGTTGAATATTTTAAACTGAAGGTGTTTGGTAAAATCAAAGAGGCAGGAAGTTCACTCTGACCTTCTCCCTGTCCTTACCCCCTGAAACAGATCATATATCCCTTATGAGATGTACCCTCCCTATACCCAGAGGAAAGAAGAATCCTTTTCTTTGAAGACATAGGGACACAAAGAAGAATCCTAAGAAGCAGGCCTTGATAAGTTCCCCGTATTTATTACAGTACCTCATACTCCTTAACCTGTACTATTTTCCCCTAACTGTCCACTCATTATAAAACCAAGCACAAAAATGCTCATGGCCAACTGTTTCTGTGGGTCATCACTTCCTTGTGAAGTCTGCCATATCACACAAAACTTATAAATAAGTGGTTGTACTTTTCTCTGGTTAGTCTGTCTGTCAGTTTAGTTTTCAGACCCAGCAACCCTAAGATGGTCAAGAATAATTCCCCAGCTCCTGCAGTGGTCCCAGTTGATGCTAAGCACAGCACTCTACAGTGGACATCATACTATCATTTATATAAGGAAACTGAAGCTCCAAGCATTTACATGACTGGCCTAAGTTAGGGCTGTTAAATGGGGTGAAAACACAGGATATAGTTCAGATGATAGCAAAAAATATTTTAATATAGGTATGTCCAAAAAATAATTACTTCTCTGAAATTCAAATTTAACTTGTGTTTGTATGGCAACTTTAGGCTGAAGTACCAGTTCTGGTGTAACACGGGCTTCTCCTCAGAGCCCAGGGCTCTTTCCACTACTCCATGGGTGGGGTCTACACTCCCAACCCAGAGCTGTAAATGGACAGGTATAGAAACTGCCTCAGTCAGACCATCACATAGCCGTGGAAGCTAACATTTGGCACTAGAGCCACATCAGCTTTGTAGTTGGAATCTAATGCATACACCTTGGGGTCAAACATTACAACTTTTTTTAATAAGTCAACTTAGCTTTTTTTGTAAGTCCTTCTTCTCCTAGGATAGTGGAAATACAGCTTTCTGACCCTCTCCCTGGATGTGCCAACATGAACACAGAAATACAATAGAAAGTGTATATTGGTCTGGGCCTCATTCCTGACACTGGGTTCCTAAAGCCCTGGGAATTTCCTGGGTAATAGCAGCATCTTTTAATGTAAGTAGGTGGTTCTGGGTGGGCTCTGCTTGGGTGCCTGAAAGGCAGAAAGCCCAAGCCATGACTAGAAGCTTGGAATTTTCAGCCTCACCCCTCCATTCTCCAGAGAAAGGGGAGCGGATAAAAACAGAGTTAATAATAGGTCATACCTGTGTCTCAACAATTGGAGTTTGGAGAGATTCAAGGTTGGTAAACACATCCATGTGGTGTACTGGGAGGGTGATGAGTCCCAACCCCACAGGGATGAATGAAGCATTCTGCTGGCCCAAGGGAGATCCCTCACAGTAACAAAAAAGCGTTAGAAACCATTTCTCACATGGGGTAGACCTTCTGTAACCTCCGTTGATCATGGCACCAGCTTCACTGGGCAAATCGTACAAGTCTTAATGAAAGGTAATGGATGTACCCCAGTTCGCTAATGAACTGAACAGTTCATTCATCTTCAGAATGAACTGAACTGAACAGTTCGCTCATCTACTGAAGCACATCCTGATTTCCTTAGGTTTTTAGCCATTATGAATACAGGTACTGTGTAAAATTGCATGGTGAATTTTGTTGAGACACAGTTTTTCAAAGCAGTTGTCTAAATAACAGCGATGCAATTCTAGGATCCTAAAGTGAGACTTATCTTTTCAATGGTAAGATAGTTTTTAATGGTTCTTTTTTGTTTTATGGATTTTTGTGTATCTTGAGTACAAATACTTTATAAAATATGTATTTGCCAACATTTTCTCCCAGTGCGTAATTTGTATTTGGGTTCTTTGAACAAGATTTTATAGAGTAGAAATCTTAATTCTATAAATCCTACATGATGTATCCTTTTTCTTTTTTGTATAGGATTTTGGTGTTGGGGGTTAAAAGTCATTAGCAAGAGTGTATAGATTTTCTTGCTTTTACATAGAATTTTTATAATTTTGCACCTAAAAATTGTCTATGGAGAATGTTGAGTGAATTTTTGTTTAAGCTGTAAAGCTTGTGCGTACCTTCATTGCATTCTGTATGTTCTCCAACAAATTATACAAGACATGGGAAATTCCTGCAAATTGGGGTTTGATTTTCCAAAATTTTGTTATTCATCAATCGATCCACGAGGGGGCGCCACCTTCCTCGAGCTGTGAGCCCTCGTCCCATATCACATAAAACTTAGAAATAAGTGGGTGTAGTCCGCCCACCGTGGCCCTCAGTCGACGCCATTGCCCTGTCTGTGGACCTGCGTGGCGCATGCGCGATCAGGCCCAGGACATCCTTCTGGTTCTGGTGGCAGCCGGGATTCCTCAGGCTCCCGTGCGGCACCGTCCAGGACACTGCCGTCCGCGGCCGCCGTGAAAGCCCGGTTTTCTTAGGAGGCATGGGACGGAAAGGTGAGGAGAGGCTCCCCGTGCGTCGCCTGCAGAGCGCTCCTCTTCACGGGCCTGTGGAGGAAGGCCTGCGGCAGGGAAAGTGGTCTCAGTTGAATTTGGGGGAGCGGCTGACGCGACGGGTGGAGTTGAGGGGGCGGGTGAGTCCGGGACACAGCTGAGTCCGTGCCGGGGCGAGTGAGCCTCGCCCAGCGCGTCCCCGGGAGCCCGTGCGGTGGGTGGATTGGCCGCACCGGCGGGATTCCCTCCAGGCTCCAGACGTCCTTCCTGACAAGGCTCTGAGATGGTAATGGGGCAGAGGGGACTTGGTTGCTGAATGGCCTGCTTACCTGGGTTTCAGATCTTGCGGTGTGCTGAGCACACAGGTTGTTTTCCTGAGAAGAGTCCCCAGTGTGGGGTCTGCCTGGGAGACTCTCCCCAGGCTAAGCACGGCACTGACACAGCCCAGCTTCCCGAGGGCTGCCCCCCATCCGTGGCCTGTGCCCGGGCCTCGTGTGCTGCCTCCAAGGGAAGAGCTGGATTGGTGAAGCAGAGGGCGCCCCGTGTTCTGTTACCACACCCGCTTCTGCTTGGGCGCCACACGGGGTCTCGGTTGCTGCAGCACTGCATTGTAATGGGATGAAAGGGTGACATGCTCCTGCTCTGCTTTCCCAGGACGGCTGTGGGGATGGGGTCCCGTCCAGTTCAACCAAGCCTGCAGGGTGTTTGCTTAGTTTCTGTGAGAAGTGCGATGGAATTTTGATGAGGGTCGCAGGGGTTGTGCACATTGCTGTGTGTGGAGGGACTTGTAACAACCTAACTCTTCCCGTCCACATCTGCAGGGTCCACAATTTTCAGGTCTCAGACCTCCTCGGTTAAGTTTGTTCTTAGGTACCTGTAACTTCTGGAGAAAATTCCTGAACTAAATACCTTTGAGCCGAAATCAATCAAAGGGAGAAATAAAGTGGGAGAAACCCGTTTGTTACTTACTAGTAGTCATCCACTTCAGCTTGCCCGTGTCTGTCACAACCAGGCTTCAGAAGAAGGGGCCCCACCGAACTTCTCCAGTCCAAATATGCCCTCGCTCGCCCTCGTAATTACCTGTTGATAGAGAGATGGACTATTTCTCTCCACTTCTTTGAAGCACCTACTGATGTGGAGATGCACGAAGGCTAGGTGAGATACTTTGGAAATACTACAGTTTTTTCCACAGCACTTTAGTCTTATTTATTTATTTCCTTGGTATCATTAATCTACAATGACATGAGCAACATTATGGTTACTAGTTTCCCCCCATCATCAAGTCCTCAGCATACACCCCATTACAGTCACTGACCATCAGTGTAGTAAGATGCTGTAGAATCACTAGTCTTCTCTGTGTTGGACAGCCCTCCCCATACCTCTCCTGGCACATTATGTGGGCTAATCATAATGCCTTTCCCCGCTTACCCTCCCTTCCCACCCTCCCTCCCCAGGGCCTTTCTCTTTGGTAACTGTTAGTCCATTCTTGTGTTCTGTGAATCTGCTGCTGGTTTGTTTCTTCCGTTTTTTTTCTTTATTCTTACACTCCACGTATGAGTGAAATCATTTGGTACTTGACTTTTTCCGTCTGGCTTACTTCACTGAGCATAATACCCTCTAGCTCCATCCAAGTTGTTGCAAATGGTAGGAGTTGTTTTTTTCTTACACAACACTTTCTTCTTTATGATGCACTTGTAAAGGGCATTATTTTCTTAATCTCTGATGGTTCGTTATTAGTGAATACAAGCAAACGACTTTTATAAGTTGGTTTGGTATCTTACAAGTTTACTGAATTCATTTTTAGTTCTAACAGGACTTTGGTGAAGTAGGGTGGGAAATTGGAATTCTAAAATTCCACTGTTTGTACCCCAGGTCTTCCCAACATCCAAGGCCAAGTGGCTGCAGGGTAACCTCCCACAGGCTTTCTAATGAGCCCTGGACCCCTGCAAGGTGCCATTTGTTTGAACTGGGTGGAAGGGCTTGGCGTCTCTTGACAGGATGTTATGTCTGCTGTGCTTTTCTTATGGTTATTTTGCAAACTAATTTACTTTCCAGCAATTTAAAACCTACAGAAAACTTGTAGTGTCAGTACAGATTCACTTTATACTGAATTTCCTAGCATCTCACTTTGCCACAGTTTCCACTTCACACGAAATTTCTGTGGTGTCTACCCCAAACCTGGACACGCTTCCAGGGAAACAACATCTGACTGCAAATGAGGGAAGTATTAGGCTATCCACATGATAATCCAATGCACAGAACCACCACAGCTGTCACCATCCGCTCCAGCTTAGTGCACATGTCTTACTATCCTGATGCAGTTTCCTTTTTCTGGAACTGTTCCCGAGACTTTACCTCAGTTGGTTTCTCTGGGACCTTGAATAAGCAGGATCACATAATATTTGTCCTTCTTGGAGGGGCGCATTTCCATGAGCATAATGGCTTTGTGGGTCCATCTGTGCAGCAGGTTCTAGGACTCCTTGTTTACTCCACTGTGTAGACACCACATTGCTTTCATCTGTCTGTGGTCACCCGGGTCGTCTCCCCATTTTGGCTGTTGTTACTCATGCAGCTTTAAACAGAGGTGTGAAATATCTACGTCCCTGCTTTCCTGTCATTTGCGCAAATGCCCTGAAATGGAATTGCTAATTATATGTTAACTATGCTCGAGTTTTGGGGGACACTCTTCACACACAGTGTTTTCAAATCAGCTTTGGACCATTCTTCTTTATTTCTATATTTGGCAGAATAATGTAGTTTATGGATCAACCCTGTTTTGTTCATTTGTTCATCCCTTGATGGGCATTTGAGTTGTTTCTACCTTTTTACTGTGGTGAGCAGTGATGCTAAGAACTCTTGGGCCAGTTTCTGTTTGAACAGCATTTTCATTTCTCTGTGGTATTTATCTAGGATCGGTTCTTTATCCACAATTAGGTAACTGTATTATATATTATGAGGAAATGCCAAGCTGTTGTATACAAGATGCATGTTTTATATTTCCACAAGCCAAGGTTAGGGGCTCTAATTCCTATGCATCCTTGGTAACATGTGATTTTGAATTTCCCTGAGTATGGCCAATGCCATGTGCTTGCATTGGGTGTGGGTCTCTGTGGTCTAATTTGCATTTCCATAGCAACTGATGCTGCGTGAGACCTCTTCATGTGCTTGTTGAACATTTGTATGTCTTACTTGGAATCTTAATCCACTTTAAACATTTGTCTTCTCTTGTTGCCTTGTACTATTTTGTGGTGTTTCCTGGGTTACAGGCTCTTTTTAGATGTACAACGTGGAGATATTTCCTTTCATTATGTGACTGTTTTTTCACTTTCCGGTTGGTGACTTTTAACGCAGAAAAGTTTTTAATTTTATGCTCTCTTCTGTTGCTTGTCCTTTGGTGTCAGATCTGAGAAATCATGGCTAAATCCAAGGTCATGAACGTTTATCCTCATGTTTCCTTCTAGACTCTGTTGTTTTTTAAATATTATGTAAGCCCTTTGTCTTTTCTGAGTTAATTTTTGTATGTGATATGTGTTAAGGATTCAGTTTCATTCATCTGCATATGGACAGCTATTTGCCCAGCACCGTTAGCAAGGAAGACAATTCTTTCCCTAATTTAATTTTGTCCACCCTTGTCAGAAAGCAAGTGACTGTATATGGTGTGGGTCACTTCTGGGCTTTCCACTCACTTCTGTTGATCCGTGCATACAGTTGACCCTTGAACAAAATGGGGGGTTGTATAGCTGACATCCCACAGAGTCAGAATACACATAAAACATCTCTCTCCCCCCAAACTTAAGTATTATCCTAATCTCATTGCTTATTTTTACTGGAAGACTTACCAATAATATAAACAGTTAACTCATACTTTGTACATTACACATGTTTTGTGCTGTATTATAACTGTAAGGTAAGCTAGAAAAATCAAGTGTTTTTAATTGTCTTAAGTCTTATGTGAGAGGTACCCTCCCTATACCAAGAGGAAAGGAAAATCCTTTTCTTTAAAGACAAAGGGACAGAAAGAGGTATCTTAATGAGCAGGCCTTGATAAGTTCCCCTATTTACGACACTATCTCATACTCCTGAACCTGTCATATTTCTCCACAAATGTCCACTCCTTATCAAACCCAGCACAAATTGCTCAGGGCCAACTGCTTCTCTGGGTCTTCACTTCCTTGTGAAGTCTCCCATATCACATAAAACCTATTAATAAATGGGTGTGCTTTTCTCTGGTTAATCTTTGTCAGTTTCATTTTCAGACCCAGCAACCCTAAGAGGGTCAAGAACAGCTCCCCCAGCCCTTGCAGTGTTCCCAGTTGATACTAAGCACAGCACTCTACAGTGGGCATTATTCTATCTCTCAGATGAGTAAATTGAAGCTCCAAGCATTTAGATGACTGGCCTAGGATAGGGCTGCCAGTCTTGGGGTAAAAACACAGGATATAGTTCAGATGATAGCAAGAATTATGTTAATATAAGTATGTCCAGAAAATTATTTTTTCTGTGAAATTCAAATTTAACTTGTGTTTCTATGGCAACTTTAGACAAAAGTCCCTGTTCTTTTGTAAGATAGGCTTTTTCTCTGAGCCCAGGGCTCTTTCTACCACTACAAGGGAGTGGCCTACACTCCCCACCCAGACCTGCGAATGGACAGTCATAGAAACTGCCTCGGTCAGACCCTCAAATAGCTGTGGAAGCTAATACTTGTCACTACACCCATATAGACTTTTAGTTGGAATCTAATCCATACACGTTGGGGTAAAACATTATAACGTTTTAAAGAAGTAAACAGTTTTTGTTGTAAATCCTCCTTATCCAAGGATAGCAGAAGCAGAACTTCCTGACTCTCTTCCTGGGATGTGCCACTGTGAACACAGAAATACAACAGAAAACATATTCTGGTCTTTGCCTCATTCCTGATCCTGGGCTCCTAAATCCTTGGGAATCTCCTGGGTAAGAGATTCTTTTATACTAAGTAGGTGGTTCTGGGTGGGTTCTGCTCAGGTGTCTGACAGGCAGAAAGCCCATGCTATGATTAGAAAGTTGGAATTTTCAGCCTCAACCCTCCATTCTCCAGAGAAAGGGGAGGAGAAAAAAATGGAGTTAATAATACATCATACAAGTGTCTCAAAATATGGATTTTGGAGAGCTTCCATGTTGGCAAACACATCCATGTCGTGTACTGGGAGGGCGATGTGTTCCAACCCCACAGGGAAGAATGAAGCCTTCTCCTGGCCAAGGCCGAAGCCTTCATAATTACAAAGAAGCTGTTAGAAACCATTTCTCATTTGGGGTACGCCTGTGAGCACCAGTGATCAAGGCACCAGCTTCACTGGGCAAATCACTGTACATTTCACTGTACAAATTGTAGTGAAATGTAATGGATGTACCCCAATTTGCCAAAGCATTCATCTGCTGAAACACATCCTGATTTCTTTAAGTTTTTAGCCTTTATGAATAGAGCTATTATGTAAAACTGCATGGTGGCTTTTGTTGGGACATAGTTTTTCAAAGCAGTTGTATAAATACTGGTGATGCAATTCTTCAATGTCATGGTGAGACCTTTTTTAATTGTAAAATATTTTTAATGGCTCATTTTTTGTTTTATGTATCTTTGTATATCTTGAGTACAAATCCTTTATCAAAAATGTATTTTGCAAATATTATCTTTTAGTTTGTGTCTTGTGTTTGGGTTCTCTGAGCAAGGTCTTTTAGTGTAGAAATTATAACTCTATAAAGCACATGTGATTATTTTTGTTTTGTGGTTAGGCCTTTGGTGTTGGGTTCATCAAGGTTGTGTAGATTTTCTTGCTGTACCTACAAATTTTATAATTTTGCATCTAAAATTTGACTATGAAAAATTTTTTTATGAGTGTACGACTAAAAATTATATTTAATTAAAGTATTATTGACATACACTCTTATGAAGGTTTCACATGAAAGAACACTGCGGTCACTACATCCGCCCATATTATCAAGTCCCGTCCATGCCTCATTGCAGTCACTGTCCATCAGTGTAGTAAGATGCCGCAGAGTCACTTCTTGTCTTCTCTGTTCTACACTGTCTTCTCTGTGGTCCCCCACACCATGTGTGCCAATCATAATACCCCTCAATACCCTTCTCCCTCCATTTTCACCTGACCTCCCACACCCCTCCCCTTTGGTAACTGCTAGTCCCTTCTTGGAGTCTGTGAGTCCGCTGCTGTTTTGGTCCTTCATTTTTACTTTGCTGTTATACTCCACAAATGAGGGAAATCATTTGGCATTTGTCTTTCTCCACCTTGCTTATTTCACTGAGCATAATATCTTCCAGCTCCAACTATGTTGTTGCCTATGGTAGGATATGTTTTTTCCTATGACTAAGAAGTATTCCATTGTTTTTATGTACCACACCTTCTTTATTCACTGATCTCCTGATGGACACTTAGGTTGCTTCAATATCTTGGCTCTTGTAAAAAGTGCTGCAACAAATATAGTGGTGCATATGTCTTTCGGAATCTGAGAAACTATATTCTTTGGGTAAATTCCTAAGAGTGGAATTACCGGGTCAAATGGTATTTCTATTTTTAGTTTTCTAAGGAACATGCCTATGGGGAATTTCGAGTTAATTTGGTGTAACTTGTAAAGCCTTTGCCTACTTCATTTCATTCATTTCACACTTAAAGTGGAGAAGACACAAGAAATTTGTGCCCATTGTGGCATGAATTTCCAAAGATTTGTGGTTCATCAGTTTAGCCACAAGGGGGCACCACCTTCACTGAGTTGTAAGCACGCATCCTGCAATGCTCACCGTGACCCGCAAGCGGCGCCTCGGCCCTCTTTGTGGATCAGCAGGGCTCATGCGCGGTCAGGACGCAGGCCTTTTCTCCCGGCTCTGACCGGTGCCGGTATTGCTCCGGATCCCCTGCAGCTCCGTGACACCGCGGGCCACGTCCACAGGGGCACCTCGGTTTCCTGAGGAGCTGCAGTACGGAAAGGTAAGGAGAAGCTTACCGTGCATATCCTACTGAGCGCTCCTCTTCAGGGGCCGGGAGAGGAAGGCCTGCGATGGTTAACTGAGTATTTGTGGAGTCTGGGCCACGACGGGTGCAGCTGAGTTCAGGGTGTGGCGGACGGCACTCAGGGAGAGTTCGGGCCCGTGCTGAGACAGGGCTGGGGCGGGTATGTGGTGTCCAGCGCTTCCCTGGCAGCCTGTGTCTCCACGCTGCGTGCCTCGAGCCCCTTGCAGTGGGTGGATTGTCCACACCTGCGGGACACCTTCCAGGCTGCAGGCATCCTTCCTAACAAGGCTCTGAAATGAGAATGGGGGCGGAGGGGAGTTGGCTGCTTAAGCGGCTCGCTTACCTGTGCTTCAGCCTTTGCTGAGCACCCAGCACACAGGGTGGTTTCTTGCGAAGGGTCCCCGAGGTGGGGTCCACCTGGGAGGACCCCCTGGGCACAGCATGGTGCTGAACCAGCCTGGCTCCTTGAGGGTGGCCAACACCCACTGCCTGCGACCGGGGCCAAGTGAGCCGGTTCTTCATGCCGAGCAGGTTGGGGGATGAAGGGCACTTGGTGTTCTGTTTAGACTCCCGCTTCTGCTTGGGCGAAACATGGGGTCTCCGTTGCTACAGGTCCACAGTGTAGTGGGAGGTCACGGCACGATGCCCGGGCTCTGCTTTCTCATGTCGGCTGTGGGGATGGGATCCTGTGTGGTTCTATCCAGCCTGTTGGGTGTTTGCTTCTTTGTGAAGTGTGGTGGAATTTCGATGGGGGGGTCCCACGGAGTCTGAAGGTTCCTGTTGGTCGACAGGACTTGTAATAACCTAACCCACCCCCGCCCCATCCTGGTCTGCAGTGTCCACAGTGTTTAGGCCTCAAGCTTCAAGCCTCCCGCCTCATTGGTTAGGCTTCTCCTTAGGTACTTCATTCTTTACGATGCAGTTGTAAAGGGCATTGTTTTCTTAATGTCTCTTCCTGACCGTTGGTTATTGGTGAACAGAAGTAAACAACTTCTGTATGTTGATTTTGTATCCTGCTAGATTATTGATTTTATTTTTAGCTGTAACAGGTTTTTGGTGGAGCAGTGTGGAAACTGGAATTTAAAAATCCCAGTGTTCCACTCCAGGTCGTCCCAACACACAAGCCCCGTGTCTGCAAGGGAATTTTACCACGTGCCTTGTAGTGCCTCCCGCAGGCTAAGTAGTGGTCCACTTCGGGTGAACTGAATGGGAAGGGCTTGGCCTCTGTGACAGGGTGTGATGTCTGCTCTGCTTTTCTGGTGCAGGACCGACGTGGTTGTTCTGCAAAGTAATTTACTTTCCAGCAATTTCAAGCACACAGAAAACTTACAGTGTCAGTACAAACACTCTTTACACTAAATGTCCCATGGTCCCGCTTTACCACACCTGCCACTTCACACAAAATTCTCTTGGCCTCTACCCTAAATAGGGACAAGTTTAAAGGGAGCCACCACCTGACCCTAAATGAGGAAAGTATTACGGTCTCCACATGATAATCCAGTGCACAGACCCAGCACAGCTGTTTCCATCTACCCCAGCTGTGTGCAAATGTCTTTCTATTCTGATCACATTTCCTTTTTCTGGAACTCTTCAAGGGACATTAGCTCAGATGGGCTCCACCAGATCTCACGTAAGTGGGATCACATAGTATTCATCCTTCTGTGACTGGCGCATTTCACTGAGAAAATTGGCTTTAGGATTCATCCATGCAGCAGGTGCCAGGATGCCCTTGTTCACTCCACTGTGTGGAGAGGACACTTTGTTCATCCATTTGTCTGTGGACACGTGGGTCTTCTCCACCTTTTAACCATTGTGAGTCATGCAGTTGTGAGCATAGGTGTCCAAATATCTAAGTCCCTGCTTTTGGCAGATGCCCTGTTGTTTAGGCAGATGCCCTGAAATGGAATTGCTGCTCATATATTAACTGTATCTTCAAGTTTCTGGGGACACCTTCCCCACTCTCCACACCGTTTTCCAGGAGGCTGTGGACCATTTTCCTTACTCTATATGGCAGAAAAATACAGTTTATGGATCAACCCGTTTTTATCCATCCATTCACCCCTTGATGGGCATTTGAGTTGTTTCTGACTTTTTGCTGTGCTGATCAATGCTGCCAAGATCTCGTGGGCCAGTTTCTGTTTGAACATCATAGTCATTTCTTTGAAGTATTATCTAGGAGTGAATGTAGAACCACAATTAAGTAATTGTATTTTATCTTTATGAGGAAACACCAAGGTGTTGTACACAGGCTGCACGTTTTACATTTCCACAAGCAAAGGTTAGGGGCTCCAGTTCTTCGGCATCCTTTGCAATGTGTGATTTTCAGTTTTCCTGAATATAGCCATTCCCATGTGTGTGCAGGGAATTCTATGGGACACCTTTCCATGTGCTTGTTGGAGCATTTGTATGTCTTGGAGTCTCTCATCCATTTAAAAAGTTGGGATGTTGCCTTGTTGCACTGTACAAGTTCATGGTGTATTCTGGATAACAGGCTCTTGTCAGATGTACAGTGTGCAGATATTTTCCTCTATTCCGTGACTTTTTCACTTCTTGGTTGGAATCTTTTGAAGCAGAAAAGATTTTAATTTGGAGGAAATTAATTTATTCTTTCTCTTGTTGCTTGTACTTTGGTTTCAGATATGAGAAACCATAGCTAAATCCAAGGTCATGAAGACTTATCCCCATGTTTTACCTATTACATGTAAGCCGTTATGTATTTTGAGTTAATTTTTGTAAGTGATATAAGTTAGGATTCATTTTCATTCTTCTGCATGTAGACAGGAGGTTGCCAAGCACCATTTACTGGAAAGACACTTTCTCTCCATAAGTTAATGTTGTCCACCCATGTCAGAAATCAACTGGATATTTCCATTCAGGTATGTTGATCTTTATATACAGTCGTCCCTTGAACAACATGGGGGCTAGTGGTTCTGACTCCCCCACAGAATCACAATCTACATAAAACATGTGACTCTGCCAAACCTTTGTTATCCTAAAACTGATTGCCTGTTTTGACTGGAAGCCTTACCAATAATATAAACACTCGATTAACAATATTTTGTACATTATACCTACTATGTGCTATATTCTTACAGTAAAGTAAGCTAGAGAAAAGGTAACGTTTCAAATTGTTGACTTAACATTTTCCCAACATATTTGCGGGGAAAAATCAGTTTAAGTGAACCTGTGGAGTTCACATGAGTACTGTCCAAGGGTCAGCTGTGTATCTTTATGACAGTGTCACAGTGTTTCATTTACTGCTCACTTTGTACTAAGATTAGATTTTGGGAAGTCTGTGTTTCCAGCTTTGATTTTCTTTTTCAAGATTCTGCTCAAGGGCTCATTGTGGTCCCTTGCAACTTAATATGTGACAGGATCAGCAGGAGCAATTCTTCCTAAAAAGCTTTGGGAATTTTCATACGAACCACATTGAGTCTGTACGGTGCATTTGTGCCATTGCCATCTTAGAGATATTAAGTCTGCCATCACCACAGCAGGACCTTACATTTATTTTACTTTTCTTTATTTTTCCTATTATCAATGTTTTATAATTTTAAATGCATAATACTTGCACTTAAACTAAGTCTGCTCCCATGTATATTATTAATGTTGACATTATTTAGTAGAGAATTTAAAAATTCCTTTTTTGATTATTCATTGCTAATGTATACAAGGAAAACATGTATGTGTAATGTTCTTCTTTCTTGTAACTTCCCTTAGTTAATTTAGAACCTTACATTTGTAATTTAAGGGTTCAGAGCGTGGGGATTTAAGAATTTAGATATTTAGGATTAAAATAATACTGCCTAATATTTAATAAATGGAAGATTGGAACACAGTGAAGAGTAGGGTTTGTCATAGGGGTTTTGTTTGAAATAAGACAATAGGAAGAGAAGTGGTTAGAACTATGGATAGAGTACATGAACGGGTTAGGGTATGGGAATGGGTTAGTGTTAGGGTTAGGGTAATGTGATGGAGTGAGGCTATCAAATACAGCTAGGAGGCTTCAAACAAAATCCAGCCCTTTTCGACAACTTCCTCAGACTTTGCAGGCATGAAAGTGGTCTCAGGCTGCCTTGTAGTTCTGCTGGGTTCAGAACCCTAGGTGGGAAATCTTTCTGGCCACCCAGATTTATTATCATCTGCTCTCCAGTGCTGCAGTGGACAAGTCTGAGGTCGTTTTCCTTGATATTTTGCATGTTTTTGTCATTTTCTTCTGTGCTAGTTTTTTAGGTATCTTACTCATGTTTTTCCGAGAAATTGTTGGTGAATTAACCACAATGTAAACTATTTTTCCTTCATTGAGTTGAGTGATCAGTGGGACCTTATAACCTAAGAATTATGTTTTTGAGTTATTTAATATGTTCTTATAGTATTTCCTTTGAAGATTTTCTCCTTTTTCCCTTTTTTTTGACTGCATATTAATTTTGGTATAAAACTTTTCAATATTGACTTTCCAGTGTTCTTAACTTTTTTTTTGTATTGTCCCCTTCTCTAAATTTTTATTCTCCTTTCCGTGAGATTTCTTTAACCTCTGAATCCTTCCCTTGATTTTTTTGTTTCTTTTCCATTCTTCCTGATTTTTTTCTTTTAAATAATAGGCTCTTATGTGATGAATGCAGCATCTTAGCTCAATGGAGATATTAAATATGATTTCTTTGAAGTTTTCTTCTTTTACCAGTATTGTCTGTTTCCACTATTATACTTTTTTTCACGTTATTTTGGTCTTTTCTCCTAATTATTGTGGGCTTACTCAGATGTCTGGTGATCCTTCTCTTTCGCTTATTTAAGAGGTGAGGCACTGGAGATCTATCAAGAAATGGAGTGTGCCCATTTGTGGCACGTGCGCCTATATGTCTGTGGGCTTGTTTTCTGCCAGACTTTGTAGGGTGACTTGGTCCCCAGGTGGCATTCTCATTGCAGATACTAATAGTTTATCTGTAAGTCTTTTCAGTAGATGGGTTAATTTTCCCATAGGATGGCCCCTTGATCTCTTGTTTTGGGAATATCAGTCCAGATACTGGAGTTCTTGGCCTGTTTGGATAGAGTTCCTGTAGGCCTGGAGGATCTCGTGCTCTGACATGCACATGTGTACTTTCTAACCTGGTTTTCACCCCTATTTTCTTCACTGCCGGTGTTACGACATTGTTGCTCTACAAAAAAGGGGAAAGTGGAGTAGACTTGGAGTCTTACTGCTCCTTTCACAGGCTTTCAAATGGTCTCCTGTTTCTGCCTTTGCCCACAAGCCACCTTCACAGGTGGTCCTGCAGCCTGTTTATGTTGATGCTGCCTCCTCAGACACTGAGGTTTGGCCATCCTCTGTGTCTCACATTCATCACCATTTCAACATACATTTTGCATATGTTGTTGTGTATCTAGATGTCTCCTACATTTGCTTTAAAAAATGGATTTCAGTTTTTTCTAAAGGCTTGTTCTGTTGACTTTTCAAGAAAATAAAGTTGGTAGAGACATCTCTGCTCTATCATCATAAAAGTAGAAGCCCTTTGAACAGAGGAATTTCAAAGGATTTTGAGTAGAGAAATGTATTGAATGAAAAGAGAATGTAATGTTATGAAAGTTCTCTGTCCTTACTTTCACCTCTTTGTGACTTTCTAAATCTCTGTGCAGCTTTGCCCTACAGTATCTGTGGGAGTTTGTTCAGATAGACTGGAAGCTGGTTAGAGGCTTTCATATTGACCAAACTCTGCCAGATAAATGGCATATTTTCTGCTTGGGTATTGTTAGCCCCATAATGCTGGGGTTTACACTCTGTCCTTACTCTGTTCTGGCATGAGTTTGGAAGACAGTGTCTGCTCTGATCAAGGTCAAGCAGGTTTGACAGATAAAAGCAAAAGGCTTAGAGGGCAACTAACCATGGCCTCATTCATTCCACCTGCTTTTGTGCAGCTTGCTTAAACCATGATGGTCTATGACTAGTCTTATCTGGTGATAATGTGTGGAAACCTACCGCATCGCAAGTGGCAGGATCCAGTCAGCATGAAGATTCTGTTTCCTGGAACTCGCTGGAAACTTACTTATTTTAAACGGAATGAGCTAGAACTGCAGTCATAAATGTCTACTAAGCTCCTTGGTATCCACTGTGGAAAATTGCCTTCTCTCTGTCCTCAGCATTTGAATATGCTCTCTTTTGTGAGGAATTCTCCACTGAAAAGAAGCTCCCTTTTATGCCCATTCGGTTCCTCCCACCCCAGAATCTGAACACTGAGGGAACAACACAGGAACAGTTGGAGGTGGTAGTAAGTGCACAGGGGTGATGGGCTGATTCTGGGGTAAGGCAAGGTGTGTTCTTGGGTACAGTCATGGAAATTCCTTCTAAGTAAACTGGTCCTCTGCCTTTAGTGTGAATTCTGTGACCTCCTACTGTACCGCTACGGTTTCCTTTCCCTTTTAAGTTGCCAGTGTTCATTTCTGTTGTTTGTAGTTAAGAACCGGATTGGCACAGACTGGTTGATCTTGCTATTTCCCTCTGGTGACCCACCGTGTGCTAGATTTCTCTCTTGAAATGGTGTCCCAACACCTAGTCTTTTCTGAGGAGCTTTAGTGTCTGATTCGGACTTTAGGAAGCTCAAGTCCTCATGTTCAAGGTTTTTAAAATTTGTTTTATCTCTGTGGGACTCGTATGTGTGGAATGCACTAGAAATGAAAACACACACATCTACTACACAAAAGGAGAATATTTGCTCCCCTTTCTTTCCTTGTCATACCTTTTCAGGGAAGAAATGATGTGGGTTTCATTAAATGTTTTTTTAATTTTGTTTTTCATTAAAAATTTTTCTTGTGGTAAAAAAATATTACAGAATTTACTATCTTAACTGCTTTTAATTGTACATTTTAGTAATGTTAAGTTTATTCACATTGTAAAACACAGTTCCAGAATTTTTTCACGTAAGTCTTGTTTGATTATAAAGAAAGGAAGGCTCAGTTGAGAGAAAGAAGACTGTTTTTATAGAAGAATAATCTTTTGGCCATTTTCCATGAAGCAACTTAAAAGAATATTTATCTTTTAAAACTTTTGAATTTTTGTAATTTTAGGTGATACTTGTGGAGTATTAAGTGTGTACCCAAGCATTAGTTATATTGGTAGCCCAATAAGTTTATATAAAAGTTTCCTTGTGTAAGTAATGATTTGGGGCCAAGTGTGACAACATTTCCCCATTTTACTTTGTTAATTGGAGCCTGAAGTAGACTGGAGATGGTTGCAGCTGGTCTTGAGGAGGAGCAGAAAGGCTCATTACCCAGCAGTGGTTCATTGTGGCATCTCTTCTCCTTTTCTTTTCCATGAATGGAGACAAGATGTATTAGCATCTTGTTACCACTGGTGGAGGCTCAGAATTGCACCACAAAATCTCCTACGTTTTATGAAGCTGTGTTATTCCCAAGTGAAGTGTTTATGTAAGACTTTTGGGATTATCATTGTGAGGGATATATTTAGTGTATTTGGGTTTGTCTTTTGAAGCATGAGGTACCAACTCTCTTAATTAGCAGATTTTCAAATCCCTGATTCACACATATATTATTCAATAGAGTTATTCATATGTATGTGTGGCACACACAAATACCCACACATAAATATATGAAATGCTGTTTAGATAACGGTCTCACAGGAAGTTGTTAGAAAGGGTTATTTAAAGTTTTCAAACTGAACTGGTTACTCAGTGGTCTTTTTGTCATTATTTCTTTTTCCCAGCCCTAAAATGAATATGAAAGCAGTGAATATTAGAAAAATGAGAATGATAAAGAAGAGTGGGTGTAATCAGTTTTATCTTTCAAGGAAGTCAGCAAACATTTGGTCTTTGTGTTTTTTTAAATATTAAGATATTACTGATATACTCTCTTATGAAGGTTTCACCTGAAAAACAGTGTGTTTACTACAATCACCCATATTACTGAGTCCCCCAAACATCTTTTTTTTTGGATCATTCTGTATTTACCATTTTGTGCCCTCCTTTGTTGTCTAACAAAAATAGTTTCCAAATACAGGTAACTTAATTTTAGATACATGTCATTCCTTTAAAGGATTATTATTGTTAATGTAATCATTTATCTGCTATAGGCTATTTTGTTTGTTACTAGCCATATTAGTTTGCAACTGGCAAGCTATTCCAAAGAGTTTGTTAAATTGAATGTTATTTTAGAAAGTACATTTTCATATTAGGCTATTTCACTGTTTGTTTTAGTAATCTGTCAAAAAAAAATACTTTGGGGCATACTGTTGTCATGCTATGATGGGTTATGTTGGTGGCCCCGGATGATTTCAAGGTCAAGAAATAGTCACTTGGTGAAATGGAAACTAGGAGAAGTTAAGATGATTATTATCTGTGTTGCCGGCAGAACCATAATTGTTTTTCTCAGGGCGTAGGACTTCCCAAAGTCACAGAATAAAGATAGCTCTCTGCCCAGAGCATCCATTTGACTTGAGGATTTTCAATACATTGTGAAACATAACAAGTTTTAGTAGCAAGACAAACACTGATATATTGTGGGGCAGGATGCCTTGACTGATTTCCCTGAATTTTTAAGATTAAAATGCCATATTCAATTTAAGAAATTTAAGATTTAAGAAATTTTACATTAGCAAGGAATACTTCAAAGTATATCCTCCAATCCCCTATATCATGTGTTGGGCCATTTGGTGAATACTTTAGACTTTGTGTGCCACATAGTTCTCTCCTGCATATTCTGTTTGGTTGTTTTGTTTTGGTTTATAACCCTTTAGAAATGACAACAGCACACTTGCTCACAGGCTCCTCCATTGCTGACCCCTGCTGTAGACAGTCCATTCACATTTCCTGCTACCTCCTGGGGCTCCTCAGTGATCACACTTGAGAAACACAGGCTTGGATGTTCCCAAACTATCCTTCATGAAAATTAAGCATATATTTAGGCAGAATTGAAAAGAATGTAGTGATGGACAGAAATTTTGACCTATGTTGAAGCCCAACTGGGTGCAGCAGTTATGTGCTAATAGAACTCTTCAGAGACAAAAAGGGAAGCTAAAGTTCCAAATTTCATTGTTGTTCACAGGAGATTTTGCTCTGTCTTTAAAATGTAGACATTATTAATATAGGGTTAATGGCTACATCTACAGAGTGAAGCCCTGCAAGTAGCCCAACCCCATTTGCCTCACCTCATTACCCAGTTGGTTGCCAAATCCTGTCTTTTCACCTCCTGAATAAGTCGGTACTGTTTCTGTCTCAAAACCCAATTTGAGCAGGCCTTGTTGTTGATCTTCCTCTAATTGACCAGGACTCTCATTATTTCTCTCTCCCCCGTGCCCAGAAAACCTTATTACTCTTAGGACATTTATTATCTTGGTGTGTTTTTTTTCGTGTCTTTGCCTTCAGCTAGGCTCTGAGTGCCTTGTGCTTGTCCTCAGCTGGCTTTGTGGTGTCTTTACTGTAGTGTCTGTCACCTGTTGTGATGCTAGGAACACAGAATGTACTCAACAAAAATTGTTATGTGAAGGGGCAATAGCTACAGGTGTTTTCAGCTGAGTGTGTGTAACCAGTTCTTTTGGGTCTCACCTCATCCAGCATTTGCACACTTGTTCTAATAGCAGTCAAAGCCAAGTGTCTCCAAAGCAATCTTACTGAACCTTCTAGTTTTTATGATGAAACCTGTTTGTGAAATTGCCTCAATTAGAAGCTCGCATATCCTGCAGTTAATATTTTCTTAGGAAATTTGATCTGAATTTAAAAATCAGTATTATTCTGTCTAAAACATCACTTACCTAATCAAGGAGGTCTTCACTTCTCTTACCTTCTGTCCGAATGTTTAGTCTTCCATTTTCACTTTACTTTGTTGTCTGCCACAGTGTTCTACAGTGATGAGGCCCTGGGGCACGTCTTTCTTAAAAACAATGCCTTGTGCTGTGAGTATTGAAAGGCCACCCCTGTTGTGCTTCCAGCCATTTATCTTATGTAATCCAAACTGGTGATTTTCTTTCCATTAAAAGTTTTCTCTCATTCTTAGCTTTATGCAGCAAAGTTAATGAAAAGGAAACAGAACGCTTAAGATTCTAGGGCAATGTTAATGCCAATGTTCAGACAGTAAAGCCTGTTTACAGGAGTGTCAAAGGTTATGAGTAAGTTTTCCTCTGCCCCTATTTTCATGTGACCTCTCCCAAGTCCCCAAGATGTATCTTTTTATGAGTTTCTGCTTGCAGTTTTATGATCACCCTGTCCCTCATACTAGTGTCTATAATCCTTGATTTTAAATTTGGACAGTATTTACTTCTTTCTTAAATAAATAACAAATTTGCATTCTTAGAACTTCTCTCATCTCACCCATTTGATTTATACACGGAAAATTGTTAGTTTTTAATTCTCATTCTATTCTGTAACTAATAACTATTTTAAAGTAAAAATACAATACATGTTATATTTGTATTGTTTTAGACATGTAAATACTGTTCTCTACAGAGCTGTTCAGTTGTGTGAGCAGTGAGAGGAGGGCAAATAATCCTATTTTACTAAATTACTGTGGTTTAAGAAGGACGTAAATGTCAATAGCCAAGAGATTATCTTTCTTAATTAATTTTGTTCTTTCCACTTACTCCTCTGATATTTCTTAAAATTTTATTACTGGTTTCTTTTCCTGTTGAGCAGAAGAAAGCTTTTCCCATGCAATTTCGGTTGGTGCTTGTAGACACACCTGCTTGCTCTTCCTTCTTCTACCAGTAGGGTTTGAATTGGGAATTTAAAATCCTCAGCAGCATATTCTTTTTTTTGTATTTCGCATAAAAATTGCTGAATGAAGCTGTTTCAGACAACTGCATTGCACATATCCTACCAGGATTAGAACTGCCAACTATGTTTTCCTTCTATACTCAGATTCCCTAAAATGGAATATAGCATTAATGATCCTTATCCACTAAATGAGGAAACTGCCCAGGGGCTACCCTCAGGCTTAAAAGACATTTTTAGAAGGAGCCTGTGGTCATTTTCCACAGCTGCAGCAACTCATAGTCTTAGAAAGAATGTCTTTAAAAAATTCTGTGGGAAACAAGATTTGCTGTGGCTCACTGAGAACCTGTGGCTGAGACTGTTCATTCGGGCCTCATGCTTTTCTTGCTCTTTGTACTGTTCTGTCAGTGAAGTGTCAGGAGAGAGCATGGGTTGTGGGACAGCCTTCCAGTGTGTCTGCTGTGGGCCCTCCTCACTGCTCCTGGGGCACTGGGTGGATGGAACACATCCCTGTCTCTGTCTGAGATGGTTTTTGAGCACATGACCATCCCATTGTAGAACCGGGAGTTCCCTAGTGAGCTCTGAAGAAAGGCTCTTGTGGGCTCTGCCAGTTGTAGATTTTATCAGGAGCTTATGAATGTCTCTCACACTGGTTCTCACTGGAACACAAGCAAGTACATGTGAAGTAAGCTTTTTTTCTTTTCCTTTTCAACAGCTGTTTAGCTTGCTTTATTCTTAAAATTGTAGTGTTTCAGTAAATGTGCCATTAGGAAAAGTGTCAGTTATGCTGATATCTATATAATTCAGAAATTTTCTTTTCATAGGCAGTTGGCACTACAAGCAAAGTGAATTTATCATCCCTTTTCCTAAATGAAATAAAAATGTATTGTCTTCTGAAATGGGGCAAATTTATCTTGAATACACTTTGTGTGTCTGTGCCTTCTCAAAAGACATATTATCTGATCATTGTTGTTATAGTTACAGAAGGTTGATTGCCCAGAATGTGCAATTTGCAGGTGTGCATTTACAAGCACTTCAGAGACAGTATCTTTGAAAATAAGAAATTCAGCAAGGCTATCTAGAGACTTAATAGTGAGTTTTTAAAGTATTGTATTTTTAACTTTCATAGTATGAACTCTAATATATATATTTAAAAATAGATGCCTGATAAGTGAAGTGAATATAAGAAAACAGATCTTCCTCTTTTATTGGGCAATGCCTCAGGACAAAATATAAGAATGTATATCTTAATAGGTTGTGATTTTTAAATTTCTATTTTAAACTATTTCACATCATACTGTATGTTATTATCTCTGAAAAGAGGTATTAACTATTAATAAATCATAGATTTTAGATTATCACTCCCCTACTCTGCTTAAATGTGACAAAAAAAAATTTAACCTCTTATTTCAGATTCATCAGTACACTCAAAAACTTTTGAATGTCAGAAAGTTTTTTTTTTACACAATTCTTTAAAACCTGTAGTTAATAGAGTAGAAATCGGATTTACTCAAATTATGTTACTAGCATGAGGTTAATCTAAATCATGGCACATTGGAGAGTGTTGGAAGATGGCGTCGTGAGTAGAACAGTGGAAATCTCCTCCCAAAACCACAAATATCTATGAAAATATAACAAAGACAACCCCTCCTAGAATGAAGACAAGAGGACACAGGACAATATCAAGACCGCATCCACAGCAGAGAGAACGCAGCGCCTCATGAATGGGGTAAGATACAAGCCACAGCGCGGTGGGAGCCAAGCGCCCATCCCCCCAACTCCCGGCAGGAGGAGAATAGGCAGAGCGGGAGGGAGATGGAGCACAGGACTACCGAACACACAGCCCCAGCCATCCGGTCCAGTGTGCAGGGCCCTGGATACTAGGAAAACAAGGCAGCAATAGTGAGCGGGCACCGGAGGCCGGGCCCCAGAGGACATAAGAAAAGTGAGCCAAATTTTGTTTTTTTCTGTTTTGTTTTGGCTAGCGCTTTTTGGAAGTCTTAAAGAGATAGGGACCCCAATGCTAGGGAAAGAGGGCTGCAAGACCGGTGAGCAGATGCCTGAGGCTGGCACCGGAGAATAAAGAAAAACGAGTGGCCACTTTTATTTTTAATTAAATTTTTTTTTTGTGGTCGTTGTTTTGTTTCAGCAGTTGCTTTTTGGAAGTCTTAAAGAGGCAGGGCGGGACACTATATCCAGAGGTAAGGAATCTGGAGATCGCAGGGCAGTCTAACCCCTGGGCTTCAGGGAATAGGGAGGCACCTTACAGAGACAAATAGTCTCCATGCCGCTCCCTCTCCAACGCCACTTCACCACTTTGGAGCAGGGGCCCGAACCAGGCCAAGCCCACAGTCACAGTGGAGATAAACTCCATAGCAGCCAGGCAGGAAGCAGAAACTCTGTCTGCACGCAGCTGCCCAGCACAAGCCGCTAGAGGTTGCTTTTCTCCCAGGAGAGGAAGGCCACAAATGAACAAGAAGGGAAGTTCTTCCAGCCGTCATTTGTTCCAGCTCTGCAAACTATTCCTATCAATATGAAAAGGCAGAGCTACAGGCAAAGATCCCAGAGACAACACCAGAGAAGGAGACAGACCTAACCAGTCTTCCTGACAAAGAATTCAAAATGAGAATCATAAACACGCTGACAGAGATGCAGAGAAATATGCAAGAGAAATGGAATGAAGTCCGGAGTGAGATCACACATGCCAGAAAGGAGATTGCAGAAATGAAACAAACTCTGGAAGGGTTTATAAGCAGAATGGATAAGATGCAAGAGGCCATTGATGGAATTGAATCCAGAGAACAGGAACGCATAGAAGCTGACAGAGAGAGAGATAAAAGGATCTTCAGGAATGAAACAATGTTAAGAAAATTGTGTGACCAATCTAAAAGGAACAATATCCGTATTATAGGGGTTCCAGAAGAAGAAGAGAGAGGAAAAGAGATGGAAAGTATCTTAGAAGAAATAATTGCTGAAAACTTCCCCAAACTGGGGGAGGAAATAATCGAACACACCACGGAAATACACAGAACCCCCAACAGAAAGGATCCAAGGAGGACAAAACCAAGACACATAATAATTGAAATGGCGAAGATCAAGGACAAAGAAAGAGTTTTAAGGCAGCTAGAGAAAAAAGGTCACCTATAAAAGAAAACCCATCAGGCTAACATCAGACTTCTTGACAGAAACCATACAGGCCAGAAGAGAATGGCATGATATATTTAATACAATGAAACAGAAGGCCTTGCACCAACTATACTGTATCCAGCACAACTATCATTCAAATATGATGGTGGGATTAAACAATTCCCAGACAAACAAAAGCTGAGGGAATTTTCTTCCCACAAACCACCTCTACAGAACATCTTACAGGGACTGCTCTAGATGGGAGCACTCCTAGAAAGAGCACAGCACAAAACACCCAACATATGAAGAATCGAGGAGGAGGAATAAGAAGGGAGAGAAGAAAAGAATCTCCAGATAGTGTATATAACAGCTCAATAAGTGAGCTTATTTAGACAGTAAGATAATAAAGAAGCTAACCTTAAACCTTTGGTAACCACAAATCTAAAGCCTGCAATGGCAATAAGTACATATTTTTCAATAGTCACCATAAATGTAAATGAAATTAATACACCAATCAAAAGACACAAAGTAACAGAATGGTTAAAAAAAGCAAGACCCATGTATATGCTGCTTACAAGAAACTCACCTCAAACCCAAAGACATGCACAGGCTAAAAGTCAAGGGATGGGAAAACATATTTCAAGCAAACAACAGTGAGAAGAAAGCAGGGATTGCAGTACTAATGTCAGACAAAATAGACTTCAAAACAAAGAAAGTAACAGACAAAGAAGGACACTACATAATGATAAAGGGCTCAGTCCAACAAGAGGATATAACCATTCTAAATATATATGCACCCAACACAGGAGCACCAGCATATGTGAAACAAATACTAACAGAACTAACAGGGGAAATAGACTGCAATGCATTCATTCTAGTAGACTTCAACACACCACTCAACCCAAAGGATAGATCCACTGGGCAGAAAATAAGTAAGGACAGGGAAGAATTGAACAACACAGTAGAGCAGATGGACCTAATAGACATCTATAGAACTCTACATCCTAAAGCAACAGGATACACATTCTTCTCGAGTGCACATGGAACATTCTCCAGAATAGACCACATACTAGGACACAAAAAGAGCCTCAGAGAATTCCAAAGATTGAAATCCTACCAACCAACTTTACAGACAACAAAGGCATAAAACTAGAAATAAACTGTACAAAGAAAGTAAAGAGGCTCACAAACACATGGAGGCTAAACAACACGCTAATAAATAATCAATGGATCAATGACGAAATCAAAATGGAGATCCAGCAATATATGGAAACAAATGACAACAACAACACTAAGCTCCAACTTCTGTGTGACGCAGCAAAAGCACTCTTAAGAGGAACGTATATAGCGATCCAGGCACACTAGAAGGAGCAAGAACAATCTCAAATGAATAGTCTAACATCACAATTATCAAAATTGGAAAAAGAAGAACAAATGAGGCCTAAATCAGCAGAAGGGGGACCTAATAAAGATAAGCGAAGAAATAAGCAAAATTGAGAAGAGTAAAACAATAGCAAACATCAATGAAACCAAGAGGTGGTTATTTGACAAAAACAAAATAGATAAGCCACTAGCCAAAGTTGTTAAGGGAAAAAGAGAATCAACACAATCCAACAGAATCACAAATGAGAACGGAAAAATCATGACAGACTCCACAGATATACAAAGAATTATTAAATACTACTATGTAAATCTATATGCCAAAAAGCTGAAAAACCTAGAAGAAATGGACAACTTCCTAGAAATATACAACCTTCCAAGACTGACCAAGGAAGAAACACAAAAGTTAAACAAACCAATTACGAGCAAAGAAATTGAAACGGTAATCAAAAAACTACCAAAGAACAAAATACCCGGGCAGGATGGATTTACTTCAGAATTTTATCAGACACACAGAGAAGACATAATACCCATTCTCCTTAAAGTTTTCCAAAAAATAGAAGAGGAGGGAATACTCCCAAACTCATTCTATGAAGCCAACATAACCCTAATACCAAAACCAGGCAAAGACCACACCAAAAAAGAAAATTACAAACCAATATCCCTGATGAATGTATATGCAAAAATACTTAATAAAATATTAGCAAACCGAATACAAAAGTATATCAAAAGGATCAAACTCCATGACCAAGTGGGATTCATCCCAGGGATGATAGGATGGTACAACATTCAAAAATCCATCAACATCATCCACCGCATCAACAAAAAGAAAGACAAAAACCACATGATCATCTCCATAGCTGAAAAAACATTCGACAAAATTCAGCATCCATTCAAGATAAAAACTCTCAGCAAAATGGGAATAGAGGGCAAGTTCCTCAACATAATAAAGGCCATATATCATAAACACACAGACAACATTATACTGAACAGCGAGAAGCTGAAAGCTTTTCCTCTGAGATCGGGAACTAGACAGGGATGCCCACTCTCCCCACTGCTATTTAACATAGTACTGGAGGTCCTAGCCATGGCATTCAGACAAAACAAAGAAATACAAGGAATCCAGATTGGTAAAGAAGAAGTTAAACTGTCACCATTTGCAGATGACGTGATGTTGTACATAGAAAACCCTTAAGACTCCACCCCAAAATTACTAGAACTGATATTGGAATACAGCAAAGTTGCAGGATAAAAATTAACACACAGAAATCTGTAGCTTTCCCATACACGAACAATGAACCAATAGAAAGGGATATCAGGAAAGCAATTCCATTCATAATTGCATAAAAAAGAATAAACTACCTAGGAATAAATCTATTCAAAGATGTGAATCACCTATATTCTGAACACTACAAGTCACTCTTAAGAGAAAATAAAAGGGACACTTACAAATGGAAACTCATCCCATGGTCGTGGATAGGAAGAATTAATATCATCAAAATAGACATCCTGCCCAAAGGAATATACAGATTTGATGCAATCCCTATCAAATTCACAGCAACATTCTTCAATGAACTTGAACAAATAATTCAAAAATTCATATGGAACCACCAAAGACCCCAAATAGCCAAAGCAATCCTGAGAAAGAAGAATAAAGTATAGGGGATCTCACTCACCAATGTCAAGCTCTACTATAAAGCAATAGTAATCAACACAATTTGGTACTGGCACAAGAACAGAGCTACCGTCCAGAGGAACAGACTAGAGAATCCAGACATTAACCCAAACATATATGGTCTATTAATATTTGATAAAGGAGTCATGGACACACAATGGCAAAATGACAGTCTCTTCAACAGATAATGCTGGCAAAACTGGACAGCTACATGTAGGAGAATGAAACTGGACCTTTGTCTAACCCCATATACAAAAGTAAATTCAAAATGGATCAAAAATCTGAATGTAAGCCATGAATCCATTAAAGTCATGGAAAAAAACATAGGCAAAAACCTCTTAGACATAAACTTGAGTGACTTCTTCTTGAACATATCTCCCCGGGCAAGGAAAACAACAGCAAAAATGAACAAGTGGGACGATATTAAGCTGAAAATCTTCTGCACAGAAAAAGACACAATCAATAGAACAAAAAGGAACCCTACAGTATGGGAGAATATATTTGTGAATGACAGATCAGATAAAGGCTTGATGTCGAAAATATATAAAGAGTTCACACGCCTCAACAAGCAAAAATCAAATAATCCAATTAAAAAATGGGCAGAGGAACTGAACAGACAGTTCTCTATAAAAGAAATACAGATGGCCAACAGAAACATGAAAAGATGCTCCACATCACTAATTATCAGAGCAAAGCAAATTAAAACTACAATGAGGCATCACCACACACCAGTAAGGATGGTTGCCATCCAAAAGACAAACAACAACAAATGTTGGTGAGGCTGTGGAGAAAGGGATCCCTCCTACACTGCTGGTGGGAAAGTAAACTAGTACAACCATTGTGGAAAGCAGTATGGAGATTCATCAAAATGCTCAAAACAGACTTACCATTTGACCCAGGATTTCCATTCCTAGGAATTTACCCTAAGAACGCAGCAATCAAGTCTGAGAAAGACAGATGCACCCCTATGTGTATCACAGCACTATTTACAAAAGCCAAGAATTGAAAACAACTTAATGTCCATCGGTAGATGAATGGATAAAGAAGATGTGGTACATATACACAATGGAATACTACTCAGCCATAAGAGGGCAAATCCTACCATTTGCAGCAACATGATGGAGCTGGAGGTTATTATGCTCAGTTAAATAAGCCAAGCGGAGAAAGAGAAATACCGAATGGTTTCACTCATCTGTGGAGTATAAGAACAAAGGAAAAACTGAAGGAACAAAACAACAGCAGAATCACAGAACCCAAGAATGGACTAACAGGTATCAAAGGGAAAGGGACTGAGGAGGATGTGTGGGTAGGGAGGGATAAGGGTTGGGAGGAGGAAGGGGTGTATTAAGATCAGCATGCATAGGGGGGTGGGAGAAAGGGGAGGGCTGTACAACACAGAGAAGACAAGTAGTGATTCTACAACATTTAGCTATGCTGATGGACAGTGACTGGAAAGGGGTTTATAGCGGGGATCTGGTATAGGGGAGAGCGTAGTAAACATAATATTCTTCATGTAAGTGTAGATTAAAGATAACAAAAAAAAAGAAAAGGGGGATTATTCCATGACAGGATAAAACTAACTGTAAATCAACAATTAATGCATGGTTTAAATATCCTTAACTTTGATCACTTAAAGTGTGTCAGATGATTGGCTATGGAGGTACACTTTTGCGATAATATACTTTTCTCTTAAAAAAAATAGCAGTTCCTGTTTGGTGACCTCCAATGTGTTCCACACAATGGTATAAAGGGCAGATCAAAGTGTGGGAAAAGGGTCTGTTTGTATTTATGCAGAGGATCAAAGCCTAATGTGTCTACCCAGTAAATGAACTAAGATACGATGTGAAGACGAACTTCCAACATCACTCTCTGGAAGAGTCATACAAGAAGATGATGATCAAAAAACCTCAACAAGGACCCAGGCGATGCTGCAGTTGTAGCTGCATTCATCCCACTGGTTCCCGGACTTTCCATTGTAATGAAGAAGGAGATATCTAAGCTGGCCTGTGCATACTGTAAAACAACAAATTTGACTGGATCTACACTGTTGGAACTAAACCAAGATTTAGGAGAAGTGCAAGTTGTAGCGCTCCAAAATCTTACAACTACAGACTATCTACTGTTAGAAGAACATATGGGATGTGAACAGTTCCCAGGAATGGGCTGTTTTAATTTGTCTGATTTATCTCAGACTGTTCAAGTACAGTTGGACAATATCCATCATATCATAAACAAATTTTCACAAATGCCTAGGGTGCCTAACTGGATTTCTTGGCTCACTGGAGATGGCTGGTAATTGTACATCTGCTTTGGTTATGTAACTGTACTCCTATTATGTTAATGTGTGTGTGCAATTTAATAGGTAGTTTAAAACCTATAATGCTTAAATTACTCTACAAGAAGATATGTCAAAGAAATAATCTCCCCATGTTTTCTTCCATCTGTTACCTCTACAGCTTTTCTTCTTCCTTCCTAATTACAAACCTTAAATAGAATTCATGTTTCATATCAAATTTACCGAGTATCATAATTCCTCCAAGTGCTAAAGCTACCTCAAGACAAATGGTGGGCATAGAAGCCACAGGGCATAAATCTGCATAGAAGTGAAAAGCTAACCTTTTCAAACAGTTATACTTCTCTCTCAATTCCCAACTTTACATCTCCCTGTATGGCCCCGGAAGAAGACTGGTTAGCCAGAGACGGGTAAGATTCCTCAAGGGAGGAACAACCTAAGACAGGCCCAGTCACAGGGGCCCCATCAGGTGAGAAACTGGTGATCAACAGAGGTGAGGCTTAAAACCTCTCCCGCCCTGTTTTGAGAGAAATATTCTGCATGCATGGATATTTTATTGCCCTTGTCTAGCTTGGATTATCACATAGTCTACAGTCACACACCCGATCATCTACATTTGCTCTCTTACAACACTTATCTAAGTTTTCTACCTTTATCTTACATCTACCTACCACTTCAGCATTTTATTTAAAATGATAATAATAATAATAATAATAATAATAAAGTGAGAAATGTGGGATCCACATATAAATCAAGTATAAAAATCAAACGAATATTCATATTTCACATGATTGTTTATGGCTCATAATGTGTGATCAAAACTGAAAGTTTCTGTGATGACTGCCCTTGCACTGTTCACCGTGTAAGAACGTATTCACTATGTAAGAATTTGTTCACCATGTAAGAACTTGTTCATTATACTTTAGAAGATTGGAGACTGTTGAGAATTAGGCTTCGGGTTGATTGAGGATTGTGCATTGAGTCCCCTATACAGAGTTTTATAGTTGGTAACTACCATTTGATCAATAAATAAAATATATGCCCTCTCAAATATATATATTTATTACATCAGCAATTTCTCTGGAAACTGTTGATCTATAAAAATGGATCCTAGTATTTAACTTAGTTTTCTTGATTTCACTTGACCATTCAGAAACAGAAGCTCCATGGGGGTACCCACGGATTCAGCCTACCATTTTCTAGTGTCTGAGATGTTCATCCTGAGCCAGGGTGGAAGTCCATGGGGCAGCGTTTGAGCCTCCCGTTCAGAACCATTCTGCTTTATCCCATCTTGTTGTTCATTTTTTGTCCTGGAAATCGCTCACTCTGAGCCTGCCCTGTGAGGCCCAGGCAGCACTCGCAGCTACAGGCTCTGAAAGGTGGAGCCCCTTTCCTACCCTCCCTGCAGTACATACACGTGAGAGGGCCAGAAAGCCCACCCAGAGACAGATACAGATAGCATGAGTGTGCATAATTGCCCCTACACAGGCAGGACAGAGCATCTCATGGCCTGCAGGCCCTGTGTGGGCGTGGGGCAGTTCTCAGAAGTGGACAGGGCAGGAGGTAGGTGGTCACAGAACACAGGCCATATTGGCTCTGGGTGTTTGTCTGGCACAGAATTCTAAAGTAATTTAAGTGGGTTGCTTTTATTTAAAATACAGATTTCTCCCTTTTTTTGAGAAATTGGAAGGCAAGGAAACCCTGGCAGGACCCACTTCCTCTTGTGGCTGGTTGGCCAGTAGTGGGCCCACCATGTTCCTAACCCAGAGAAAAGGAAGCCTTTCCACTCATAATTTTCAGGAAGAAAATCATCAAGTATGTTACTTTGGTAGATTCAGGTATTGCCAGAAATAAAATTTTCTACTTCCCTGCCTTTCAGGGGGAGAATCAAGAGACAAGACAACTGGTAAATCCTGTCCTGGTCCCAGTAGCTAGCAGCTGACCATGGGCCACCCTAGGGATGGCCGGTGTGCTCCTCGTCTGTGTCCGACCTCGGCTGGCCCTGAGTAGGGCGGCCCACAAACACCTGCCCCGCCCCTGAGCCCACGGAGAAGCACCTCTGAGGAGTCAGCAGGGGTTGGAAATGAGGTTTCCTTTCCACTTTTACATCTGGCAGGTCAGGAATGTGAGATTTAAATCTGGCCTCTGGGTTAAGTTTATCATTTTATGTTGATTCCCGATATCTCTGTTCATTACATTTACAATGGTACTGCTAAGGTGAATTTTCTCGTCAACACAATCCAGTAACTGACTTTTTAAAAATAAATAAGTGGAACCTTAGGGAAAACAAGTGGAAGATGATGTAGGTGCATGTTGGAGCTTCTGTGGTACTCAGCACACACCTGCGTACCTGGTGTGTCACTGGGACAGAAACCACGTGCACCACCGGTAACTTTGCTTGCTGTTAGAAGGTGTTTTTGGTAGACATGGGAATAGTAGGACTGCATGATTGCTTTCAACCAAATCAGGACTGTGTTGGGTTTTTTATTTTTATTTATATTTGTATTTTATTTATTTTATTTTTTGTAGATAATTATTTTTTATTGAAGGGTAGTTGACACACAGTATTACATTAGTATCAGGTGTACAACACAGTGATTCAACATTTATATACATGATAATTCTAGATACCAGCTATCACCATACAAAGTTGTTATAATATTTTGACTATATTCCTTATGCTACACATTACATCATAGTTACTTATTTATTTTACAATTGGAAGTCTGTATTTTTTATTTTTTTTTGAGAGGGCATCTCTCACACTTATTGATCAAATGGTTGTTAACAATAAAAATAAAATTCTGTATAGGGGGGTCAGTGCTCAATGCCCAATCATGAATCCACACCAAGCCTAATTTTCGTCAGTGTCCAATCTTCTGAAGCATAAAAAACAAGTTCTTACATGCAGAACAAATTCTTACATAGTGAATAAGTTACATGGTGAACAGTACAAGGGCAGTCATCACAGAAATTTTCGGTTTTGCTCATGCATTATGAACTATAAACAATCAGTTCAAATATGAATATTCGTTTGATTTTTTATACTTGATTTATAGCTGGATACCACATTTATCTCCTTATTATTATTATTTTAAATAAAAAGCTGAAGTGGTAGGTTGATGCAAGATAAAGGTAGAGAACAGTTTACTGTTGTAAGAGAGCGAATGAAGATGATCGGGTGTGTGCCTGTAGACTATGTGTTAATAAAAGCTAGACAAGGGCAATAAAATATCCACGGATGCAGAAGATTTCTCTCAGAACAGGGGGGTTGAGGTTCTCAGCCTCACCTCTGTTGATCCCCAATTTCTCACCTGATGGCCCCCCTGCGACTGTGCCTGTCTTAGGTTGTTCCTCCCGTGAGGAATCTTACCCGTCTCTGGCTAACCAGTCATCTTCCGGGGCCATACAGGGAGATGTAAATTTGGTAAGAGAGAGAGAAGCCTTATCGTTTGAAAAGGTTAGCTTTTTACTTCTATGCAGATTTATGCCTTGTGTCTTCTATGCCCAGCATTTGTCTTGAGGTATCTTTAGCACTTGCAGGAATTATGATACTCGGTAAATTTGATATGAGACAGGAATTCTATTTAAGGTTTGTAATTAGGAAGGAAGAAGAAATGCTATAGAAGTAGCAGGCAGAAGAAAACATGGGAAGATTGATTATTTCTTTGACATATTTTCTTGTAGTGTAACTTCAGCATGTATAGGTTTTAAACTACTAATTAAATTGCGCAGACACATTAACATAATATGGGTACAGTTACATACCCAAAGCAGACCTATATTTATCAGCCATCTCTAGTGTAACCAAGAAAACCAGTTAGGCACCTTAGGCATTTGTGAAAACTTATCTATGATATGGTGGATATTGTCTAACTGAACTTGAACAGTCTGGGAGAAATCAGACAAATTAAAACAACCCATTCCTGGGGACTGTTCACATCCCATATGTTCATTTAACAGTAAATAGTCTGTAGTTGTAAGATTTTGGAGTGCTACAACTTGCACTTCTCCTAATTCTTGGTTGAGTTCCAACAGAAGAGATCCAGTCAAATTTGTTGTTTTACTGTATGCACAGGCCAGCTTAGATATCTCCTTCTTCATTCCCATGACAATTCCAGGAATTGGTGCAATGAGTGCATCTACACCTGCTTTTTTTTTAATCATTAATCTACACTTACATGATGAACACTTTGTTTACTAGGCTCACCCCTATACCAGGTCCCCCCTTTACATTCACTGTCCATCAGCGTAGCAAAATGTTATAGAATCACTATTTGTCTTCTCTGTGTTGTCCAGCCCTCCCCTTTCTCCCACCCCCCGGAAGATGCTAATCTTAACACCCCCCATTTACTCCCCCCTTTTCCCTCTCTACCCACCCATCCTACCCATTCCCTCTCCCATTGAAGTGAGTGTTGTGTTGAAGTCTCCTAGAATGAATGCATGGCATTCTATTTCCTCCTCTAGTTCTGTTAATTTTTGTTTCAGGTATGTTGGGGCTCCTGTATTGGGTCCATATAAATTTAAAATGGTTTTATTCTCTTGATGGACTGAGCCCTTTATCATTATGTAATGTCCTTCTTTGTCTTTTGTTACTTTTTTTATTTAGAAGTCTGTTTTGTCTTATACCAGAATTGCAACACCTGCTTTCTTCTCTCTTTTGTTTGCATGAAATATCTTTTTCCATCACTTGACTTTAAGTCTGTGCATGTCTTTGGGTTTGAGGTGAGTCTCTTGTAAGCAGCATATGGATGGATCTTGCTTTTTTATCCATTCTATTACTCTGTGTCTTTTGATTGGTGCATTCAGTCCATTTACATTTAGGGTGATTATTGAAAGGTATGAATTTATTGCATTGCAGGCTTTAAGGCTGTGGTTACCAAAGGTTTAGGGTTAGCTTCTTTACTATCTTACAGTCTACCTTAACTCGCTTGTTGAGCTATTATAAAAGCGGTCTGATGATTCTTTATTTCTCTCCCTTCTTATTCCTACTCCTCCCTTCTTCATATGTTGGGTGTTTTGTTCTGTGCTCCTTTTAGGAGTGCTCCCATCTAGAGCAGTCCCTGTAGGATGCCCTGAAGAGATGGTTTGTGGGAGGCAAATTCCCTCAACTTTTGCTTGTCTTGGAATTGTTTAATCCTTCCTTCATATTTAAATGATATTTGTGCTTGATTCAGTAGTCTTGGTTCGAGGCCCTTCTGTTTCATTGTATTAAGTATATCATGCCATTCTCTTCTGGCCTGTAGGGTTTCTGTTGAGAAGTCTGATGATAGCGTGATGGGTTTTCCTTTGTACTTAAACTTTTTTTTCTCTCTGGCTGCCATTAATACTTTGTCCTTGTCTTTGATCTTTGCCATTTTAATTATTATGTGTCTTGGTGTTGCCCTCTTTGGATCCATTGTCATGGGAGTTCTGTGTACCTCTGTGGTCTGAGAAGCCATTTATTCCCCTACTTTGTGGAAGTTTTCTTCAATTATTTCTTCAAAGACACTTTCTCTCCCTTTTTCTGTCTCTTCTCCTTCTGGTATTCCTATAATGCCTATATTATTCCTTTTGATTGGTCACTCAGCTCTCTTAAAATTCTTTCATTCCTGGAGATCCTTTTATCTCTCTCTGCATCAGCTTCTCTGTGTTCCTGTTCTCTGTTTTCTAGTCCATTAACGGTCTCTTGCATCTCGTCCATTCTGTTTTGAAGTCCTTCCAGAGCTTTTTTTATTTCTGTATTCTCCTTCTGTAGTTCTTGCATATTTCTCTGCAAGTCCATCAGCATGGTTATGAATTTTGTTTTGAATTCTTTTCAGGAAGACTGGCTAAATCTATATCCCCAGGTTCCTTCTCAGGGGAAGATGTAGCAGTTGCCAAAGCTGTCTGGGTTAGTCTTGTCTGAATCATGTTTTCTTGCCTTTTCATGTTGACAGGTGCTATTGACTGTCAGCTGGGAGGGCCAAACTTTTCACATGCTACTGGCCTTTCTTTACTTGGCAACTGCGACCCCTAGTGGCTTGTCCTGGGTAATTGCGTGTAGTCTGGTTCTTTGTGTCTTGCCTGGCCAGAATGGAGGAACTTCCCTTTCTGTGGGCCTTTTGCCTTAGGCTGCTTCTATGCTTTCACAGCGCCCAGAGGGGTAATGGACGGGGGGCTGTTTGGTGGTTTACCTCTGTGAGGTGTCTCAGAGCTGCTGCCCAGGGGGTTAGTGCGCCTGGATTTCCCTGTACATTCCATCTGCTGGGCGGTAGCCTGTGTTGTTTCCGTCCAGCTGTTAAGTACCTGTCCCTTTAAGACTTTCATAAAGCCCCCGCTTTTTTTGTCACAGGTGCATCAGCTTCAGCATGTCCTCAGAGGTTTTGCTGCCCTGTTTCCCTAGTTTCCAGAGATCACGTGCATGCACTGTCTCTGTGCTCTGGTGTGGGTGGCTGGAGCTGTGTGTTCAGCAGTCTTGGGCTCCGTCTCCCTCCCGCTCTTCCTATTCTTCTCCCGCCGGGAGCTGGGGGGTTGTGCACTCGGGTCCTGCTGGGCTGGGGCTTCTATCTTACCCCTTTCACCAGGCACTGGGTTCTCGCTGGTGTAGTTGTAGTCTGGCTGTTGTCCTGTGTCTTCTGGTCTGTCTTTTAGGATTAGCTGTATTTGTTGTATTTTCAAAAATATATATGTTATTGGGAGGAGATTCCCAATGTCCTACTCATGCTGTCATGTTGCATCCACGCTGCAGTTTTATTTTCTGTAGCTCCCTGAGCATGCTCCTGAATTTATTTTGAGATCTCTTTCTCAGGAAGATTGATTTGAGTGTAGTTACCAGGTTCCTTTGAAGGTTCATCTTTGTAGGTGGTGCCCTCTAGCTCCCAGAAGCTTTACTCTCTGGAGATGCTCAGCCCTTGGGGGGATGGCAGGCGTCCCAGGGGTGTGGTGCCAGTGCCCAACCCGCCGGAATGAAAGAGGACTTTCCTGCTTCCCGGCCACAGTGCCTGTCTCCACTCCCAGGGCCAGTTTGTGGAGCAGGCAGGGAGAAGCTGCCATAGGTGGGGGCGGCCGTTTTGCAGGCTGGTCCCGGCAGGGACGCAGGCCGTGTACCAGTCACATGACGGTAAGGGGCCTCAGAACTGAAAGGCCAGCCAGGGGGATGGAGTGCCTGGAGCTCCTGAAAGCTCACCCGCCTGCCGGGCTGAGTGCACCCAGGCAGTTTGGCGCAACTGTCCTTTATCCTGAGTGGCAAGCCCTGTGGAAGCTTTGCCCCTTTAGAAGTTCTCTTGCTGTTAGGAAGTCTCACAGACTGTCCGCCTTTCTTTTGTCCCACATCGGCTGGATGTGGATCCCTGTGTTGTCCCACAAGTTCCTGGAAACTCGTCTCTCGAAGTCTCCTGCCTGTCTTTGCATTCCAACCCCACTGGTCCTCCAGAGAGCAGCACTTTTATGGTAGGTTCGTGCTTCCAGAGCACATATCCAGGACTGTATGTCACACTTCTCCTTGAGGTGACAGCCTGGCGCAGCAGCTTTCTTCCCTGCTGCTCTTCCAGGATTTGGTGTAGTTGTTCTCTTTCCATATGGTATGTATGTATGTGGTTTTCGTTTTGGTAGGAGGATTCTGCCTCCCCTCTCACGTGAGCCGCCATCTTTAAACCCATCAGCACATCTATTTTTTTTTTTGCAGTTTCACTTGTCTAGGGTACCTGTCACCACCCCCTCAATTTGTAGTTGGTCTTCGCCCTTTGATCTCAAGTGAGTCTCCTGTAATGGAGCACGTAGTTGTTCTTGTGTTTCCATCCCTTCTTTTATCCCTGGGTCTTTTGATTGGAGCACTCAGAGCCAGTCCTTTTATTCTGACAATTGAGTGCTGTGTACTTATTACACTTAAATATTTTTTTTGTTATCATTAATCTACAATCACACAAAGAACATTATCATCACCAAGTACACCAAGTCCCCATCAAAAACCCCGTAAGAGTCGCTGTCCATCAGCGTAGCTGAATGCTGTTGACCCCTTCACCATGTCCCCCACCACACACCCCGTTAGGGTTGCTGTCCATCAGCGTGTAGTAAGATGTTGTGTAATCTCTACTTTTCTTCTCTGTGTTGTACAGCCCTCCCCATGCTCCCATCACGCCATACATTTTACATGCTTATCCTAATGCCCATTCATTTCTCCCCGCCCTTATCCCTCACTTCCCACCCACCCTGCCCAGTCCCTTTCCCTTTGGTAACTGTTAGTAAACTCTCGGGTTCTGTGAGTCTGCTGCTGTTTTTTTCCTTCAGTGTTTCTTTGTTGTTATACTCCACACATGATTGAAATCATTTGGTACTTGTCTTTCTCTGCCTGGCCTATTTCACTGAGCATAATACCCTCTAGCTCCATCCACGTTGTTGCAAATGGTAGGATTTGTTTTCTTCTTACTGCTGCTTACTGCAAATTTTAAACTGGATTTCTGTCTTCTCTTTGGTCTGTAGTTTCGCTCTGTGCTTTCACCATTGCTCTCCTTGTTATGAACAATAGCTTTGTGTTAATCGACATGTACCTATAACTATCTATCCATCTTTCTGTCTATCTATCTACGTATATAACTGTCTATCAATCATTCAATCATCTTTTTGTATGCCCATCTTACCTTGTGTACAGAAGAGTTAACAGCATAGATTATGTCACTTCCCTACATTATGCTTCCAAAAATCTTGCAAGGTAACTAGGCCATAGGGAGAGCACGGGGTTCACCAAGACACTTGCAGGTCAAGTCAGCCGCGTGTACATACAAAACCAGTAAATGGTGGTACAGGGACTTGAGCCTGTGTCTCTGTACTCTTTTATCTTCTTCTCACGTGATGACTGTATTTAGACACATTCATTGACTAAGTGCTCCCTGAAGACCCCAAGTAATTTTCCTCTGGGCCTCTTGTACACAGAAAGTAAACTTGGTGCTTTGCTCACCACCATCTTTGAGGGACATCAGCGTGATCACTGCTGATAGGAGGGAGGGAAAATTAAAAATGAACAACAACTTCTAGACAGAAGCAGTTGGGAGCAAAGAGTGTTCTGAGGAGTGACGTGTTTATTTGAGTGTCTAAACTTCCCTCTGTATGTGGTTATTACATCTTTACATTCGTGAACATCATAAAACCCTCTGATTTCAAAGGCCCAGACGCATATTATTACAGCAATTCAGTTGTTGAGGTGAGAGAAAATGAGGAGGATGTTCCTGCACCACTAAATCTATGGCTGGGCACTGCTGAAACCAAAGAAAAAGAATTCACGGTGGCCAGATAGGGCTATTTCCTACTGACTGACTCTGGGAACTCAAACAGAATCCATTTGTTTTACTGTTTGTTTTTCACTTTCACTGTGTAGGGTACCAGTCCCCACATCTTTGGCTTGTATTTTGTCTGTGTCCTTGGATCTCAAGTGAGTCTCCTGTAAGGGAGCACATAGCTGGTGTTTTCTTTGGAGCACTCAAAGCCTGTCCTTTCATTCTGATGATTTAGAGCAGTGCCCTTATTGCAATTAAAAAAAGTTTTTTTGTTATCATTAATATACAATCACGTGAAAAACAGTATGTTTACGCTCCTCCCAACTTCACCAATTTCCCACCAAAAACCTCTTACAGATTCTCTCCTTCAGCATAGTTGTATGATTTAGACCATTTCAACATGTCCCCCCCACACACCCTGTTACAGTCGCTTTCCATCAGCGTTTAGTAAGATGCTGTAGAATCTCTACTTGTCTTCTCTGTATTGTACAGCCCTCCCCATACCCCCTGAGCACACGCATTATTCATACTAAACGTAATGTCCCCTTTCTTTCTCCCCACCCTTATCCCTCCCTTTCCACCCACCATGTCCAGTCCCTTTCTCTTTGGTAACTGTTAGTCCACTCTCGGGTTCTGTGAGTCTGCTGCTGTTTTTTTCCTTCAGTTTTTCTTTGTTGTTGTACTCCACACATGAGTGAAATCATTTGGTACTTGTCTTACTCCACCTGGCCTATTTCACTGAGCATACTACCATCTTGCTCCATCCGCAACAATACAAATGGTAGGATTTATTTTCTTCTTATGGCTGCTTACTGTCTTTTTAAACTGGATTTCATTTTCGTTTTTGTCTGTAGTTTCGCTATGTGCTTTCACCATTGATATCCCGGTTATGAGCAATAACTTTGTGTTAATCGATATGTACCTGAATCTATCTATCTGTCTGTCTGTCTCTCTCTCTATTTATCAATCTATCTATCTATCCTTCTATCTTCCTATCTATCTATCTATTTATCTTCGTTTCATCTATCTATCACGTCTATCATCTATCATCTGTCATCTATCTATCTATCTATCTATGAATCACTCATCTTTTTGTCCTCCCATTTATACTTATGTACAGAACAGTCAACAACATCGCCTATGTCACTTCCCTATATTATGTTTCCAAAAATCTTGCAAAGTAACTAGGCCGTAGGGAGAGCACTAGGTTCACTGGGACACTTGCAGGTCGAGTCAGCCGAGTGTGCTTACAAAACCAGTAAATTGTGGTGCAGGGACGTGAACCCGTATCTCTGTACTCTGTCCTCTTTTACCTCCTTCTCGCTTGCTGACTGTATTTAGCCACATTCATTGACTAAGTGCTCCTTGAAGACCACAAGTATCCTTCTTCTGGGCCTGTTGTAGACAGAAAAGTAAACGTGGTACTTTGCTTACCAACGTGTTTGAGGAACATCGGTGTGATCACTGCTGATAGGAGGAGGGAAAAATAAAAATGAACACCAACTTCTAGACAGAAGCAGTTGGGAGCAAAGGGTGTTCTGAGGAGTGACGTGTTTATTTGAGTGTCTAAACTTCCCTCTGTATGTGGTTATTACATCTTTACATTCGTGAACATCATAAAACCCTCTGATTTCAAAGGCCCAGACGCATATTATTACAGCAATTCAGTTTTTGAGGTGAGAGAAAATGGGAAGGATGTTGCTTCACCACTAAATTTATGGCAGGGCACTGCTGAAACGAAGCAGAAAAAATTCACGTTGGCCAGATAGGGCTATTTTCTACTGACTGTCTCCGGTGACTCAAACAGAATCCATTGGTTTGTTTGTTTGTTTCTCAGTTTCACTTGTGAAGGGTACCTGTCCCCGCTTCTTCAGCTTTTAGTTTGTCTGTGTCCTTGGATCTTAAGTGAGTCTCCTGTAAGGGAGCACATAGATGATCTTGAGTGAAAGATAGCTTTGTTTAGTATGATGCTTTCCTATCTATCTTCCTACCTATCTCTTTAACTTTCTATATAATCTATCTACCTATCTATCTATCTGTCATCTATCTATCTATGATCTATCATCTACCTACTATCATCTGTGTATCTATCTGATTAATCTATCATCTATATGTATGTATATCAATCCAATCCATATATCAATCATCTGTCTGTTCATCTGTTTTCTCACTTTTGTCAACGTTCTTTCACTAGGTGCACTTTGATTCCTTTATGTCCTTCTCAGTCTCAATTCCTTGTGTTTGTTTATGTGAGTTAGCTGTGTGTTTGGGACTTGAGAGGATTGGCCTTGGGTGGGAACTTCTCCTGCGTAATTGGCACAAGACTCCTGGGTGTGGATGGTGTGGTTGGTGGGCTGCGCTCTTCAACCTGTGCAAGACAGGGCACTCCGGCTGCTCTGCCTGTGCCATTCCTGCTGTGGCGGCTGTGTGAGCTGCCGAGCATATCCGATGCCCCACGCAGGGATCACAATGGCTGGCCTGCGTGTTCCAGGGCATGTGCATGCCCAGTAGTAGGTCTTCATTCCTGTGCACCGATGTCACCTCGGAGGCCCTGCTTGGTGACCCATCTCCAGAGAGCATGCGTGTAGTCACCGTTTAAGTGAACTGCCTATTGGTGACATGCAGGGCTCCTGTGGGCTTGTGGCCCATGGGCTTGCTGAGGTGGCAGGCCAGCTAGCTTGTGGGGAAACTGCTCCCCTCTGCTGTCAAGGTGGAGGTAGAGTTTCAGTGCATTTAGGCATTTAGATGTGAGTGAGGTCTATCTGAAATGAAATAGTAGCGTTGAGAGCTATGTTTCTGTTCATATGAAAAGGGTACTGAGTATAAAGAGTTGGGTGATGGTGGCAGGAATTCTAGGAATGTTTATGTCCCCGCACTTATTTAATTTCTGTTAAGGGAGGTGATTCTGAAGTAACATTTTACTAACGGATGAAGGTGATGTATAAGGTCATCCCACGTCAGCCATAGTGAGATGAAGTGGTGTAGTAGAATTAAATCCTGTACACCTTGGCCTGATGCATAGGAGACACACCGAGGGTGATCTTTGCTGCTCTCCTCTTCTCGCTATTTACCTTAACTTACTTGACGGTTCAGAGTGGTCCCAGCAACATTTCCAGCAAGATCTTTCTAAAATCTCATAGAAACACTTGGCAAAGATATCCCCAGAGTCTAGTGGAAAAATTTTACTCTTTCTGGTCATAGTTTGCAAGATGTTTGCCCTATTCTGCGTTCTTTTGTTACTTTTGAAACTCCTGTGATAGTACACCTATAGGGGCAGTGGTGTACACACACACAAGCGCACTCACAGACACATATAAACGGCTGAGAGTTAACGGAGACCCAAGTTATTGGAAACTGCAGCCCACACTTTAAAAAAGAAACGTGCATAAGTTGTGCACCTGGTGTTCCCCCCAAAGGGAGCAGACTTCAAAGTGCTGACGTGGTTAAACACAGATACCTATGCAGGCACCTAAGCACAGATATCTATGCATAGGCTCTCTCCATCCATCATCTCATTGCATCTCTGTTTACCTACATATCTATGTTAGTCTACTCAAGCTGATAACCAGAGTGTCATTGAGTGGGGGCTTAATCGATAGACACTGATTTCTCGCAATTCTGTAAGCAGAAGTCCTAGATCAAGTCAGGTTCAGTTCCTGGTGAGGTCCCTTCTTCTGGCTTGCATATGGCTGCATCCCTGCTGTGTCCTCACAGGGTCGAGGGAGAAAGCTCTGTCCTCTGTTCCTCTAAAGAGCACTGATTGCATAATGGCAGCTCCACCCACACCCTCATGATATCTTCCAAACCTAATTACCTCCAAAGGCCTCACCTCCCAATACCATGACAGTGGGGGTTACGGCTTCAACCCTGACTTCGTTCAAATATGAACTTGTGTGTGTGTGTGTGTTTGTGTGTGTGTGGTGGCTGTGGGGTGTTAGGAGGAGCGAAAGATGGTGAGGTGAGGGCCCATAAATTCAGTTCATAACTCTGTATCTATATATCATCTATTTGTCTAATCTAACCTACCTATATCATCTATCCAATCTAGTCTATCATCTGTCATCTTTATATATCTTATCTATCTGTCATCTCTGTCAATCTATTCTTCTAATCTATGAATATCTAACATCTATCTAATGTATCTATTTCCAATCAATCTATCACATGTCATCTCTCTGTCATCTACCTTTCGTCATCATTTGTCTACCCATCTATCCTTATGTACAGAACAGTGTAAGATAAATTCTAGCTGAAATAAGAAGGTGAAGAGAGGCAACAAAGGGCCCAGTAGTTTATTTGAACGCAAATACCTGGGCAAGATTTCCCCAGTCTATAGCATTTAAGGCTGGGGAGTTCACACATAAGTAGACAGGCAGCAAGATTTTAAAGAAGGTAGGGGGAGGCAGAGCTAAAGATTTACAGCAGCATGAGGATTTGCTAGCCCAAAGCATATTTTTCAGGTTGGGAGGGGTCAACTGCCAAGAACTTGGGCACATAATCAGTGTCCCATGTGGGAGGAGGCAGCAGCCGGAGACATTGGCACATCATCAGTGTCCGATGTGCTTGCTCCTCCCATCAGTAACCCCAGCCTTACACACAGTTAACAACATGGCTATCTATTATGGCTATCTATCTATCTATCTATCTATCTATCTATCTATCTATCTATCTATCCATCTATCTATCTATTATCTATCTATTCGATCTATCTATACCTATCATCTATCCTATCTAATCTGTCATCTATCTGTCTATCTGTCCTATCTATCAATATCTTTTTTTCTAACCATCCATCCATATGCACAGAACAGTTCACAAGATGGTTTATATGTCATTTCCCTACTTATGTTTCCAAAAGCCTGCAAGATAACTAGGACTTAGAGACAGACAGCACTGGGTTCACTGAGACATTTGCACATCGTATCAACAGCATGTGACTACAAAACTAGTAAATGGTGGTGCAGGGACTTCAACCCATATCTCTGTCCCCGGTCTTCTTTTCCCACCTTTTTGACAGTATTCTAGCCGCATTTGTTGACTGACTGATCCCTGAAGACCACAAGCATCCTTCCTCTTGACTTTTTCAGTAATTTATCCCATTGTATGGAATGCTTTACGCTCAGATACCTGCTTCTGTCACCTCCTTCTAGACTGTTCAAGTCCCACCTCCCTGGTGAGGCTTACCCTGCCCACTGTTTATTTTGAAAGCCCTGCTTCTCTCTGCCTATAATCTCAGTCCTCCATATCCTGCTTTTTATTCTTCATAGTGTTTGTTACTGGCTTAGCTACCAGAGAACTTACAGATGTTTATAGTCTCTTTCCTCCCCTCCAACTAGAACGTGGTCTTCAGAGGTTAATAATTCTGCGTGTATTAAGTCTGGTGGAGACCCTGCAGACTCTAGGATCAGCGAGAAGTGGGCACAGTTGTAACTCAAAGTGGTTTGACATGTTAGCAGTATAGGTTAGAGTCAGGCCAGGCAGTTATTAAGGAGGGCCTTTTCTGATATTACTAAGCTACTTGATAAATTCTAAGCTTAAAATTTCAATTATCACACAGCAGTGAGAAACAATTCCTTTTGTCATTCCTCCAGCCTCGAGGACCTGGATGCCAAATCCAATCTCTCAATGGGAAGTGGGAATGTGTGAGGAAGATCAGCCAAAGTCTTAAGTTACACAAGGCACACACATACAGAATTAAGCATGTTTAAAAACCAAAATGATAAGAGTGGTTTCCTGTGTCACAGCCAGGATTCCCTAGCCTCCAGTGATCTCAGAGCAGTGGGAGAGGAGAGGGAAGGGGCCACATAAGCCAACCGGGTCTCCTTCCTCTGGGCTTGCCTCCCCCTGTGTTGTCATCCATTAAACGCTCAGCACGCAGACCTCACGGTGAGCACGCACAGTCATAAAACGCGGCTACTTCCACATCCCAGTCACTGGGGCATGGAACATGTTGCATATTTAAGTGTGGCTCAGAACATTATCACTCATGTATGTATGTTCTTCCACTGTCCCCGGGTCAAAGAGTAAACAGAGCAGAGGCATACTAGCAAGAGCAGGGTTTAGTGTGAGTATATAATATACACACATATTGTGGGAAAGATTTTGTTAAATAAATAGGAGGACATAGGCCTTGTCTGGAGCCAGGGGAGATCTGTAGTTGCCATTGGCAAGGTCTGCGGCGTGTCCACCAGGTCAGAGGCCGATTTAGGTGTAGGGCCGAGTTATTCGGCTGTGCCTCCCATGGCATCGTATGGGTCTAGGTCTGACCATATGATGACCGCCCACGTGGTGTTTTTCTCAGGTGCAAAGGAGGCCAGCGGTAGTGATGCCCATGGCCTAGTGTGGGTCCCGGTGGGGACCAGAAGATGACGGCTAGTGATGGTGGCTTCGTGTCCATTGGCTTGTATAGAGAGATTGAGTGAGCTTTCGTGACAGCATTTGTGCTGCCCACTGCGTCATCTGGGGCACGGGGGATAGAGTAGGTGCCTTTCCCCATGGTGGTGGAATGCCATTGGGTCCTAGTCCGCCTTGTGGGTAGGACCGAGGCCATCGTCTGTGCCTCCCACAGCACCCTGTGGGTCCAGGGGAGCCGGGAGGATGACTCCCCATCCTGTGGGTGTCTGAGGTGCGCAGGACGATGGCGGTGCAGCTACCCACGGAATCGTGTGGGGCTGGGGGGTGACCGGAAGATGACAGCCATTGAGGGAGGTGTTGTGTCACATCGGCTCATCCTGAGCATCACTGTCAGCGTTCGGGCAGGCGCTTGTGCTGCCTTGTGCTTTGTCTGGGACCAGAGGGCAGTTGTACGTGCCTTTCCTGAGGGCAGTGGAGTGCCCATCCGGTCCGAGGCTGACTTACAGGTAGGGCCGAGGTAGTTTTCTGTGCTTCCCATGGCATCATATGGGGCCAGGGGAGACCAGACGATGACCGCTCATGCGGTAGTTGTCTAAGGTGCACAGGTGGCCGGAGGTTTTTCTGCCTACAGTCCCTTGCAGAGCCGTTGCCAACGGAGGATGACGGCTATCGAGGGTGTTGTCGTGTGAATGTGCTTACCTTGAGCGTCATTGCCGGCCCTTGGGCCGAAGGTGGAGCTGCCCAAGGCCTCATGTGTGGTCAGGGGCTAATGGAAGATGACGGCCATCGAGGATGGTATCATGTCCATTGGCTCGTTTTGAGCATCAGCCTTCAGAATGGCGCCTGTGTAGCCCACGGACTTGTCCAGGGCCAGGGGGCAGTTGTAGGTGCCTCTCCCGAAGGCGGTGGCTTGCAGATCAGGTCATCGTCCACCTTGCGGGGAGAGCCGAGGCCATCATCTGTGCCTCCCACGGCATCGTATGGGGCCAGGGAAGACCAGATGAAGACCGCCCATGTGGTGGTCGTCTGAGGCCCACAGGAGGCCGGCGGTGTTGCTACCCATGGTCTCGTGCGGTGCCTAGAGGAACCGGAAGACGATGGCTAGTGGTGGTGTAGTCGTGTCTATCGGCTTGTCCAGAGCATCAGAGCCAGCCATCGGGCCGGTGCTTGTGCTGCAAAAGGCCTGGTCTTTTGACTGACTCTGTATGGCGGTTTTGCAGAGATAGGACAACTCGAGGCGGGCTGGTAGTGGTTCCCATGTGCCCTGGAGAGGAGGAGCTCGTCTGGGTGGTCTCTCTCCAGCCGTCTGCCGGGAGCCTAGGATGGTCAAGAGGCTCAGGACTGCTCCAAGTGGTAGTGGGATCTCTGCTGGTTAAAGTGGGAAAAGCCAGCTGCTAAAGGCACAGGATCCCGGTGGAACAGCGTGTGACACGGGCAACGGGCATGTGCATGGTTCTCCCTGGCAGGAGGGATAGGGAGCAGCTCCCCGAGGACCGGAAGTATCGGCGGGCAAAGAAGGTGGGGCTGGGGAGGTGGCCGGCGGGGGGGGTACGATCCTAAGGAAGGAGGAAACTCTCCACACGGAAAAACGGTTTGTGGTGTGTGCCAAACGATCTGAAGAAAGGGTCTGAATCTAGGGAGAGGGTCTCCTTTGCCACTAACTCTTTCTCAGGCCAAGCACGCACTGAGCTGCCCAGGTAGGGCGAGCCTGGTATGTATGTCAGCCAGGGGATGCATTACAAAGAGCCCTGGGCCGCTGTGATGTCACCCAGGGGCTGCTGCACAACGCCCCCATTGCCTTAAGCACACTGGCCACACCCAGAGGAGACACTGGGCCAAAGCCACGGTGCGTCCCCAAGGCGAACCCCAGAAGAATCCCTAGCCCCCGGAATTGCCCGCTGAGGGAAGTGCAGGTGTTCGGACCAACGAGGCCACCATGTGGACAGTCGAGGGCTGCAGTGCCCGTGTCTGTCAGAACTCAGCCTGCCCGGTTGCCAGCTCTGCATGGGCTCAGCACCCGGGGTGTTTCGGGCGGCAAGCTCCTTGCCTCCACCACTCCCCCTTGCTCGCGGTGACCATGTCCTGAACACAGCCCGGCATGGAGCCACCAAGAGACTGCCCGGGGCACGGCCCAAACTTTCCCGGGACTTCCCTGCTTCTCTGGGACACCTGGAGCCAGGCAAGCCTTCTCGGCCATGGCCAGCCATGTGGCTGACTTCTGAGGAAGGAGCAGACCCCATAACTTGCCTTTCTAGCTAGCGGGCAGGTTCTTTCTTTGCTTCTCACAGAAAGCGTAGGTCGGGGACCAACGGGTCTCAGCATAGACATATCCCGCATTCTGACTGGGCCCGGCCACCCAGATTTTCTCTCTGATCTAGTTTTGGGGGCCTGTGTCTCGTACGTAAATAACACAACACAGAAAACTGGGAAACACTTTTATTTTTAAAATACTTCTCCTTTTGTCTCTTGGTCTTGATGGCATCGTTCTTCTTGCCCGTCAGCCAAGCTGGAAGTTTGTGGGGCAACCTTGCCTCCTCTCAGTAGTCAGCCTGTCCATTTCCGATCCTGACTGTTCATCCTTTATGTTATAACCTATGAAGCTCGTGTCCCGTGTCAGTAACCCTGCTTCTAGTTCTCAGGTCTTTCCTTTTGGACCTAAGCCCTGCTTGCTCACTGCTTCACTGTGGAAGCACTGACGTTGTTACAGAATAAAATGTGAAATTCTCCAGCCCCAACTCAGGGTCAGGTCTTCACATTGTCTACATTTCCATCCCTATGAGCCAACCTCCCTGCTCCTTGAAAAGATCCTGTCTCGTGTCTTTTTGCCTCTGAATTATTTCCTCTGGGGGTTTCCACCTCTTGCCTCTGGTTTTTAAGACATTTCACCCCAGCAGAAGAACATGGATCGTTGAAGACCCACCTCTCTATTCAAATCCTCTTGGAGGCTTCCCGTGCACTCTCACTTGCGTGCCCTCCTCTCCATTCTCCGTCCTTGGTGAGAACCACCCTTATCAAATGTGAGTGTGTCAGCTCGTGCACATCACTTCTCGGGTCACGGGATCTGTTGAACAGTGGTGACAGTGAATGACTGTACTCAGCTTCAAAGCTCAGCTGCCCGTTCAGTTGTACCTGGTGCTGATCGCACGCCCACCAACCGTTCGTTATGTTCCAAACCATGCGGAACATAAATGTGGGCGAGATGCCACCGATGATCCCTCAGTCCCCACTGTGTATGCCTCTGGGTGCTTAGGGAGAGGCTCGGCGAGCCAAGCCCACGAACTTATCTTTAACGGCGATGAGCGCAGAGCGTGTGGGGCAGGCCCCAGCTACTGCTACTGCTGCTGCTGCTGTGAAAACTCCTCTCTCTGGCCCAGTGGGGTAAGATTCCAGATCTCTTCTTGTTCTTTGCCTGTGCTTTCTCCGTAGTGGTGTAGTTTTGTTGTATGGGGGCGGCTCCTTTCGCGTCTCTGATGGAATTAAGTAAAGGTCTCGGAAGTCCCTTGTGTCAGTTTTCATTGTACAGTACCATCTTGTATTTCTACGTCTTTGGGTTTTCTCCCACTGCTACTGCTTTTCCTCTGGGAGGACCTGTACCACAGGCCTGTATTAGACAGAAGAGTAAACTTGGTGCTTTCCTCACCACCATGTTTGAGGGACATCGGCGTCACTGCTGATAGGAGGAGGGACAGGTAAAAAGGAACACCGAGTTCTAGATGGGAGCAGTTGGGAGCAAAGATTGTGTTGTGGAGTGATGTGTTCGTTTGAGCATCCAAACTTCCCTCGGTATCTGGTTATTGCTTCTTTACATTCGTAAATATCATAAAATCCACTGATTTCAAAAGCCCAGATGCATATTATTACAGAAATTCAGTTGTTGAGGTGAGAAAAAATGAGAAGGGCATTGCTATACCACTGAATCTATGCCTGGGCACGGCCAAAACCAAACAGAAAGCATCCACGGTGGCAGGAAGGGATATTTTCTCCTGACTCTTTCTCTGGGCAGTCAAACAGAATCACTTTTTTTGTTGTTGTTGTCAGTAATGTACAATTACATGAGCAACATTATGGTTACTAGTCTCCCTTTGCCTCCCCCTCCCCCCCATTATCAAGTCCACTCTCCGCACCCCATTACAGTCGCTGTCCATCAATGTAGTAAGATGCTATGGAATCACTACCTGTTTTCTGTGTATTATACTGCAATCCCCGTGGCCCTACACCCCCTACATTACGTGTGCAGTTCGTAATGCCCCCTTTACCCCCTTATCCCTCCCATCCCACCCATCCTCCCATGTCCGTTTCCCTTTGGTACCTGTTAGTCCATTCTTGGGTTCTGTGAGTCTGCTGCTATTTTGTTCCTTCCCGTTTTCCTTTGTTCACATACCTCACAGAGGAGTGAAATCCTTGGATACTTTTCTTTCTCCACCTGGCTTATTTCACTGAGCATAACACTCTCTAGCTCTGTCTGTGTTGTTGCAAATGGTGGTAGGATTTGTTTTCTTCTTATGGCTGAATAATATTCCATAGTGTGTATGTACCACCTCTTCTTTATCCATTCATTTCCGGATGGACACTTAGGTTGCATCCATTTCTTGGCTATTGTAAGAGTGCTGTGATCAACATAGGGGTGCATCTGTCTCTTTCAAACTGGGCTCCTGCAATCTTAGGATAAATTCCTAGGAAAGGATTTCCTTTGTCAAATGGTATTTCTGTTCTTTGGTTTTTTGTTGAATCTCCATACTGCTTTCCACAATGGTTGAGCTGACGGACATTCCCACCAGCAGTGTAGGAGGGTTCCCCTTTCTACACACCTTTGCCGACATCTGCTGTTTTCTGTATTTTGTTTGGTGGCCATCCTAACTGGTGTTAGGTGATACCCCATTGTGGTTTTAATGTGTATTTCTCTGATGGTTAGCGATGTGGAACGTCTTTTCATGTGCCTGTCGGCCACCTGAAATTGATTCTGTGGAGAAGTGTCTGTTCAGATCCTCTGCCCATTTTGTAATTGGATTCATTTTCTTTTTGTGTGTTGGGGTTCTTGAGCTCTTGATACATATTTTGGATGGCAACACCTTATCAAATATGTCATCAGTGTGTATATTCTCCCATACTGAAGGATGTCTTTTGATTCTACTAATGGTGGTCAAACAGAATCTTACTGAACCCAACACCACTTCATTCCAGCTCTGAGTAATTTTATTTTCTTTCCAGAACACCAACCAGCCGAGAAAACTGGAACAAAGTGGAGAAGCTCTGATGCAGGAACATGTAGCGTAAAACTGAGAGGTGAGGTGTTGTGGAGAATCGTAGGTTGTATCTTTCCATGTGCTGCTTTCAAATGTCATAGGGAAAAAAGATTGCCAAGGAGATGAAGCCCAGGGTGTTGACATCACCTGTTATCGGTAGAGCCACGTAGCCTCTAGCCATTGATTTGAAAGCTACCATGCGGCATTGTAGCCTTTCCTGCAGAGTTATATGGGCGACATCCCCCGTTTGCAGTTCAGTCAGTGCGCGTGTGGGATTGTCCTGGCACCGGAAGTGGTGGACCCGAGAGCTGTGCCATTCCTGCTGGTCTGTCGCAGCACCTCTCTTGGAACAGGGCCTCAGCAGCGCTCACAGGAGAGCGAGAGTGAGAGAGAATTGCGCTCAAGAAACAGGGACAGTTTTATTTACTGTAGGTCCCTAGGCATACTCCTGATGTTTATTTTGTGATCTCTTTTTCAGGAAGATTGATTGGAGTCCAGTTACCAGGTTCATTTGAAGGTTCATATTTGTAGGTGGTGTTCTCTAGCTCCCAGAAGCTTTAATCTCTGGAGATGCTCAGCCCTTGGGGTGTGGTCCAGGTCACAGTGGAGCGGTGCCAGTGCCCACACCCATCAGGAGGAAAGAGGTCTTTCCTGCTTCCCTGCCGCAGTGCCGGTCTCCACTGCCAGTGCCAGTTTGCTGAGCATGCAGGGAGAAGTTGCCATAGCTGGGGTTAGCCGTTTTGCAGGCCGGTCCCAGTGGGGAGGCAGGCCGTGTACCAGTCACAGCACAGTAAGGGGCCTCAGAGCTGCTAGGACAGTCAGGGGGATGGAGCACCCATAGCTCCTGAAAGCTCCCCTGCCTTCCGTGCACAGTGTATTGTGGACAGATAGGGATATTTTCTACTGACTGTCTCTGGGGACTCAAACAGAATCGATTTGTTTATTTGTTTTTCTGTTTCAGTTGTGTAGGTTACCTGTCCCCACCCCTTCGGTTTGTAGTTTGTCTGTGACTTTGGATCTCAAGTGATTCTCCTGTAAGGGAGCACATAGGTGGTCTTGAGTTTTCATCCCTTCTTTTAACCCTGTATGTTTTGTTTGGAATACGCAAAGCCTGTCCTTTTATTCTGATGATTCAGCGCTGTGCCCTTATTGAACTTAATAAATTTCTTTTCTTATCATTATTCTACAATCATGTGAAGAACATTATGTTTACTAGGCTCCCCCCTTCACCAAGCCCGACAAAAAACCTCTTACAGTCTCTGTCCATCAGCATAGTTCTTTGCTCTAGACCCCTTCACCATGTCCCTCCCCACACACCCCATTACAGTCGCTGTCCATCAGTGTGTAGTAAGATGCTGTACAATGTCTACTTGTCTTTGTGTTGTACAGCTCTCCCTTTGCCCCCCGACCCCACGCATTTTACGTGCTAATTCTAGTATCCCCTTTCATTCTCCCCGGCCTTATCCCTCCCTACCCACCCACCCTGCCCAGTCCCTTTCCCTTTGGTAACTGTTCGTCCACTATCGGGTTCTGTAAGTCTGCTGCTGTTTTTTTTCCTTCAGTTTTTCTTTGTTGTTATACTCCACAGATGAGTGAAATCATTTGGTACTTGTCTTTCTCTGCCTGGCCTATATCACTGAGCATACTACCATCTAGCTCCATGCACGTCATTGCAAATGGTAGGATTTGTTTTCTTCTTATGGCTGCTTACTGCACTTCTTAAACTGGATTTCATTCTTCCTTTTTGTTTGTAGTATAACTATGTGCTTTCACAATTGAACACCTGGTTATGAGTAGTAGCTTCTTGTTAATCAATATGTATCTGTATCTATTTAACTATCTGTCTGTCTGTCTGTCTATCTATCTATCCTACTATCTTTCTATCTATCTATCCTTCTATCTTTCTATCTATCTAAGTATCTATCTATCTACCTATCTATCTGTCTATCTATCCATCTTCCTATCATCTGTCTATCATGTCTATCACCTATCTCTCTATGTATCTATCTATCTGTCATCTATCTATCTATCTATCTATCTATCTATGAATCAATCATCTTTCTGTCTGCCTATCTTGTCTTATGTACAGAACATATAACAACATGGCCTACGTCACTTCCCTAAATTATGGTTACAAAAATCTTGTGAAGTGACTAGGCCATAGTTAGATTACTGGGTTCTCAGACACTTGCAGGTCGAATCAGCTACGTGTGCTTACAAAACCAGTAAATGGTGGTGCATGGACTTGAACCTGTATCTCTGTCCTCTGTCCTCTTTTACCTCCTTCTCGCTTGCTGAGTGTAATTAGCCACATTCATTAACTAATTCCTCCCTGAAGGCCACAAGTATCCTTCCTCTGGGCCTGTTGTAGACAGAAAAGAATACTTAGTGCTTTTAGCACCACCAAGTTTGAGGGACATTTGTGTGATCACCGCTGATAGTAGGAGAGACATAAAAAGGAACACCTATTTCTGGAAAAGAGCAGTTGGGAACAAAGTGTGTGTTGTGGAGTGACATGTTTATTTGAGTGCCCAAACTTCCGTCTTTAGGTGGTTATTACTATTTTACATAAATGAACATCATAAAATGCACTGATTTCAAAAGCCCAGACGCATATTATTACAGCAATTTAGTTATTGAGGTTAGAAAAAATGAGAAGGATATTGCTATACCACTAAATCTATGGTTGGGCAACTCTGAAACCAAACAAAAAGAATTCATTGTGACTAGATAGGGCTATTTTGTACTGACTGTCTCTTGGGATTCAATCAGAATCCATTTGTGTGTTTGTTTGTTTCTCAGTTTAACTTGTGTAGGGTACCTGTCCCCGCCCCTTCAGCAAATTTCCCTCTGTATCTGGTTATTGCTTCTTTACATTCGTAAACATCATAAAATCCGCTTATTTCAAAAGCCCAGACACATATTATTACAACAATTCAGTTGTTGAGCTGAGGAAAAATGAGAAGGGCCTCGCTATACAACTGAATCTATGACTGAGCACTGCCAAATCCGAAGAGAAAGCATCCACGGTGGAAGGAAGGGCTATTTTCTACTGACTGTCTCTCTGGGCACTCAAGAAGTATCACTTTTTTTTTTGGTGTCAGTAATGTACAATTACATGAGCAACATTTTGTTTACTAGACTCCCCCTAATCCCCCCTACCAACATTAGCAAGTCCACTCCGCACACCCCATTACAGTCGTTGTCCATCAATGTAGTAAGATGCTATGGAAACTCTACCTGTCTTCAGTGTGTTATACTGCAATCCCCGTGGACCCCACACCCTACATTATGTGTGTGGATCGTAATGCCCCCTTTACCCCTGTATCAACCCTTCCCACCCATAATCCCAGGTCCCTTTCCCTTTGGTAGCTGTTTGTCCATTCTTGGGTTCTGTGAGTCTGCTGCTGTTTTTTACCTTCCCATTTTTGCTTTGTTCTTATACCTCACAGAGGAGTGACATAATTGGATAATTGTCTTTCTTCACCTGGCTTATTTCACTGAGCATAACACCCTCTAGCTCCATCCGTGTTGTTGCAAATGGTGGTAGGATTAGTTTTCTTCTTATGACTGAATGATATTCCATTGTGTGTATATACAATCTCTTCTTTAGCTGTCGAGAGATGTAGGCCATAGAAACAAAGGTCTCGCACTTTTTGCCTAGGTCTCTACTTTCTTAACCCTGCAACGTTTAGGAAAGATCAATTGACCCAGCTTGCGATTAGACTGCTGGGATACAGATTAAGCAGCTGCTGTGATAACATCTCCTCCTTAGTTAAATCTTCTGTCTTTTCTCAGTAATCCCCCACCCATGATCTTTTCCAGAGAACATTCTTCTGATAGGTATCCTAGCAACCTAGATAATCCTTGCCACTTCAGCTGGGGCTTTTTCCCCCTCCTAGATCCTATATAATCTTCCTTGTAAGAATAAACTTTGAGACCTTGATCAGACTTTCGACTTGTTCTCCTTCTTTGTGTCTGGTTTGTCTCTCATCCAGGATAACTTCCCCTCGAGCCCTTGTTGACCTCCCCACCGGCCGGGGCATGTGGCGCCCAACGTGGGGCTCGAGGTACGAAGCCTGATCTGGACGTCGCTCATATGGACGGCCGTCCTTCTTTCTTTGGATCGGCACACCAGCGGTGAGTGAAGATCCGCATGAAGATCACCACAGGATTACAGGCCTGTGACACAGATTGATAAAGGTAAGGAAAGCGACGCAATCATGGGGCAAACACTAAATAAGCATGAGTTATTTGTTAAGGGACTTAAGGCTTCTCTCAAGACACGAGGAATACGGGTTAAGAAAAAAGATTTAGTTTATTTTCCTTATGTTGCTAGAGGATGTCTGCCCATTGTTCCCCCAGGAAGGAACTATAGATGAAAAACAGTGGCGCCGAGTTGGCAACTGCCACAATGATTATTATCATTCCTTTGGCCCTGAGAAGGTCCCAGTACAGGCATTTTCTTATTGGAATCTCATGAACGATGTGTTGCAGGTCCGCCACTGTCACCCAGATGTTTCAAAGATTGTTGATGATAGTGAAAATTATCTGAAGGGAAAGTTTAAAACCAGTCAGACTTCTCTCCACAAAAAGGAGGTCCCCGAGGAACTTCATCCCTCCTCCCCAGCCTCTTATTGTCCCTCTGTCTCCATTCCCATGCCCGAGGTTAAGAATGATCTGCCGTCTAGCGGACCCCCCAAAATCTATTTACCCAGTCCTGTTCGGTCTCAAGTCCAATATCCCTGATGATGATCCCCTCTCTCCTGAAGAGGAGGCCGAACTAAAAGATGCCGCCACTAAGCTGCATAATCTTGATTGGCCCCCTCAATCATCTTTACGTGCAGGTCCACCTCCCTATAACATAGCACACCCTATAACATACCACACCCTTTAACAAGCCACTGTTAAACTCTCTCGGGAGGTGCAGTCCCTTGAGGCACTGCTTCACATCAAAAGGGAGATATCACAAATGCTTAGGCAATTACGTGTCCTTGACTTAGAAATAAGCTACCCCCCGTCCCCCCTGTTCAGAAAATAAAAGTAAGTTCCCGTCTGCTAACCCCGTTCAGAAAGTTAAAACCGAAACTATAACCCTTCATGTCTTCCCGGTGACCCGATCCCAAACTAGACTGACCGAGGGAGAACCGACTGAGGGAGAGTCAAATGAGGCTGAACCACGAGAATCAGAAGGGACAGATACGGATGCAGAAGAGCCTATAGCTCAGCCTGAGTCAGAAAACACTTAGGGAGAGGACGAGAATGCAACTTCAACCATTAGGACTCAGCTGAACCGCCACCTTAAATTTAAAAGTATAAAAGATTTAAAGAATGCTGTTTCCTCATATGGCCCTGCTGCCCCCTTTACTATTTCATTGTTAGAGTCTCTAAGCGAAGACTGGCTTACAGTTAATGATTGGAGCATGTTAACTAAAGCCATCTTAAGAAGAGGTGACTTTCTCTTATGTAAAGCTGGTTACACTGAAAGATGCCAAGATACTGTCCACCACAATATGGCTGCTGGCGGTCCTTCCAAATCCTGGACATTAGACAAACTTCTGGGCAATCGCCCCTATGACACAAGTGAAAAACAGGCTAAGTTTTCTCCAGGCTTACTCACACAAATCCAACATGCAGCCCTTAAGGCCTGGAAGAGCCTCCCTTCTAACGGGTCGGATGTCACCTCTCTTGCCGAGGTTAGACAGGGGCCGCAGGAACCTTACAGTGAATTCATAGGCCGCCTTACAGAGGCCGCCAAATGCCTCATGGGAAGGGAGGAAACAGATAATGAATTCATTAAGCATCTTGCTTTTGAAAATGCTAACCCAGCTTGCCACGCGGCGGTTATGCGTCATGATCGCCGCAGCAAAAATGTCTCTGTTTTTATAAAACTTTGTGCCGATGACCAAACCTCTCGCAATACCGGAATAGCCATAGGAACAGCTCTTAAAGAGTTTAATCAGGGAGTCAGGCACAAGACTTGCTTTAATTGCAAGCAACCAGGTCATTTTTCAAGGGAGTGCACAGCCCCTAGGACCGAACGATTGCTCCCATCATTCCTGTGCCTGCGATGCAAACGGGGTAAACATTGGGCCTCCGAATACCGCTCCAACGCTGATATACAGGGTAATCCTCTGCCTCCGAAGCAGGGAAACTTGTTACAGGACCCACCCCAGGGCCCAAAATACCTACCCGGGACAGAACCCTGGGGTCGTCAGGTTCTTCTCCCAGTCAGTCAAAAATCCAGCGTCACTATCCTCTCTCGAGCAACCGCCGGTAGCGCAGGACTGGACCTCTGTTCCAACTCCCAGTCAATATTGACCACAGAAATGGGGAGTCAAATTCTTTCAACGGGGATTTTTGGCCCTTTGCCACAAGGCACCTTTGGTCTTATTCTGTGTCGCGCCAGCTCCACTATTCAGAGCCTCACTATTTCTCCAGGAGTCATTGACAACAATTATACTGGAGAAATTGAACTTATGGCTACAGCCTATCAGGGACCAATTACCATTTCGTATGGCCAATGGATTGCTCTCTTAATATTACTCCCCCTCGATGAAAAAAATCCTTGCTGTAAGCAAAAGAGAGGCCCCCATGCTTTTGGATCATCAGATGTTTATCGGGCACAAGAGATCACTCAAAAAAGACCCCTTCTTAGTTAAAATTAAAAGGAAAAATCTTTGAAGGCCTTATAGATACTGGCGCAGATGCCACAATTATTTCCAGTAAGGATTGCCTACATCTTGGCCTCTCACCGCTTACATGACTCACCTTAGAGGTATTGGACAGACCTCCAACCCCCTACAAAGCTCCAAAGTTATTCAATGGGAAGATGAAGAAGACAATAACGGTACTGTCCAGCCCTACGTGGTTCCAGGCCTACCTATCAACCTCTGGGGCAGAGATATTCTCTCTCAAGTGAAGCTTATTATGTGCAGCCCTAATGAACTGGTCACTCACCAGATGCTCAATCAAGGCTATCGCCCTGGACAAAGGTTGGGCAAACACTCTCATGGCCCAAAAGAGCCAGTCCCGGTCACCATAAAAACTGATCATGCTGGAATTGGCTATGAAAATTTACCCTAACGGCCATTGACATACCTGTACCCCATGCAGATAAAATATCCTGTAAACAACAGAGCCTGTATGGATTGATCAATGGCCCTTAACTTCTGAAAAACTGGCTGCAGCCACAATGTTAGTAAAGGAACAACTTGCTGCAGGCCATATCGAGCCCACGACCTCACCCTGGAATACTCCTATTTTTGTCATAAAGAAAAAATCAGGAAATTGGAGGTTACTTCAAGATCTTAGAGAAATTAATAAAGCTATGGTACCTATGGGGGCCCTTCAAACAGGCCTCCCCACTCCTGTGGCGATTTCTGGGGGATACTGTAAAATCATTATTGACCTAAAAGATCGCTTTTTCACAAACCCCCTACATCCTAAAGATCGCAAGCAATTTACATTTAGTTTGCCGGTGATTAATTTTTAAGGCCTGATGCCAAGATTCCAATGGAAATTTCTGCCCCAAGAAATGGCAAACAGCCCTACGCTGTGCCAAAAATTTGTAGCTCAAATTATAGACCCATTTAGACAAAGACGGCCTTCTACATATTTAATTCACTACATGGACGACATCCTCATGGCTGGTCCTAACCCCACTGAACTCCTTGCTTATTCCCAATAGCTTTCTAGGGCCCTTACCAGAGCTGTCTTCAGATAGCCACAGATCAAATTCAATTAAAAAACCCTTACTTGTTTTTAGGCTTTGAAATCTTTCATAAAAAGATTCTTTCACAAAAGGTTCAACTTAAAACCGATTGCTTAAAAACTTTAAATGATTTTCAAAAATTTCTAGGAGAAAATAATGGGCTCAGGCCTTATCTCAAGCTAACTACTGGAGAGCTTAACCCCTTGTTTGATATACTTAAAAGGGACCCAGATCCTACTTCCAGTCGCTCATTAACAGCCCCCGCCCTAGAAGCCCTAAAGGCAGTGGAAGCCGCAATTCTAAACCAAACGGTCACCTTTATCTCTTACGAGAAGCCTCTTCTCCTATGTCGCGCGCCCCGTCCTCGCCGGCAAGAACAGCACGCAACAACAGCAGGATTCTTCTGCAGAAAGCTTTAATCTTCAGCTCTTTTGTGATACAATCATCAGGGGAAGAACCCAAAGGGAAAGACTGGGCTAGCTATATAGTTCTCATGCTCCAAGCTGATTGCGCGCTGCCTGTGATGCTTCATTAGCATAGCTGCTACGATACGCCAATTGGTTAGCAGGTGAAGGTCTAATTAGCATGTGGTATGCGGCCAGGAAGTGGCGGGATTATCCAGAAGTAGTCTTTGTTTTACCTACAACTTTTTCTCAAGCTGGGCGCCATTTTTGGGTGCAGCAGGTATGGCTACCAAAACTCCTAGTCAATTGTGCTACTGATTTTACACGCACCGGAGTGTTCTGGCAAGAGGGGCCCCTTTTCTGGGTCCATTTACCTGCCTCCCCACCCAAAGTCTTATCCCCTATACCTCCTGGGTGGCTGAACTGATAAATATCGGACGCCACCACAGCAGGAAAGTATTCGGTAAAGACGCCGACAAAATTATCCTACCCTACCCAAATCCAGTGGTTGATAGAGAATGACAATGAATGGGCAACATCCTGCACCTCTTTTCAGGGAGCCATTGACAATCATTACCCTGCTAAGAAGATTCTCCATTTTTTAAGGACCCAACCATTTGTTCTCCCTACATTGACCTCATCCCAACCCCTTCCACATGGCCCCCTACTTTTCACTGATGGCTCCTCCAACGGAGTGGCAGCCTACCCATAGATAATCGAACCACTTCCCTACAATCCCCATTCCACTCCGCTCAATTGGTTGAACTCTTTGCAAGTTTACAAGTTTTTCAACAACTCCCAAATACTCCTTTTAACCTATACACTGACAGTGCTTATATTGCTCAATCCATTCCCCTTTTAGAGACCGTGCCTTATATAAAACCCACTACAAACGCCACCCCTCTGTTTTTTTCCATCCAGCAGTGCATACATTCCAGGCAACATCAATTTTATATAAGCCATATTCGTGCCCATTCTGGTCTTCCTGGACCTCTAGGCACAGGCAATGCTGTGACTGATAAAGCTACCCAACTTGCCCTTCTCGCTGAGCTTGTCCCTGCGGCTCAAACCAAAAAAGCTCACTCTTTACACCACCTTAATGCTCAAACCTTACGTGTTCTTTTAATAATTACTACAGAACAAGCCAGTCAGATTGTTAAACAATGTGCAAATTGTGTCACTCTCCTGCCTGTTCCTCACTTGGGTGTGAACCCTAGGGGACTAGTTCCCAATGAGATCTGGCAAATGGATTTAACACACGTCCCCTCATCGGAAATCTTAAATATCTTCATGTTACTGTAGATACCTTTGGTGGATTTATTTTTGCCAGCCTCCATGTTGGAGAAGCTTCAAAAAATGTTATTGCTCATGTACTCAATTGTCTTAGTGTCATGGGTAAAATTGAGATTATCGAGATTGATAATGGTCCTGGATAGACTGGAAAAAAATTCCAAGAATTTTGTCGCCAATTACAAATTAAGCATTTTAAAGGCATACCATACAATCCCCAATGTCAAGGGATTGTCGAACGAGCCCGTTTAACTATTAAAGATACCTTCCACAAATTAAAAATGGGAGATTTATATCCCATGAAAGGCTCTCCAAGAAATATTCTTCATCATGCCTTGTTTATTCTTAATTTTCTAACTCTGGACGCTCATGGCAAATCTGCAGCTGATCGCCTTTGGCACCCACAAACTGTTAAAACTATGTCACTGTCATGTGGAGAGATACCCTCACTTCCCATTGGAATGGCCCCGATCCCATACTAATATGGGGCTGGCGATCTGCCTGTGTTTTCGTCACCAGAGAAGGAGCTGCTCACTGGCTGCCAGAGTGGTTGAATAAACCAATAGATTTACCAGAAGATTTTTAAAAATCTTATCCAAATGTTCAGGTTGGTGACACCCCCCGAGATATCCTTTTACTTCTCTCCATAGATTCTGGCCGCCGGTTTAGTCCTTTCCTTTATCTTAGGCATAGGACTTGCTGCCTCCACCCCTCCCCAGTGGACCCTTGTACAGCAGACTATTCTTGTTACCACTTACTGGATCCTTTTTGGCATATTCACACTTCTTAACAGCACCTTATAAAAAGATGAAGCCCATCAACTCTCGCGTTTTCACCTTCTTCGCAGAACCTTACAAGATCTTCAAGACCAAATAGATTCCCTTGCAGAAGTAGTCTTACAGAACAGGCGTGGCCTAGACCTTCTTACCACGGAACAAGGTGGAATCTGCTTAGCCTTAGAAGAGAAATGCTGCTTCTATGCAGTCAAGTCCGGAGTAGTTCGTGACAAAATAAAAAGACTTCGAGAATATCTCGTGCAAAGAAAGAAAAAATTGTTTGAAAATCCCCTATGGACTGGGATGAGCGGGTTTCGTCCTTATCTTCTCCCTATACTAGGACCCTTCCTTAGTCTCATGCTTGTGCTCTCCCTTGGAACTTGGGCCTTCCTGAGAATTACCACCTTCATTAGAGAACAGATCAATACTGCCCTCTGAAGACAGATACAAGTCCACTATCACTGGCTTGACCTGGCGTACTAAGGCTAAGATGTGCCAGATGACGCCCCTCCTTTAGAAGCTGCATAGGATTCAGACCTATGCATATCGGCTCACAATAAAGTGAGTGCGATATGGGCACCAATGTGGGTGCGAAGGTAAGCATCGCAAGGGAAGTTCCGTAAACCGCCTCTGAATTCCCTGAGAGAAAAACCTAATTTGCATGGAGGTTGGTATCTAAAATAAATACGCCGTTTTTCCCCTAAACAAAAGATACCAAGGGTCAAAGTTGACCCCCGTCAATGGGGAGTCTCGGAGGAGCCAGGTAACTACTCCCCCAATTGGTTAATGCCCACCGCTAAATAGCGGGCCTCCCCCTCTTTTGTATAAAAGAAGGGAGGAGATGTCGGAACCTTAGGCGATAGAAACAATGGTCTCGCCCTTTTCACCTAGGCCTCTAGTTTCTCAAGCCTGCCCCGTTTAGGAAAGATCAATTGACCAGCTTGAGATTAGACACTGGGATAGAGATTAAGCAGCTGCTGTGATAACATCTCCTCCTTAGTAAAACATTCTGTCTTTTCTCAGTAATCCCCCACACATGATCTTTTCCAGAGAACATTCTTCATTTAGGTATCCTAGCAACCTAGATAATCCTTGCCACTTCAGCGGGGGCAGTTTCCTCCTCCCAGCTCTTATATAATCTACCTTGTAACAATAAACTTTGAGACCTTGATAAGACTTTCGACTTGGTCTCCTTCTTTGTGTCTGGTTTGTCTCTCATCCAGTTTAACTTCCCCTCGAGCCCTTGTTGAACTCCCCACTGGCCGGGGCATTTATCCATTCATCTCCTGATGGACACTTAGGTTTCTTCCATTTCTTGGGTATTGTAAAGAGTGCTGCGATCAGCATAGGGGTGCATCTGTCTCTTTCAAACTGGGCTCCTGCACTCTTAGGGTAAATTCCTAGGAGAGGAATTTCTGGGTCAGATGGTATTTGTTCTTTTTTTGGGGGTGAGTCCTCCATACTGCTTTCCACAATGGTTGAGCTAACTGACATTCCCACCAGCAGTGTAGGAGGGTTCCCCTTTCTCCACACCCTTGCCGACATCTGTTGTTGTCTGTCTTCTGGGTGGTGGCCATCCTAACTTTTGTGAGGTGATACCCCATGGTGGTTTTAATGGGCATTTCTCTGATGGTTAGCAATGTGGAGCGTCTTTTCATGTGCCTGTCGGCCACTTGAAATTGATTCTGTGGAGAAGTGTCTGTTCAGATCCTCTGCCCATTTTGTAATTGGATTCATTTGCATTTTGTATGTTCAGGTCCATGAGCTCTTCATGCATGTTTTGGATGGCAATGCCTTATCAAATCTGTCTTCAGTGAATATATTCTCCCATACTGAAGGATGTCTTTTGGTTCTACTGATGGTGGTCAAAGAGAATCTTACTAAACCCCCTACCACTTCATTCAAAATTTAACTAATTTTTTTTTAACACCAACGAGCCGAGAAAACTGGAATGAAGAGAAGCTGTGATGCAGGAACATCTAGCGTAAAACTGAGAGGTGAGGTTTTGTGGAGACTGGTAGGTTGTATCTTTCCATGTGCTGCTTTCAAGGGTCATAGGTAAAAAAAATTGCCAAGGAGATGAATCCCGGGGTGTTGATTTCACCTGGTATCGGTGGAGCCATGTAGCCTCTAGCCATTGATGGGAAAGCTAGCATGCGGCACTATTGTCTTTTCTGCGGAGTTAGACGTGCGGCGTCCCCCCTTTGCAGTTCAGTCAGAGCCCATGTTGGAGTGTCCTGGCACTGGCTGGGGTGGACCCGAGATCTGTGCAATTCCTGTTCTGCAGTCGCAGCACCCCTCTCAGAACAGGGCCTCAGCAGCGCTCTTGGGAGAAAGTGAGAGAGAGAATTTCGTTCGAGTGACATTGACTGTTTTATTTTCTGTAGCTCCCTGAGCATGCTCCTGATGTTAATTTTGAGATCTCTTTCTCACGAAGATTGATTTGAGTTCAGTTACCACGTTCCTTGAAGGTTCATATTTGTAGGTGGTGCACTCTAGCTACCAGAAGCTTTAGTCTCTGGAGATGCACAGCCCATGGTTGGATGGTAGGGGTCCTAGGGGCGCGGTACCGGTGCACAGAACCGCTGGGAGGTAAGAGGTCTTTCCTGCGTCCAAGCCGCAGTGCCCATCTCCACTGCCAGGGCCAGAGTGTGGAGCATGCAGGGAGAAGCTACCGTAGGTGGGGGTGGCGTTTTGCAGGCCAGTGACGGCGGGGAGTCAGGCCATGTACCAGTTACAGCACAGTAAGGGACCTCAGAGCTGCGAGGGCAGCCAGGGGGATGGAGCGACCGGAGCTCCTGAAAGCTACATAGCCTGCCGGGCAGAGTGCACCCATGCAATTTGGTGCACCTGTCCTTTCTACTGAGTGGCGAGCCCTGTGGAAGCCTTTCCACTTTAGCAGTTCTCTCACTGTTAGGAAGTCTCTCAGACTGTCCACCTTTCTTTTGTCCCACAGCGGCCGGATGTGGATCCCTGTGTTGTTCCACAAGTGGCTGGAACCTCAAGACTCTCGAAGTCTTCTGCCTCTCTTTGCTATCCAACCCTACCAATCCTCCTGTGCGCACCACATGTACAGTAGGTTCGTGCTCAGAGAGCACATCTCCAGGGCTGTATGTCACACTTCTCCTTGAGGTGACAGGCTGCCACAGCAGCTTTCCTCCCTGCTGTTCTTCCACGATTTGATGCAGTTGTTCTATTTCCAAATAGTACATATGTATGTGATTTTGATTTTGGGAGCAGGTTTCCGCATCCACTCACATGTGAGCCGGGGTCATTAATCCCATCAGCACATCTTTTTTCTGTGTTTCTTTTTCAGTTTCACTTGTCTAGGGTACCTGTTCCCACCCACTCAACTTGTAGTTATTCTTCGTCCTTGGATACCAAGTGAGTCTCCTGTAAGGGAGCACGTAGGTGGTCTTGAGTTTTCATCCCTTCTTTTAACCATGTGTCTTTTGATTGGAGCACTCAGAGCCTGTCCGTTTATTCTGACAATTGAGAGCTGTGTCCTTATTGCACATAAAATATCTTTTTTGTCATCATTAATCTACAATCACGCGAAGAACATTATGATCACCAAGTACACCAAGTCCTTCCCCCAAACCCTGTTATAGTCGTTATCCATCAGCGTTGTTGGATGCTGTACAACCCTTCAACATGTCCCCCCCACACACACAACGTTACAGTTGCTGTCCATCATCGTGTAGTAAGATGCTGTAGAATCTCTAATTGACTTTTCTGTGTTGTACAGCCCTCGCCATGTGCAACGGCCCCCACATATAATACATGCCTATCCTAATGCCACCTTCCTTTCTAACTCCCTTATCCTTCCCTTCCCACCCACCTAGCCCAGTCACTATCCCTTTGGTAACTGTTAGTGCACTCTCGGGTTATGTGAGTCCGCTGCTGTTTTTTTCCTTCAGTTTTTCTTTGTTGTTATACTCCACACATGAGTGAAATCAATTGGAACTTGTCTTTCTCCTCCTGGCCTATTTCACTTAGCATAATACCCTCTAGCTCCATCCACATTGTTGCAAATGGTAGGATTTGTTTTCTTCTAACGGCTGCTTACTGCACTTTTTAAACTGGATTTCTATCTTCTCTTTGGTCTGTATTTTCGCTATGTGCTTTCACCATTGCTTTCCTGGTTATGAGCAATACCTTTGTGTTAGTCGATATGTACCTATATTTATCTATCTGTCTGTATGTCTATCTATCTATCAATCAATCAGTCATCTTTTTGTCTGAACATCTGTCCTTGTATGTAGAACAGTTAACAACATAGACTATGTCCCTTCGCTACGTTATGCTTCCAAAAATATTGCAAGGTATCTAGGTCGTAAGGAGAGTCCTGGGTTCCCCGAGAAACTTGCAGGTTGAGTCAGAAGTGTACCTACAAAACCAGAAAATGGTGGTGCAGGGACTTGTACTCGTGTCTCTGTCCTCTCTCCTCTTTTATCTCCTTCTCATTTGCTGACAGTATTTAGCCACATTCATTGACTAAGCGCTCCCTGAAGAGCACAAGAATCCTTCCTCTGGGCCTGATGTCGACAGAAAAGTAAACTTGCTGCTTGCTCACCACCATATTTTAGGAACATCGGCGTGATAAACCCTGATAGGAGGGAGGGAGAAATAAAAAGGAAAACCACTTTCTAGACAGGAGCAGTTGGGATAAAAGAGTGTGTTGTGGAGTGAAGTGTTTATTTGAGTGTGCAAACTTTCCTCTTTATCTGGTTATCACTTCTTTACATTCGTGGACATAATAAAAACCATAGATTTCAAAGGCCCAGACCCATATTATTACAGCAATTCAGTTGTTGAGTTGAGAGAAAATGAGAAGGATGTTGCTGCACCACTAAATCTATGTCTGGGCACTGCTGATACCAAACAAAAAGCATTCACGGTGGCCAGATAGGGCTATTTTCTACTGACTGTCTCTGGGGACACAAACAGAGTCCATTTGATTGATTGTTTTTCGGATTCACTTGTGTTGGGTACCTCTCCCCACCCCTACGGCTTGTAGTTTGACTGTGTCCTTGGATCTCAAGTGAGTCTCCTGTATGGGATCACATAGTTGATCTTGAGTTTTCATCCCTTCTTTTAACCCTGTGTCTTTGGATTTGGAGTTCTCAAAGCCTGTCCTTTTATTCTGATGATTCAGAGCTGTGCCCTTTTTGGACTTAAAAAATTTTTTTTGTTATCATTAATCAACAATCACGTGAGGAACATTATGTTTACTAGGCTCCCCCCTTCACCAAGTCCCCCCCAAAAACCTCTAGCAGTTACTGTCAATCAGCGGAGATGGATGCTGTAGACTACTTCACAATGTCCCCCCACACACACCCCGTTTCAGTCGCTGTCCATCATCGTTTAGTAAGATGCTGTAGAATCTCTACTTGTCTTCTCGGTGTTGTACAGCCCCACCCATGGCCCTCCGAACACATGCATTATACATGCTAATCCTAATCTCCCATTTCTTTCTCTCCGCCCTTACCCTCCCTTCCCAACCACCCTGCCCAGTCCTTTTCCCTTTGGTAACTGTTAGTCCACTTTCGGGTTTTGTGAGTCTGCTGCAGTTTTTTTCCTTCAGTGTTTCTTTGTTGTTATACTCCACGTGAGTGAAATTATTTGGTACTTGTCTTTCTCCTCCAGGTCTATTTCACTGAGCATACTACCTTCTAGCTTCTTTCACGTCATTGCAAATGGTACGATTTGTTTTCTTCTTATGCCTTCTTTCTGCACTTTTTAAACTTGATTTCATTCTTCCTTTTTGTTTGTAGTTTTGCTATGTGCTTTTACCATTGATCTTCTGGTTATAAGCAGTAGCTTTGTGTTAATCGATATGTATCTGTATCTATCTATCCATCTGTCTGTGTGTCTATCAATCTATCCTTCTATCTTTCTTTCTATCTTTCTATCTATCTTTTTATCTACCTATCTATCTATCTGTCTATCTATCTACCTATCTATCTTCTTATCACCTATCTTTCACGTCTATCATCTATCTATGTATCTATCTATCATCTACCATCCATCTATCTATGAATCAATCATCTTTTTCTCTTCCCATCTATCCTTATGTACAGAACAGTTAACAACATCGCCTATGTCACTTCCTACACTATGCGTTCAAAAATCTTGCAAGTAACTTTGCCGTAGAGAGAAGACTGGGTTCATTGAGACACTTGCAGGTCCATTCAGCCACGTGTGCTTACAAAACCAGTAAATGGTGTTGCAATGACTTGCACCCATATCTCTGTCCTCTGTCCTCTTATAACTACTTCTAGCTTCCTGACTGTATTTAGCCACATTCATTTACCAAGTGCTCACTGAAGACCACAAGTATCCTTCCTCTGGGTTTGTTGAAGACAGAAAAGTATACATGGTGCTTTGCTCACCACCAAGTTTGAGGGACATCGGCGTGAGCACCGCTGATAGGAGGGGGGGCAAATAAAAAGGAACATCTATTTCTAGACAGGAGCACTTGGGAGCAATGAGAGAGTTGTGGAGTTACGTGTTTGTTTGATTGTCCAAACTTCCCTCTTTAGGTGGTTATTACTTCTTTACATTCAAGAACATCATAAAACCCACTGATTTCCAAAGCCCAGATGCATATTATAAGAGCAATTCAGTTGTTGATTTAAGAAAAAATGAGTAGGACGTTGCTGTACCACTAAATCTATCGCTGATCACTGCTGAAACCAAACGAATTCATGGTGGCTAGATAGGGCTTTTTTCTACTGACTGTCTCTGGGTACTCAAACAGAATCCATTTGTTTGTTTCACAGTTTCACTTTTGTAGGGTACCTGTCCCCGCCCCTTCAGCTTGTAGTTTTTCTGTATCCTTGGATCTCAAGTGAGTCTCCATTAAGGGAGCACATAGTTGGTCTTGAGTTTTCATCCCTTCCTCTTACCCTGTGTATTTTGATTGGAGCACTCAGAGTCTGTCCTTTTATTGTGACAATTGAGAGCTGTGTCCTTATTGTACATAAAAAAATTCTTTTGTTATCATTAATCTACAATCACGTGAATGTCATTATGATCACCAAGTACACCAAGTCCCCCCGAAAAGCCCCGTTACAGTCGCTGTCCATCAGCGTGTAGAAATATGCTGAAGAAACACTACTTCTCTTCTCTGTGTTGTACAGCACTCCCCATGCCCAACCGACCCCATGCATTATTCATGCTAATAATAATGTTCCCTTTCTTCCTGCCCTTAACCCTCCCTTATCACCCACCCTGCCAAGTACTTTTCCCTTTGGTATCTGTTAGTCCACTCTCAGGTTCTGTGATTCTGCTGCTGTTTATTTCCATCAGTTTTTCTTTGTTGTTGTACTGCACACATGAGTAAAATCATTTGGTACTTGTGTTTCTCCTCCTGGCCTATTTCACTGAGCATACTACCGTCTAGCTCCATCCACATCATTGTAAATAATAGGATTTGTTTTCTTCTTATGGCTGCTTACTGCACATTTTAAACTGCATTTCATTCTTCCTTTTGTTTTGTAGTATCACTATGTGTTTTCACCATTTATCTCCCAGTTATGAGCAATAGCTTTGTGTTAATCGATATGTATCTGTAACTATATATCTATCTATCTGTCTGTCTATCTACCTATCTATCTACCTATCTATCTATCTATCTATCTATCTATCTATCTATCTATCTATCTATCTATCTATCTATCTATCTATCTATCTATCTGTCTGTCTGTCTGTCTGTCTGTCTATCTATCTATCTATCTATCTATCTATCCATCCATCCATCCATCCATCCATCCATCCATCCATCCATCCATCCATCCATCCATCTTTCTATCAATTTATCTATCTACCTATCTTTCCTACTATCTATCTATCTATCTATCTGCTTAACTTCCTACCTAAAATTTCTATCATCTATCATCAGTCATCTATCTACCTATCTATGAATCAATCATCTTTTTGTCTGCCCATCTGTCCTTATGTACAGAAAAGTTAACAATATTTCCTATGTCACTTCAATACATTATGCTTCCAAAACTCTTTCAAGGTAACTAGGATGTAGGAAGAGCACTCGGTTCACTGAGATACTTGAAGGTCGAGTCAGCCACGTGTACCTACAAAACCAGTAAATGGTTGTGCAGGGACTTGAACCTGTGTCTGTATCCTCTATTATCTTCTTCTCACTGGCTGACTCTATTTAGCCACATTCATTGACTACGTGCTCCGTGAAGACCACAAGTATTGTTCCTCTGGGCCTGTTGTCCACAGAAAGAAAACTTGGTGCTTTGCTCACAAACATGTTTGAGGGACATTGGCGTGATCACCTCTGATAGGAGGGAGGGACAAATAAAAAGGAACACCAATTTCTAGACATGTGGAGTTGGGAGCAAATTGTGTGTTGTGGAGTGAAGTGTATATTTGAGTGTCCAAACTTCCCTCTTTATCTGGTTATTACTTTACATTCGTGAACATCATAAAACCCACTGATTTCAAAGGCCCAGACGCATATTTTTACAGCAATTCAGTTGTTGAGGTGAGAGAAAATGAGAAGGACGTTGCTGTACCACTAAATCTATGGCTGGGCACGGATGAAAAAAAAGAAAAGAATTCACGGTGGCTTGATAGGGCTATTTCCTACTGACTATCTCTGGAGAAACAAACAGAGTCTATATTTTTGATTGTTTGTTTATCAGTTTCACTTGTGTTGGGTACCTGTTCCAACCCCTACGGCTTGTAGTTTGTCTCTGTCCTTGCATCTCAAATGAGTCTCCTGTGAGGAAGCACGTAGGTGGTCTTGAATATTCATCCCTGCTTTTAACCCTGTGTCTTTTGTTTGGAGCAGTCAAAGCCTGTCCGTTTATTCTGATGATTCAGAGCTGTGCCCTTATTGCACTTAAAAAATTTTTTTATTATCATTAATCTACAATCACGTGAAGAACATTATATTTACTTGGCTCCCCCCTTCACCAATGCACCCTTAGAAACCTCTTACAGATGCTGTCAATCAGCGGAGTTGAATGCTGTAGACCCCTTCACCATGAACCACCCCACACACACCATTACAGTCGCAGTCCATCTGCGTGTAGTAAGATGCTGTAGAATCTTTACTTGATTTCTATGTGTTGTACAGCCCTGTCCAAACCCTCCTGACCAAATGCATTATACATGCTAATCCTAATCTCTCATTTCTTTCTCCACACCCTCATCCCTCCCTTCACAACCACCCTGCCCAGTCCCTTTCCCTTTGGTAACTGTTAGTCCGCTTTTGGGTTCTGTGAGTATGCTGCTGTTTTTTTCCTTCAGAGTTTCTTTGTTGTTATATTCCACCCATGAGTGAAATCATTTGGTACTTGTCTTTCTCCACTTCGCCTATTTCACTGAGCATACTACCGTCCTGCTCCATCCACGTCATTGCAATTGGTAGGATTTGTTTTCTTCTTAAGGTTTCTTACTGCACTTTTTAAACTGGACTTCATTCTTCCTTTTTGTAGTTTCACTATGTGTTTTCACCATTGATCTGTTGGTTATGAGCAATAGCTTTGTGTTAATCTATATGTATCTGAATCTGTGTAACTGTCTGTCTGTCTGTCTACCTATCTGTCTATCCTTCTATCTTTCTATCTATCTATCTATCTATCTATCTATCTATCTATCTATCTATCTATCTATCTATCTTCCTATCATCTATCTATCATGTCTATCATCTATCTATAATCTCTCATCTACCTATGTATCTATGAATTAATCATCTTTTTGTCTTCCCATCTATCCTTATGTACAGAAAACTTAACAACATCGCCTATTTCACTTCCCTACATTATGCTTCCAAAAATCTTGCCAAGTAACTAGGACGTATGGGTACACTGAGACAATTGCAGGTCGAGTCTGCCGCGTGTGCTTACAAAACCAGTAAATCGTTGTCAAGGGACTGGAACCCGTATCTCTGTCCTCTGACCTCTTTTATCCCCTTCTCGACTGCTGACTATAATTTGCCACAATAATTGACTAAGTCTTCCCTGAAGACCACAATTATCCTTCTTCTGGGCCTGTTGTAGTCAGAAAAGTATCCTTGGTGCTTTGCTCATCACCAAGTTTGAAGGACATCGGCGTGATCACCTCTGATAGGAGGAGGGACAAATAAAAATGAACACCTATTTCTAGACAGGAGCAGTTTTGAACAAAGAGTGTGTTGTGGAGTGACGTGTTTATTAGAGTCTCCAACCTTCACTCTTAAGTGGTTATTACTTTTTTACATTTATGAACATCATAAAACGCACTGATTTCAAAAGCCCAGATGCATATTATTACAGCAATTCTGTTATTGAGGTGAGAAAAATTGAGAAGGACTTTGCTGTACAACGGGATCTATTTCTGGGCACAGCCGTAAGCAAAAAAAAAAATTCATGGTGGCCAGATAGGGCTCTTTTCTACTGACTGTCTCTGGGGACTCAAACAGAATCCATTTGTTTGTTTGTTTGTTTCTCAGTTTCACTTTTTTTGGGTACCTGTCACCGCCCCTTCAGCTTTTAATTTGTCTATGTCCTTGGATCTCAAGTGAGTCTCCTGTAAGGGAGCACCTACATGATCTTGAGTGAAAGATAGCTTAGTTTAGTATGATGCTTTCCTATCTACCTACCTATCTATCTCTTTAACTATCTATGTAATCTTTCTATCTATCTATGTGTCATCTATCTATGTATGGTCTGTCACCTATCTACTATCATCTGTGTATCTATCTAATTAATCTATCATCTATATGTATGTATATCAGTCGAATCTATGTATCAATCATTTGTCTCTCTATATATCTGTTTTCTCACTCTTGTCAACTTTCTGTCCCTAGGTGCACTTTGATTCCTCTGTTTCCTTCTCAGTCTCAATTCCTTGTGTTTGTTTTTGTGAGTTAGCTGTGTGTTTGGGTCTTGGGAGGAGTGGTCTTGGGTGGGAACTTCTCCTGTGTAGGTGGCACGGGTCTGCTGGGTGTGGATAGTGTGGTTGGTGTGCTGCGCTCTTGAAACTGTGCAGCCCAGTGCCCTCCAGCTGCTCTGCCCCTGGGCCGTTCCTGCTCTGGCGGCTGCATGAGCTGCAGGGAATATCCGAGGCCACACGCAGGGAGCACCCTTGTGGGCCTGCGGGTCCGTGGTAGGTACATGCCCAGTAGTATGTCTTTTTGCCTGTGCACCGATGTAACCTCGGTGGCCCTGCTTGGTGGCCCATCTTCAGAGAGTATGCATGTAGTCACTGGTTAAGGGAACTGCCTTTTGGTGACACACGTGGTTCTTCTGGGCCAGTGGCCCATGGATTGCTGAGGTGGCAGCTCAGCTAGCTTGTGGGGAAACTGCTCCCCTCTGCTGTCAAGGTGGAGGTGGAATTTCAGTGCATTTACGCATTTAGATGTGAGTGAGGTCTATCTGAAATGGAATAGTAGCGTTGAGAGCTATGTTTCCACCCCCTCAACTTGTAGTTCATTTTTGTCCTTGGATCTCAAGTTAGTCTCCTGTAAGGGAGCACGTAGGTGGTCTTGAGTTTTCATCCCTTCTTTTAACCCTGTGTCTTTTCATTGGAGTCCTGAAGAGCCTGTCCTTTTATTCTGAGAATTGAGAGCTATGTCCTTATTGCAGTTTAAAAATTTTTTTTGTTATCATTAATCCACAATCACGCAAAGAACATTATGATCACCAAGTACACCACGTCCCCCCCAAAAACCCCGTTACAGTAGCTGTCTATCAGCATAGTTGGATGCTGTAGACCCATTACCATGCCCCCCCACACCCTGTTACAGTCGCTTTCCATCAGCGTGTAGTAAGATGCTGTAGAATCACTGCTGGTCTTCTCTGTGTTGTACAGCCCTCCCCATGCTCCCCCCACCCACACATTATACATGCTAATCCTAATGCCCCCTTTTTTTCTCCCCACATTTATCAAACCCTTCCCACCCACCCTGCCCAGTCCCTTTCCCTTTGGTAAATGTTAGTCAACTCTTGGGTTCTGTGAGTCTGCTGCTGTTTTATTCCTTCAGTTTTTCTTTGTTGTTATACTCAACATATGAGTGAAATCATTTGGTACTTGTCTTTCTCCGCATGGCCTTTTTCACTGAGCAAAATACCCTCTAGCTCCATCCACGTTGTTCAAATGGTAGAATTTTTGTCTTCTTACAGCTGCTTACTGTTCTTTTTAAACTAGATTTCTGTCTTCTCTTTTGTCTGTAGTTTCGCAATGTGCTTTCACCATTGCTCTCCTCGTTATTAGCAATAACTTTACATTAATCGATATGTACCTATATCTATCTATCCATCTGTCTGTCTATCTATCTATCTATCTATCTCTGTCAATCAATCAATCATGTTTTAGAATGCCTGTCTGACCTTTTGTGGAGAACATTTAGCAACATAGCCTATGTCACTTCATTACATTATGCTTCCAAAAATCTTGCAATGTCACTAGGCCATAGGGAGAGCACTGGGTTCACCGAGACACTTGCAGGTCGAGTTAGCCGCGTGTACCTACAAAACCAGGAAATGGTGCTGCAGGGACTTGAACCTGTATCTGTATTATCTTTTATATTCTTCTCACTGGTTGACTGTATTTAGCCACATTCATTGACTAAGTGCTCCCTGAAGACCACAAGAATTGATCCAATGGGCCTGTTGTCCACAGAAAGTAAACTTGGTGCTTTGCTCACCACAATATTTGAGGGACATCGGCATGAACACCGCTTATAGGACTGAGGGACAAATAAAATGGAACACCAATTTCTAGATATGTGCAGTTGGGAGCAAAGAGTGTGTTGTGAAGTGTATATTTGAGTGTACAAACTTCTCTCTTTGTCTGGTTATTACATCTTTACATTCAGGAACATCATTAAACCCACTGATTTCAAAGACCCAGACGCATATTATTACAGCAATTCAGTTGTTGAGGTGAGAGAAAATGAGGAGGACATTGCTGCACCACTAAATCTGTGGCTGGGCACTGCTGAAACCAAACAAAAAGAATTCACGGTGGCTAGATATGGCTATTTTCTACTGTCTCTCTCTGGGTAATCAAAGAGAATCCATATGTTTGTTTGTTTCTCAGTTTCACTTGTGCAGGGTTCCTGCCCCCACCCCTTCGGCTTGTAGTTTGTCTTTGTCCTTGAATCTCAAGGGAGTCTCCAGTAAGGCAGCACGTAGGTGGTCTTGAATTTTCATCCCTACTTCCAACCCTGTGTCTTTTGATAGGAGTACTGAAAGCCTGTCCTTTTATTCTGATATTTGAGAGCTGTGCTGTTACTGCAGTATGAAATATTTATTTATCGCTAATATACAATCACATGATGAACATTATTTTCACTAGTCTACCCCCTTTACCAAGTCCCCCCAAAAATCCAGCTATAGTCGCTGCCCATCAGCATAGTTGGATGCTCTAAAGCCCTTCACCATAACCCCCACACTCACCCTATTACAGTCGCTGTCTATCAGCATGTAGTAATATGCTGTAGAATCACTAATTGTCTTCTATATGTTGTACAGACCACCCAATGACCCCCCACTCCACACATTATACATGGTAATCCTAATTACCCCTTTCTTTTCCCCACCCTTATTCCTATCTTCCCAACCACCCTGTCCAGTCCCTTTCCCTTTGGTAACTGTTAGTCCACTGTCAGGTTCTGTGAGTCTGCTGTCGTTTTTTTCCTTCAGTTTTTCTTTGTTGTTATACACCACACATGAGTGAAATCATTTGGTACTTGACTTTCTCCTCCTGGCCTATTTCACTGAGCATAATACCCTCTAGCTCCATCCATGTTTTTGCAAATGATAGGATTTGTTTACCTTTATATCTGCTTAGTGGACTTTTTAAACTGGATTTCATTATTCTTTTTTGTTTTTAATTACGCTATGTGCTTTCACCATTGCTCTCCTGGTTATGAGCTATAGCTTTGTGTTAATCAATATGTTCCTATATCTATCTATCTGTCTATCTATCTATCTATCTATCTATCTATCTATCTATCTATCTATCAATCAATCAATCAACTTTTTTTCTCCCCATCTGTCCTTGTGTACAGAACAGTTTACCACATAGCCCATGCCACTTCCCTACATTATGCTTCCAAAAATCTTGCAAGTTAACAAGGCCATAGGCAGAGCACTGGTTTCACCAGGACACTTGCAGGTCGAGTATGCCACGTGAAATTACAAAACCAGGAAATTGTGGTGCAGGGACTTGAAGCCTTGTCTCTGTCCTCTGCCTCTTTTATCTCCTTCTCACTTGCTGACTGTATTTAGCCACATTCATTGACTAAGGGCTCCCTGAAGTCCACAAGTATCCTTCCTCGGGGCCGGTTTTTAACAGAAAATAAACTTGGTGCTTTGCTCACCACCATGTTTGAGGGACATCGGCGTGATCACCGCTGATAGGATGGAACGACAAATGAAAAGGAACACCAGTTGCTAGACAGGAGCACTTGGGAGCAAAGAGTGTGTTGTGGAGTGACTTGTTTATTTCAGTGTCCAAACTTCCCTCTTTATATAGTTATTACTTCTTTACATTCAAGAACTTCATAAAACCCACTGATTTCAAAGGTCCAGATGTATACTTTTATAGCAATTCATTTGTTGAGTTGAGAGAAAATGAGAAAGACGTTGCTGTACCACTAAATCTATGGCTGGGCAATGCTGAAACCAAACAAAAAGAATTCACGTTGTCCAGATAGGGCTATTTTCTACTGACTGTCTCTGTGGACTCAAACAGAATCCATTCTAGGATTGTTTGTTTTTCAGTTTCACTGTTTTGGGTACCTGTTCACACCCCTTTGGCTTTTAGATTGTCTGTGTCCTTGGATCACAAGAGAGTCTCCTGTAAGGGAGCACGTAGGTGGTCTTGAGTTTTCATCCCTTCTTTTAACCCTGTGTCATTTTTTTGGAGCACTCAAAGCCTGTCCTTTTATTCTGATGATTCAGAGCTGTGCCCTTATTGCACTTAAATAATTGTTTTTGTTATCATTAATCTACAATCACGTGAAGAACATTATGTTTACTAGACTCCCCCTTCACCAAGTCCCTCCAAAAACCTCTTACAGTTGCTGTCAGTTAGCAGACTTGAATGCTGTAGACCCGTTCACGATGTACCCCCCCACACACCCCATTATAGTCGCTGTCCTTCAGCGTGTAGTAATATGCTGTAGAATATCTACTTGTCTTCTCTGTGTTGTACAGCACTCAAAATGCGACCCCGCCCTCACACATTATACATGCTTATCCTAATCTCCCTTTTCTTTCTCCCCACCCTTATCCCTCCCTTCCCAACCACCCTTCCCAGACATTTTCCCTTTGGTAACTGTTACTCCACATTCGGGTTCTGTGAGTCTGCTGCTGTTTTTTTTTTCAGTGTTTCTTTGTTGTTATACTCCACACATGAGTGAAATCATTTGGTACTTGTCTTTCTCCGCCTGGAATATTTCACTGAGCCTACTACCGTCTCACTTCATCCACGTCATTGCAAATGGTAGCATTTGTTTTCTTCTTACGGCTGCAAACGGCAGTTTTTAAACTGGACTTCATTCTTCCTTTTAGTTTGTAGTTTCGCTATGTGCTTTCACCATTGATCTCCTGGTTATGAGCAATAGCTTTGTGTTAATTGATATGTATCTGTATGTATCTTTCTATCTACCTATCTATCTATCTGTCTATCCTTCTATCTTTCTATTTATCTATCTATCATCTTTCTATCTATCATCTATCTGTCTATCAATCTATCTTCCTATCTACCTATCATGTCTATCATCTGTCATTCAATCATCTGTCATCTATCTATCTATCTAAGAATCAATCATCTTTTTGTCTGCCTATCTACCCTTACATACAGAACATTTAACAACATGGCCTACATCACTTCCCTACATTATGCTTCCAAAAATTTTTCAAGGTAACTGTGCCGTAGTTAGATTACTGGCTTCTCTGAGACACTTGCAGGTCGAGTTAGCCACTTGTGCTTACAAAACCCGTAAATTGTGGTGCAGGGATGTGAACCCGTATCTCTGTCCTCTGTCCTCTTTTACCTCCTTCTCGCTTGCTGACTGTAATTAGCCGCATCAATTGACTAAGTCCACACTGAAGACCACAAGTATCCTTCCTCTGGGCCTGTTGAATACAGAAAAGTATACTTGGTGCTTTGCTCAACACCAAGTTTGAGGGACATTGGCGTGATCATCGCTGATAGGAGGAGGGACAAATAAAAAGGAACACCTATTTCTAGACAGGAGTAGTTGGGAACAAAGAGTGTGTAGTGGAGTGATGTGTTTATTTGAATGTCCAAACTTCCCTCTTTATGTGTCTATTACTCCTTTACCTTCGTGAACATCATAAAACGCACTGATTTCAAAAGCCCAGATGAATATTATTACAGCAATTCATTTATTGAGGTGAGAAAAAATGAGAAGGACGTTGCTGTACCTCTATATCTATGGCTGGGCACTGCTGAAACCAAACAAAAAGAATTCACAGTGGCTAGATAGGGCTATTTTCTACTAACTGTCTCTAAGGACTCAGACAGTATCCATTTGTTTGTTTGTTTGTTTCTCAGTTTCACTTGTGTTGGGTAGCTCTCCCAGCCCCTTCAGCTTGTAGTTTGTGTGTGTCCTTGGATCTCAAGTGAGTCTTTGTAAGGGAGCATGTAGATGGTCTTGAGGGAAAGATAGCTTTGTTTAGTATGATGCCTTCCTATCTACCTACCTACATATCTCTTTATCTATCTATGCAATCTATCTACCTGTCTATATATCTGTCATATATCTATCTATGGTCTTTCATCTATGTACTATCATCTGTGTATCTATCTCATTAATCTATCATCTATATATATGTATATAAGTCCAATCTATGTATAAATCATCTGTCTGTTTATGTATCTGTTTTCTCACTTTTGTCAATGTTCTGTCACTAGGTGCACTTTGATTCCTCTGTGTTCTTCTCAGTCTCAATTCATTGTGTTTGTTTATGTGAATTAGCTGGTGTTTGGGTCTTGAGAGGTGTAGCCTTGTGTGGGAACTTCTCCTGCGTAGGTGGCACGAGTTTGCTGGGTGTGGATAGTGTGTTTGTTGGGCTGGGCTCTTTAACCTGTGAGGACCAGGGCCTTCTGGCTGCTCTGCCCCTGGGACGTTCCTGCTGTGGCGGCTGCATGAGCTGCGGGCATATCCGAGGCCCCAGGCAGGGAGCACACTGGCATGCCTGTGGGGCAGAGGCAGGGTCATGCCCAGTAGTAGGTATTTTTGCCTGTGCACTGATGTCACCTCGGCGGCCCTGCTTGGTTTCCCATCTCCAGAGAGCATGCGTGTAGTCACTGGATAAGGGAACTGCCTTTGGTGACACACGGGGCTCTTGTGGGCCATTGGCCTATGGGCTTGCTGAGGTGGCAGGCCAACTAGCTTGTGGGAGAACTGCTCCCCTCTGCTGTCAAGGTGATGTGGAGTTTCAGTGCATTTAGGCATTTAGATGTGAGTGAGGTCTATCTGTAATGGAAAAGCAGCACTGAGATCTATGTTTCCATTAGTATGAAAAGGGCACTGAGCATAAAGAGTTGGGTGATGGTGGCAGGAATTCTTGGAATATTTATGTCGCCACACTTATTAATTTTCTGTTAAAGGAGGTGATTCTGAAGTAACTTTTTACTCACAGATGAAAGTGATGTATAAGGTTATCCCACGTCAGCCATGGTGAGATGAAGTGGTATAGTAGAATTAAAGCTTGTACACCTTGGCCTGATACATAGGAGACACACCGTTTGTGCTCTTTGCTGCTCTCCTGTCCTGGCTTATTACCTTAAGTAACTTGTTGGTTCAGAGTGGTCCCAGCAACATTTCCAACAAGATCTTTCTAAAATTGCATAGAAACACTTGTCAAAGATATTCCCAGAGGCTAGTGGAAAACTGTACTCTTTCTGGTCATAGTTTGCAAGATGTTTGCCTTATCCTGCATTCCTTTGTTACTTTTGCATCTCCTGTGATTGTAGACCGATCGGGGCAATGGTGTACATACACACACACGCACACACACACACACACGTACAGACACACACACATGGCTGAGAGTTAACGGAGACACCACTTATCGGAAACTGCAGCCCACACATTTAAAAAGAAACGTGCATAAGTTTTGCTCCTATTGTTCCCTCCATACGGAGCAGACTTCAAAGTGCAGAGGTGGTTGGATACAGATACCTATGCAGACAGCTAAGCTCATATATGTATGGGTAGGCTCTCTCCATCCATCATCTAAGTGCGTCTCTGTATACCTACATGTCTGTGTTAGTCTACTCAAACTGATATCCAGAGTGTCATTGAGTGGGGGTTTCATCCATTGACACTGATTTCTCCCTATTCTGGAAGCAGAAGTCCAAGACCAAGGCAGGTTCAGTTCCCGGTGAGGTCCCTTCTTCTGCATACGGTCGCATCCCTGATCTGTCCTCACAGGGTCGAGGGAGAATGCTCTGTCCTCAGTTCCTATTAATAGCACTGATTGCATAATGGCAGCTCCACTCACGCCCTCATGGTATCTTCCTAACCCAATTACCTCCAAAGGCCAGATCTCCCAATACCATGACAGTGGGGGTTAGGTCTTCAACCTTGTCTCAGTTCAAATATGAACTTTTGTGTGTGTATGTGTGTGTGCGTGTGTGTGTGTGTGTGTGTGTGTGTGGTGGCGGCAGGGGGTAATAGGAGCAGAAGATGGTGAGGTGAGGGCCCAAAATTCAGTTCATAACTCTGTATCTATCATGTATCTATCTAATCTAACATACCTATATCATCTATCCTATCTATTCTATCATCTGTCATTTATATATATCTTATCTATCTGTCATCTCTATCAATCTATTCATCTAATATATGAATATCTATCATCTAATGTATCTATTTCTTAAGTATCATCTATCACCTGTCAACTATATGTCATCTACCTGTCTTTATCTTTTTGTCTACCCATCCATCCTTATTTACAGAACAGTGTAAGATAAATTCTAGCTGAAATAAGCAGGTGCAGAGAGGCAACAAAGGGCCCGGTAGTTTATTTGAACGCAGATACCAAGGCGAGATTTCACCAGTCTATAGAAATGGAGGCTGGGGAATTCCCATTTAGGAAGACAGGCAGCGAGATTTTAAAGAAGGTAGGTGGAGGCAGAGCTTAGATTTACAGCAGCGCGAGGATTTGCTAACCCAATGCATATATTTCAGGTTGGGAGGCGGCAACAGCCAAGAACTTAGGCACATCATCAGTGTCTGACGTGCTTGCTCCTCCCATCAGCGTCCCCAGCCTTAAAAACAGTTAAGAACATGGCCATATATCATGGCTATCTATCTATCTATCTATCTATCTATCTATCTATCTATCTATCTATCTATCTATCATCTATCTATCTATCTATCTATCTATCTATCTATCTATCTATCTATCTATCATCTATCTATCACCTATCTGTTCAATCTATCTATACCTATTATCTCTCCTAACTAATCTATCATCTATCTGTCTGTCCTTTCTATCATCATCTTTTTGTCTAACCATGTATAATTATGTACAGAACAGTTCACAAAGTAGCTTATATGTCACTTCCCTACATAAGCTTCCAAAAGCCTGCAAGGTAACTAGGCGCTAGAGACAGATTGCACTAGGTTCATCGAGACATTTGCACATCGAGTCAACAGCGTGTGAGTAAAAAACTAGTAAATGGTGGTGCGTGGACTTCAAACCATACCTCTGTACCCAGTCCTCTTTGCCCTCCTTACTGACAGTATTCTAGCCGCATTTGTTGACTGACTGCTCCCTGAAGACCACAAGCATCCTTCCTCTTGGCTTTTTCAGTAATTTATCCCATTGTATGGAATGATTTTCCCTCAGATACCTTGTTCTGTTACCTCCTTCTATACTGTTCAAGTCCCACCTCTCTGGTAAGGCTTAACCGGTCCCCTGCTTATTTTGAAAGCCCTGCTTCTCTCTGCCTTTAAGCTCAGTCCTCCATATCTTGCCTTATTTCTTCATAGTGTTTGTTACCGGCTAAGCTACCAGAAATCTTACAGATATTCATTGTCTCTTTCTTCCCCTCCAACTAGAACATGGTCTTCGCAGGTTAGGAGTTCTGCGTTTATTAAGTCTGGTGGAGACCATGCAGACTCTAGGGTCAGAGAGAAGTGGTCACAGTTGTAACTCAACGTGGTTTGACATGTTAGCAGTTTAGGTTAGAGTCAGGCCAGGCAGTCATTAAAGAGGACCTTTTCTGATATAACTAAGCTACTGGATAAATTCTAAGTAAGCTTAAATTTCAATAATCACACAGCAGGCAGAAGCACTTCCTTCTGTCCTTCCTTCAGACTCGAGGACCTTTATGCCAAATCCGTTCTCTCATGGGGAAGTGGTAATGTGTGAGGATGATCAGCCAATGTCTTAAGTTACACAAGGCACACACATACAGAAATAAACTTGTTTTAAAAAAAATGATAAGAGTGGTTTCCTGTGTCACAGCAGGGATTCCCTAGCCCCCAGTGAGCTCAGAGCAGTGGGAGAAGAGAGGGAAGGGGCCACATAAGCCAACCCGGTCTCCTTCCTCTGGACTTGCCTTCCCATGGATTGTCATCCATTAATCACTCAGCACGCAGACCTCACGGTGAGCACGCACAGTCATAAAACGCGTCTACTTCCACATCCCAGTCACTGGGGCATGGAACACGTTGCATAGTTAAGTGTGGCTGAGAATATTATCACTCATGTATATGTGTTCTTCCTCCTTTGACGAGTCAAAGAGTAAACAGCAGTCATACTAGCAACAGCAGGATTTAGTGTGAATATAAAATATACACACATATTGTGGGAAAGATTTTGTTAAATGGATATGGACATAGGCATTATCTGGAGCCGGGTTAGACCTGTAGGAGCCGTTGGCAAGGGCTGTGGCTTGTCCACCGTGTCGGAGCCTGAGTTAGGGGTAGGGCCGAGGCCATCGGCTCTGCCTACCATGGCATTCTATGGGTCCAGGGCTGACCAGAGGACAACCGCCCGTGCTGTGGGTGTCTGAGGCGTGCAGGATGCTGGTAGTGTTTCTGCCAATGGCCTCGAGTGGGGCCCTGGGGGGCTAGCAAGCTCCTTTCCCGAGGTTGGTGGCATGCACATCGGGTCATCGTCCGACTTGCGTGTAGGTCCGAGGCCGTCGTCTATGCCTAAAACGGCATCGTGTGTGTCCAGGGTGGTCCGGAGAATGACTTCCCACATGGTGGGTGTCTGAGGTGTGCAGGAGGCTGGAAGTGCTGCTGCCCATGGCCTCGTGTGGGGCTGGGGGTTGACCGGAATATGATGGCCATCGAAGGGTGTGTTGTGTCCATGTGCTCGTCTTGAGCATAATTGCCAGTCCTCAGGCAGAAAGTGGTGCTGCCCACGGCCCCATGAAGGGCCGTTGGCGACTGGAAGGTGACGGCCATCGAGGGTGGTGCCGTGTCCATGGGCTCGTCTTGAGCATCATTACCGGCCCTCACACCGAAGTTGGTGCTGCCCACAGCCCCGTGCGGGGTCGGGTGCGACAGGAAGATGACGGCCGTCGAGGGTGGTGTCGTGTCCATGGGCTCGTATAGAGCGTCATTGCCGGCCTTTGTGCCAAAGGGGGAGCTGCCCAAAGCCTCGTTTGCGGACGGGGTCTAACAGAAGATGTCGGCAATCGAGGATGGTGTCGTGTCCATCGGCTCTTCTTGTGAATCAGCCTTCAGGCTGGCGACTATGCGGCCCATGGACTCTTCTGGGACCATGGGGTGGTTGTAGATGCCTTTCCCGAAGGCGATAGTGTGACCATTGGGTCGTCGTCCGCCTTGCGGATAGGGCCGAGGCCATCATCTGTGCCTCTCATGGCATCTTATGGAGCCAGGGGAGACCAGACGACAACCGCCCACGCGGAGGTCATCTGAGGTGCACAGGAAACCGGCGGTGGTGCTGCCCATAGCATCGTGTGGGGCCGGGTGGGTCCGGAAGATGATGGCCAGCGGTGGTGGCGTCGAGTCCATCATCTCGTCCCGAGCGTCAGTGCCAGCCATCGGGCCTTCGCTTGTGCTGCCCAAGGCCTTGTCTGTTGGCTGACACTGGATGGTGGTTTTGCAGAGGCAGGACACCACACGGCGGGCTGGTAGTGGTGCCCGTGTGCCCTGCGGAGGAGGAGCTCATCTGGGTGGTTTCTCTCCAGCCGTCTGCTGGGAGCCAAGTATGGTCCAGTGGCCCAGGGATGCTCCCCGTGGAAGTGGGAACTCTGCTGGAAAAAGTGGGAAAAGCCAGCCTCTAAAGGCACAGGATCCCGGAGGAACAGCCTGTGACCAGTGCAGTGAGCAGGTGCAGGGTGCTCCCTGGCAGGAGGGATATGGGGCAACGCCCGGGGACGGTAAGAAACGGCGGGCGAACAAGGTGGGTCTGGGAAGGCAGCGAGAGGTGTGGGGCACGAACCTTAGGAAGGAGGAAACGGTCCACATGGAAAAATGGGTTGTGGTGTGCGCCAAACGATCCGAGGAAAGGGTCTGAAGCTAGGGAGAGGGTCTCCTTTGCCATTAACTCCTTCTCAGGCCAAGCACGCACTGAGTTGCTCAGCTAGGGCGAGCCTGGTCCATATGTCAGCTACGGGAAGCATCACAAAGTGGCCTGGGCTGCTGTGACGTCACCCAGGAGACACTTAACCAAGCCCCTATTGCCTTAATCAAACCGGCACCGCCCAGAGGAGACCGTGGTCCAAGGCCATGGCCTGGCCCCAAGGGCAACCCCAGTAGAATCCCTAGCCCCCTGGAATGCCCGCTGAGGTGCCGTGCATGTGTTTGGAACAATGAGCACACCATGCGGACCATCGAGGGCTGCCGTGCCTGGATCTGTCAGAGCTCAGCCTGTCTGGGTGCCGGCTCTGCATGGGCTCGGCACCCAGAGTATGGTGGGAATCAAGTGCCTTGCTCCGCCCTCCCTCACACAATTCCGTAGCCCAGGACTTGGTCAGGGCCCGGCGCCCAGATACCACGTGGCTGTCTGGGGCACGGCCCACCCTTTCCTGGGCCCTCCCAGCTTCTCTGGGACACCTGGAGCCAGGCATGCCTTTTCGGCCATGGACAGCCTGGCGGCTGACTTCTGAGGAGTGTGCATACCCCATGAATTGCCTTTCTTGCTAGCGGCAGGTTTTTCCTTTGCTTCTCACAGAAAGCATAGGTCGGGGACCACAGGGTCTCAGCATAGCTACATCCCACGTTCTGACTGGGCTTTGCCACCCAGATTTTCTCTCTGATCTAGTTTTGGGGGCCTGTGTCTCGTAGTTGAATAACACAACACAGTAAAATGGGAAACACTTTCCATTTTTAAAATGCTTCTCCTTTAGACTCTTGGTCTCGATGGCGTCGCTGTTCTTGACCGTCAGCCAAGCTGGATGCTTGCGGGGCAACCTTGCCTCCTCTCAGCAGTCAACCTGTCCATTCCCAATCCTGACTGTTCATAATTTATGTTATAACCTGTGAAGATCGTGTCCCGTGTCAGTAAACCTGCTTCTAGTTTCTCAGGTCTTTCCTGGTGGACGTAGGCCCTCCTTGCTCACTGCTTCACTGTGGAAGCACTGACATTGTTACAGAATAAAATATTAAATTCTCCATCCCCAATTCACGGTCTGGCCTTCACTTTTTCTACATATCCTTCATTATGAGCCAAGCTCTCTGCTCCTTGAAAAGACCCTGTCTCGTGCCTTTTTCTCTCTGAATTATTTCCTCTGGGGTTTGCCAACTCTTGCATCTGGCTTTTAAGAATTTTCAACCCATCAGAAGAACATGGATCGCTGAAGACCCACCTCTATGTCACCTCCTCTTGGAGGCTTCTGTGCAATCTCAATTAGGGGTGCCTTCCTCTCCATTCTCCATACTTGGTGAGAACATCCCTTATCAAATATGAGTGTGTCAGCTCGTGCACATCACTCTTCGGGTCTTGGGATCTGTTGAACAGTGGTGACAGTAAATGACTGGACTCGGCTTCAAAGCTCAGCTGCCCGTCCAGTGGTACCTGGTGCCTCTCGCTCCTCTGAAAACCGTTTGTTATGTTCCAAACCGTGTGGAACATAAATGCGGGCGAGATGCCACCGACGACACCTCAGTCCCTGCTGTGTATGCCTCCGGGTGCTTAGGGAGAGGCCCAGCGAGCCAAGCCCCCGAACTTATCTTTAACGGTGATGAGCGCAGAGCGTTTTGGACAGGCCCCATCTGCTGCTGCTACTGCTGCTGCTGTGATGACTCCTCTCTCTGGCCCAGTGTGGTAAGATACCAGAACTCTTCTTGATCTCTGCCTGTGCATTCTCCGTAGTGGTGTAGTTTTGTTGTATGGGGGTGGCTCCTTTCGCATCTCTGTTGGAATTAAGTACAGGCTCAGAAATCCCTTGTGTCAATTTTCATTGTACTCTACCATCTTCTGTTTCTATGTCTTTGGTTTTCTCCTGCTGCTACTGCTTTTCCTCTGAGAGGACCTGTACCACAGGCCTGTTGTTGTCAGAAGAGTAAACTTGGTGCTTTACTCACCACCATGTTTGAGGGACATCGGCGTCACCACTGATAGGAGGAGGGACAGGTAGAAAGGAACACTGAGTTCTAGACGGGAGCAGTTTTGAGCAAAGAGTGTGTTGTGGAGTGACGTTTTCTTTTGAGCATCCAAACTTCCCTCGGTATCTGGTTATTGCTTCTTTACATTCGTAAACATCATAAAATCCACTGATTTCAAAAGCCCAGATGCATATTATTACAGCAATTCAGTTGTTGAGGTGAGAAAAAATGAGAAGGGCCTAGCTATAGCACTGAATATATGACTGAGCACTGCCACAACTGAGCTGAAAGAATCCACGGTGGCGGGAAGGGCTATTTACTACTGACTGTCTCTCTGGGCACTCAAACAGAATCACTTTTATTTATTTATTTTTTGGTGTCAGTAATGTACAATTACGTGAGCAACTTTATGTTTACTAGGCTCCCCTTCCTATACCATCCCCCACATTGTCAAGTCCACTCCCCACTCCTCATTAAAGGCGCTGTCCATCAATGTAGTAAGTTGCTTTTGAATCACTACCTGTCTTCTGAGTGTTATACTGCAATCCCCGTGGCCCCCCACGCCCTACATTGTGTGTGCAGATTGTAATGCCCCCTTTACACCCTTATCCCTCCTTTCCCACCCATCCTCCCAGGTCCCTTTCCCTTTGGTAACTGTTAGTCCATTCTTGGGTCTGTGAGTCTGCTGCTGTTTTGTTCCTTCCCGTTTTTCCTTTGTTCTCATACCTCACAGAGGAGTGAAATCCTTGGTACTTGTCTTTCTCCACCTGGCTTATTTCACTGAGAATAACACCCTCTAGCTCCTTCCGTGTTGTTGCAAATGGTGGTAGAACTTGTTTTCTTCTTATGGCTGAATGATATTCCATAGTGTGTATGTACCACCTCTTCTTTATCCATTCATCCCCTGATGGACACTTAGGTTGCTTCCATTTCTTTGCTATTGTAAAGAGTGCTGCGATCAACATAGGGGTGCATCTGTCTCTTTCAAACTGGGCTCCTGCACACTTAGGGTAAATTCCTAGGGAGGAATTCACGGGTCAAATAGTATTTCTGTTCTTCGGTTTTTTGGGGAACCTCCATACTGCTTTCCACAATGGTTGAGCTGACTGACATTACCACCAGCAATGTAGGAGGGCTCCCGTTTCTCCACACCTTTGCCGACATCTGTTGTTGTCTGTCTTTTGGGTGGTGGCCATCCTAACTGCTGTGAGTTGATACCCCACTGTGCATTAATGTGTATTTCTCTGATAGTTAGCGATGTGCAGCATCTTTTCATTTGCCTGTTGGCCACCTGAAATTGCTTCTGTGGAGAAGTGTCTGTTCAGATTCTCTGCCCATTTTGTAATTGGATTTATTTGCTATTTGTGTGTTGAGGTTCGTGAGCTCTTGATACATGTCTTGGATGGCAACGCCTTATCAAATGTCTCATCAGTGAATATATTCTCAAATAATGAAGGATGTCTTTTCGTTCTACTGATGGTGGTCAAACAGAATCTTACCAAACCCCCTTCCACTTCATTCAAAATCTGACTAATTATTCCTTTTTTCCTGAACACCAACCAGCCGAGAAAATTGGAATGAAGAGGAGAAGCTGTGATGCAGGAACATCTAGTGTAAAACTGAGAGGTGAGGTGGTGTGGAGACTGGTAGGTTGTATCTTGCCATTTGCTGCTTTCAAGGGTCATAGGGAAAAAAGATTGCCAAGGAGATGAAGCCCAGGGTGTTGACGTCTCCTAGTATCGGTGGAGCCACGTAGCCTCTAGCCATTGATGGGAAGGCTAGCATGCGGCACTGTTGTCTTTCCTGTGGTGTTAGATGAGCGGCGTCCCCCATATGCAGTTCAGTCAGAGCCCATGTGGGACTGTCCTGACACAGGTTGGGTGGACCCTAGAGCTGTGCCGTTCCTGCTGGGCTCTTGCAGCACCCCTCTCGGGACCGTGCCTTAGCAGCGCTCCCGGAGAAAGAGAGAGAGATAGAGAGAATTGTGCTCTAGAGATAGGGGCAGTTTTATTTTCTGTAGCTCCCTGAGCATGCTCCTGATGTTTATTTTGAGATCTCTTTCTCAGGAAGATTTATTTGAGTCCAGTTAACGGGTTCCTTTGAACGTTCGTATTTGTAGGTGGCGCCCTCTAGCTCCGAGAAGCTTTACTCTCTGGAGATGCTCAGCCCTTGGGGGGATGGCAGGGGTCCCAGGGGAGCAGTGCCAGTGCCCAACCCCGCAGGGAGTAAAGAGGTCTTTCCTTCTTCCCGACCACAGTGCCCATCTCCACTGCCAGGGCCAGTATGAGGAACATGCAGGGAGATGCTGCCGAAGGTGGGGACGGCCGTTTTGCAGGCCGGTGCTGGTGGTGAGGCAGGCCGTGTACCAGTCAGATCACGGTAAGGGGCCTGGGAGCAGCGAGGCCAGCCAGGGGGATGAAGCGACCAGAGCTCCTGAAAAATTCCCCGCCTGACGGGCAGAGTGCACGTGGGCAGTTTGGCACACCTGTCCTTTCTCCTGCGTGGCAAGCCCTGTGGAAGCCTTTAGCAGTTCTCTCACTGTTAGGAGTCTCTCAGACTGTCCGCCTTTTTTTGTCCCACAGCGGCCAGATGTGGATCCCTGTGTTGTCACACAAGTGGCTGGAACCTCAAGGCTCTCGAAGTCTTCTGCCTCTCTTTGCTTTCCAACCCCACCAATCTTCCTGTGCACACCACATGTATGGTAGGTTCGTGCTCAGAGAGCACATCTCCAGGGCTGTACAGCACACTTCTCCTTGAGGTGACAGGATGCTGCAGCAGCTTTCCTCCCTGCTGTTCTTCCACGATTTGATGTAGTTGTTCTATTTCCAAATAGTACGTATGTATGTGGTTTTGATTTTGGGAGGATGTTTCCGCATCCCCTCTCATGTGAGCCGGGGTCATTAATCCCATCAGCACATCTTTTTTATGTTTTTCTTTTTCAGTTTCACTTGTCTAGTGTACCTGTTCCCAACCCCTCAACTTGTAGTTATGCTTCGTCCTTGGAAACCAAGTGAGTCCCTTGAAAGGGAGCACGTAGGTGGTCTTGAGTTTTCATCCCTTCTTTTAACCATGTGTCTTTTGATTTTTAGCACTCAGAGACTGTCCGTTTATTCTGACAATTGAGAGCTTTGTCCTTATTGCACATGAAATATATTTTTTGTCATCATTAATCTACAATCATGCGAAGAACATTATGATCACCAAGTACACCAAGTCCTTCCCCAAACCCTGTTATAGTCGCTATCCATCAGCGTTGGTTGCTGTACACCGATTCAACATGTCCCCCCCCATACACCACGTTACAGTCGCTGTCCATCAGCGTGTAGTAAGATGCTGTAGAATCTCTAATTGACTTCTCTGTGTTGTACAGCCCTCGCCATGCACAACAGCCCCCATGCATTATACATGCTAATCCTAATGCCCCCTTTCTTTCTAACTGCCCTTATCCTACCCTTCCAACCCACCCAGCCCAGTCACTTTCCCTTTGGTAACTGTTAGTACTCTCTCGGTTTCTGTGAGTCCACTGCTGTTTTTTTCCTTCAGTTTTTCTTTTTTGTTATACTCCACACATCAGTGAAATCATTTGGAACTTGTCTTTCTCTGCCTGGCCTATTTCACTGAGCATAATACCCTGTAGCTCCATCCACATTGTTGCAAATGGTAGGATTTGTTTTCTTCTTATGGCTCCTTACTGCACACTTTAACTGGATTTCATTCTTCCTTTTTGTTTTGTACTATCACTATGTGTTTTCACCATTTATCTCCCAGTTATGAGCAATAGCTTTGTGTTAATCGATATGTAGCTGTATCTATCTATCTATCTATCTATCTATCTATCTATCTATCTATCTATCTATCTATCTATCTATCTGTCTGTAACCTATCTATCTATCTACTTACCTATCTATCTATCTTTCTGTCAATCTATCTATCTATCTATATATCTAACTATCTATCTATCTATCTATCTATCTATCTATCTATCTATCTATCTATCTGCTTATCTTCCTGTATATCTTTCATGACTATCATCTATCTATCTATCATCTGTCATCTATGTATCTATGAATCTATCATCTTTTTGTGTGCCCATCTATTCTTATGTACAGAACAGTTAACAACATCGCGTATGTCACTTACCTACATTATGCTTCCAAAAACAGTGCAAGAAGAGTAGGCTGTATTGAGAGCACTGGGTTCACTGAGACAATTGCAGGTTGAGTCAGCATCGTGTCCTTACAAATCCAGTAAATACTGGTGCAGGACTTGAACTCATATCTCTGTCATCTGTCCTCTTTTCCCTCCTTCTCGATTGCTGACTGTATTTAGCCACATTCATTGACTAAGGGCTACCTTAAGATAACAAGTTTCATTCCTCTGGGCCTCTTGTAGACAGTAAAGTATACTTGGTGCTTTGCTTACCACCATGTTTGAGGGACATCGGCGTGATCACCGCTGATAGGAGGAGGGTCAAATAAAAAGGAACACCTATGTCTAAACAGGAGCATTTGGGAGCAAAGAGAGTGTTGTGGAGTTACGTGTTTGTTTGAGTGTCCAAAGTTCACACTTTAGGGGGTTATTACTTCTTTACATTTGTGAACATCATAAAACACACTGATTTCCAAAGCCCAGACTCATATAACTCAGCAATTCTGTTGTTGAGGTGAGAAAAAATGAGAAGGACGTTGCTAAACCACTAAATCAATGGTGGGGCACTGCTGAAAACAAACAAAAAGAATTCACGGTGGCTAGATACTGCTATTTTCTACTGGCTGTCTCTGGGGACTCAAACAGAATCCATTTGTTTGTTTGTTTGTTTCTCAGTTTCACTTGTGTAGGGTACCCGAATCCGCCCCTTCAGCTTGTAGTTTGTGTCCTTGGATCTCAAGTGAGTCTCCAGTAAGGGAGCACATAGGTGGTCTTGTGTTTTCATCCCTTATTCTAACCCTGTGTGTTTTGATTGGAGCACTCAAAGAATATCCGTTTATTCTGATGATTCAGAGCTGTTCCTTTATTGCACTTAAAAATTTTCTTTGTTATCATTAATCTACAATCGCGTGAAGAACATTACGTTTACTAGGCTTCCCATTCAACATTCCGCATCTAAAACCAATTACAGTCGCAGCCCATCAGCGTGTAGTAAGATGGTGTAGAATCCCTACTGTCCTGTCTGTGTTGTACAGTCCTCCCCATGCTACTCCCACCACACACATTATACACACTAATACTAATGCCCCCTTTCTTTCTCCCCACCCTTATCCCTCCATTCCCACCCAACCTGCCCAGTCCCTTTCCCTTTGGTAACTATTAGCAAACTCGCGGGTTCTGTGAGTCTGCTGCTATTTTTTCTTCAGATTTTCTTGGTTGTTATACTCCACACATGAGTGAAATCATTTGGTTCTTTTCTTTCTCCACCTGGCCTATTTCACTGAGCATAATACTCTCTAGCTCCATCCACGTTGTTGCAAATGGTAGGATTCGTTTTCTTCTTATGGCTGCTTACTGCACTTTTTAAACTGGATTTCTGTCTTCTCTTTTGTCTGTAGTTTCGCTATGTCATTTCAACATTTCTCTCCTTGTTATGAGCAATAGTTTTGTTTTAATCAATATGTACCTATATCTATCTATCTGTCTGTCTATCCATCTATCTATCAGTCTATCAATTAGTCAATCATCTTTTTGTTTGCCCATCTGTCCTTTTGTACAAAACAGTTAACAAGATAGCCTGTGTCACTTCCTTATATTGTGCTTCCAAAAATCTTTCAAGGTAACTAGGCTGCAGGGAAAGCACTGGGTTCACCGAGACACTTGCAGGTAGAGTCAGCCGCATATTCCTACAAAACCAGGAAATTTTGCTGCAGTGTCTTGAACCCGTGTCTCTCTCCTCTCTCCTCTTTTATCTACTTCTCACTTGCTGACTGTATTTAGTCACATTCATTGACTAAGGGATCCCTGAAGACCACAAGTATCCTTCCTCTGGGCCTGTTTCCGACAGAAAAGTAAACTTGGTGCTTTGCTCATAACCGTGTTTGAGGGACATCGGCGTGATCACCACTGATAGGATGGAACAACAAATGAAAAGGAACACCAATTTCTAGACAGGAGCAGTTGGGAGCAAAGAGTGTGTTGTGGGGTTACGTGTTTATTTGAGTGTCCAAACTTCCCTCTTTATCTGGATATTGTTTCTTTACATTAATGAACATCATAAAACCCACTGATTTCAAAGGCCCAGACGCTTGTTTTTACACCAATTCAGTTGTTGAGGTGAGAGAAAATAAGAAGGACGTTGCTGTACCACTAAATCTATGGCTGGGGAGTGCTGAAACAAAAGAAAAAGAATTCACTGTGGCTTGAGAGGGCTATTTTCTACTGACTATCTCTGGAGACACAAAGAGAATCCATTTGTTTGATTTTTTTTCAGTTTCACTTGTGTTGGGTACCTGTTCCCACCACTTCGACTGTAGTTTGTCTGTGTCCTTGCATATCAAGTGAGTCTCCTGTGAGGGATCACGTAGGTGGTTTTGAATATTCATCCCTACTTTTAACCCTGTGTCTTTTGTTTGGAGCACTCAAAGACTGTTTCTTTTTATTCTGATGATTCAGAGCTTTGCCCTTATTGCACTTAAAAAATTTTTTTATTATCATTAATCTACAATCACGTGAAGAACATTATGTTTACTTGGCTCCCCCCTTCACCAAGGCACCCTTAGAAACCTCTTACAGATGCTGTCAATCAGCGGAGTTGGATGCTCTAGACCCCTTCACCATGAACCACCCCACACACACCATTACAGTCGCAGTCCATTAGCGTGTATTAAGATGCTGTAGAAACTTTACTTGTCTTCTCTGTGTTGTACAGCCCTATCCAAGCCCACCCGACCCCAAGCTTTATACATGCTAATCCTAATTTCCCATTTCTTTCTCCACACCCTCATCTCTCCCTTCCCAACCACCCTGCCCAGTCCCTTTCCCTTTGGTAACTGTTAGTCCGCTTTTGGGTCCTGTGAGTATGCTGCTGTTTTTTTCCTTCAGAGTTTCTTTGTTGTTATACTCCACACAGGAGTAAAATCATTTGGTACTTGTCTTTCTCCACCTAGCCTATTTCACTGAGCATACTATCATCTTGCTCCATCCACATCATTGCAAATGGTAGGATTTGTTTTCCTCTTATGACTGCTTACGGCAGTTTTTAAACTGGACTTAATTCTGTCTGTTTGTCGTTTCGCTATGTGCTTTCACCATTGATCTCCTGTTTATGAGCAATAGCTGTATGTTAATCGATATGTATCTGAATCTCTCTATCTGTCTGTCTATCTATCTATCAATCTCTCTATCTGTCCTTCTATCTTTCTTTCTATCTATCTATCTATCTATCTATCTATCTATCTATCTATCTATCTATCTATCTATCTATCTATCTATCTATCTACCTATCTATCCTTCTTTCTATCTATCTTTCTATCTATCTAACTTTCTGTCATCTATCTATCATCTATCATCTATCTATCTATTTATGAATCAATCATCTTTTTTTCTTCCCATCTATCCTTATGTACAGAACAGTTAACAACATCGCCTATGTCACTTCCCTACATTATGCTTCCAAAAATCCTGTAAGTAACTAGGACGTAGGAAGAGCACTGGGTTCATTAAGACACTTGCAGATCTAGTCAGCCTCGTGTGCTTACAAAACCTGTAAATTATGGTGCAGCGATTGGCACCCATATCTCTGTCATGTACCCTCTTTTACCTGCTTCTGTCTTCAAGACAGTACTCAGCCACATTCATTGTATAAGTGCTCCCTGAAGACCACAAGTATCCTTCCTCTGGGCCTGTTGAAGACAGAAAAATATACTTGGTGCTTTGCTCTCCACCAAGTTTGAGGGACATCGGCGTGAGCTCCGCTGATAGGAGGAGCGACAAATAAAAAGGAACACCTATTTCTAGACAGGAGCATTTGGGAGCAATGACAGTGTTGTGGAGTTACATGTTTGAGTTTCAAAACTTCCTTCTTTAGGTGGTTATTACTTCTTTACATTCAAGAACATCATAAAACCCACTGATTTGTAAAGCCAAGACGCATATTATTACAGCAATTCAGTTGTTGAGGTGAGAAAACATGAGAAGGATATTGCGGAACAACTAAATGTATGGCTGGGCACAGCTGAAACCAAACAAAAAGAATTCACGGTGCCTAGATAGGGCTATTTCCTATTGGCTGTCTCTGGGGACTCAAACAGAATCCATTTGTTTGTTTGTTTGTTTCTCAGGTTCACTTGTGTAGCGTACCTGTAGCTGCCCATTCGGCTTGTAGTTTGTCTGTGTCCTTGGATCCCAAGTGAATCTCCAGAAAGGGAGCACGTAGGTGGTCTTGAGTTTTCATCCCTTCCTCTATCCCTGTGTCTTTTGATTGGAGCACTCAAAGCCTGTACTTTTATTCTGATATTTGAGAGCTGTGCTCTTACTGCACGTTGAAATTCTTTTTGTTTCTTTAATGTACAATCACATGCAGAACATTATGTTTTCCAGTCTACCCCCTTCACCAAGTCCCCCCCAAATCACAGTTACAGTCGCTGTCAGTCAGCATGTAGTAAGATACTGTAGAATCACTACATGTCTTCTCTGTGTTGTACAGCCCTACCCATGACCCCCCATCCTACACATTATACATGCTAATCCTAATGCCCCCATCCTTTTTCCCGCCCTTATTACTACCTTCCCTCAAACCCTACCCAGTCCCTTTCTCCTTTGGTAAATGTGTTCCGATCTCGGGTTCTGTGAGACTGCTGCTCACTTTTCCTTCAGTTTTTCTTTGTTATCGTACTCCACACATGAGTGAAATCATTTGGTACATGTATTTCTCCACCCGGCCTATTTGACTGAGCATAATACACTCTAGCTCCATCCACGTTATTGCAAATGTAGGATTTGTTTTCTTCTTATGGCTCCTTACTGCACTTTTAAAACTGGAATTCATTCTTCTTTTTTGTTTGTAGTTTCGCTATGTGCTTTCACCATTGCTCTCCTGGTTATGAGCAGTAGCTTTGCGTGAATCGATATGTACCTATATCTATCTATCTGTCTGTCTATCTATTTATCAATCAATCAGTCAATCATCTTTTTGTCTGTCCATTTGTCCTTGTGTACAGAACAGTTAACCATATAACCTATATCACTTTCCAACACTATGCTTTCAAAAATCCTGCAAAGTATCAAGGCTGTAGAGAGAGCAATGGGTTCATCGAGACACTAGCATGTCGTGTCGGCCACGTGTACCTACAAAACCAGGAAATGGTTGTGCTGGGACTTGAACCCGTGTCTCTGTCCTCTGTATTCTTTCATCTCCTTCTAACTTGCTGTCTGTATTTAGCCACATTCATTGACTAAGTGTTCCCTGAAGACCACAAGTATCATTCCTCTTGGCCAGTGGTCGACAGAAAAGTAAACTTGTAGCTTTGCTCACCACCATGTTTGAAGGACATCAGAGTGATCACCGCCGATAGGACGGAGGGTCAAATAAAAAGGAACACCAATTTCTAGACAGGAGCAGTTGTGAGCTAAGAGTGTATTGTGGAGTGACATGTTTATTTGAGTGTCCAAACTTCCGTCTTTAGGTGGTTATTACATCTCCACATTCGTGAACATCATAAAACCCACTGATTTCAAAGGCCCAGATGCTTATTGTTACAGCAACTCAGTTGTTGAGGTGAGAGAAAATGAGAATTAAGTTGCTTCACCACTAAATCTATGGCTGGGAGTTGCTGAAACCAAAAAAAGAAAATTCACGGTGGCCAGATATGGCTATTTTCTGCTGACTGTCTCTGGGGACTCAAACAGAATCCATTTGTTTGATTATTTGTTTTTCACTTTCACTCGTGTAGGGTACTTGTCCACACACCTTCGGCTTGTAGTTTATCTGTGTCCTTTTATCTCCAGTGAGTCTCCTGTAAGTAAGCATGTAGGTGTCTTGAGTTTTCATCCCTTTTTTAACCCTGTGTCTTTTGTTTGCAGCACTCAGTGCCTGTACTTTTATTCTGATGATTCAGAGCTGTGCACTTATTGCACTTAAAGAATTTTTTTATCATTAATCTACAATCACGTGAAGAACATTATGTTTACTATGCTCCCCCTTCACCAAGTCCCACCCAAAAACCTCTTCAGTCACTGTTAATCAGCGTAGTTGGATGCTGAAGTCCCCTTCACCATGTCCCCCCACACAGACCCCATTACAGTCGCTGTCCATCAGTGAGTAGTAAGATAATATACGTTCTCTACTAGTCTTCTATGTGTTGTTCAGTACTCCCCATGCACACCCGACACCACGCATTATACATGCTAATCCTAATGCCCCCATTCTTTCTCCCCACACTTATCCCTCCCTTCAGACCCACCCTGCCCAGTCTTTTCCCTTTGTAACTTTCAGTCTACTCTCGGGTTCTGTGAGTCTGCTGCTGTTTTTTTCCTTCAGTTTTCCTTTGTTGTTATACTCCACACATGAGTGAAATCACTTGGTACTTGTCTTTCGACGCTTTTCATATTTCTGTTAACATAATACCGTCTAGCTACATCCACGTCATTGAAAATGGTAGTATTTGTTTTCTTCTTAAGGCTGCTTACTGCACTTTTTAAACTGGATTTCATTCTTCCTTTTTATTTGTAGTTTAGCTATGTTATTCACCATTCAACTCTTGGTTATGAACAAGAGCTTCGTATCAATCGATATGTATCTGTATCTATCTATCTAACGTTCTGTCTGTCTATGTATCTATGTAGGTATGTATCTATGTATCTATCAATCTAACTGTCTATCTATCTATCCATCATCTATATGTGATGTCTATCATCTATCAATCTATGTACATATCTATCTTTCATCTGTCGTCTGTCTACCTATCTATCTATAAATCAATCATCTTTTTTTCTGCCCATCTATCCTTATGTACAGAAGAGTTAACAACATAGCCTATGTCTCTTACCTACATTATGCTTCCAGAAATCTTGCAAGGTAACTAAGCCATAAGGAGAACACTGTGTTCACCGATACACTTTCAGGTAGAGTCAGCTGTGTGTGCTTACAAAACCAGTTAATGGAGGTGAAAGGACTTGAACCCGTATCTCTGTCCTCTGTCCTCTTATACTTCCTGCTCGCTTGGTCACCTTATTTAGACACATTCAGTGAGTAAGTGATCCCTGAGGACCACAAGTATCCTTCGTCTGGGCCTGTTGTCGACAGAAAAGTGTACTTGGATCTTTGCACACCACCATGATTGAGGGACATCGGCGTGATAACTGTTGATAGGTGGAGGGACAAATATAAAGGAACAACTCTTTCTGGGCAGGAGAAGTTGGGAAAAAGAGTGTGTTGTACATTGAAGTGCTTATTTGATGGTATATACTTCCCTCTGTAGGTGCTTATTACTTCTTTACATTCGTGAACATCAGAAAAAGCGATGATTTTAAAAGACCAGACGCATATTATCACAGAAATTCATTTGTTGAGGTGAGAGGAAATGAGAATGAACTTGCTGCACCAGTAAATCTACGCCTGAGCACTGCTGAAACCAAACAAAAAGAATTCACAATGGCTAGATAGATCTATTTTCTACTGACTGTCTCTGGGGACTCAAACAGAATCCATTTGTTTATTTTTTATTCAGTTTCACTTGTATAGGTTACCTGTCCCCGCCCCTTCAGCTTGTAGATTGTCTGTGTCCTTGGATCTCAAGTGAGTCTCCAGTAAGGGAGCCCGTAGGTGGTCTTGAGTTTTCATCAGTTATTCTAACCCTGTGTCTTTTGATTGGAGCACTCAAAGCCTGTACTTTTATTCTGATATTTGAGAGCTGTGCTCTTACTGCACATTGAAATTCTTTTTGTTTCATTAATGTACAATCCCATGCAGAACATTATGTTTTCTAGTCTACCCCTTTCACCAAGTCCCCACCAAATCCCAGTTACAGCCGCTGTCCGTCAGTATGTACTAAGATGCTGTAGAATCACTACATGTCTTCTCTATTTTGTACAGCCCTACCCATGAGCCACACCCTATCCATTATGCATGCTAATCCTAATGCCCCCATTCTTTTTCCCCGCCCTTATTACTCCTTTCCCACAAACCCTACCCAGTACCTTTCTCTTTGGTAACTGTGTTCCGATCTCGGGTTCTGTGAGTCTGCTGCTGTCTTTTCCTTCAGTTTTTCTTTGTTATCGTACTCCACAAATGAGTGAAATCATTTGGTAAATGTATTTCTCCGCCTGGCCTATTTGAATGAGCATAATAGCCTCTAGCACCATCCACGTTATTGCAAATGATAGGATTTGTTTTTTCTTATGGCTGCTTACTGCATTTTTTAAACTGGATTACTTTCTTCTTTTTTTGTTTGTAGTTTCGCTGTGTGCTTCCACCATTGCTCTAATGGTTATGAGCACTAGCTTTGTGTTAATCGATATGTACCTATATCTATCTAATTGTCTATTTATTTATCAATGAATTAATCATCTTTTTTTCTGCCCATCTGTCCTTGTGTACAGAACACTTAACCGTATATCCTCTATCACTTTCCTACACAATGCTTCCAAAAATCCTGCAAAGTATCTAGGCTGTAGAGAGAGCAATGGGTTCACCGAGACACTTGCAGGTTGAGTCGGCCGCTTGTACCTACAGAACCAGGAAATGGTTGTGCCGGGACTTGAACCCGTGTCTCTATCCTCTGTCTTCTTTCATCTAGTTCTAACATGCTGTCTGTATTTAGCCACATTCATTGACTAAGTGCTCCATGAAGACCACAAGTATCATTCCTCTGGGCCTGTTGTCGACAGAAATGTAAACTTGTTGCTTTTCTCACCACCCTGTTTGAAGGACATCAGCGTGATCACCGCCGATAGGACGGAGGGTCAAATAAAAAGAAACACCAATTTCTAGACAGGAGCAGTTGGGAGCTAAGAGTGCATTGTGGAGTGACGTGTTTATTTGAGTGTCCAAACTTCCCTCTTTATGTGGTTATTAGATCTTCACATTCGTGAACATCATAAAACCCACTGATTCCAAAGGCCCAGATGATTATTACAGGAACTCAGTTGTTGAGGTGAGAGAAAATGAGAAGTATGTTGCTGCACCACTAAATCTATGGCTGGGAACTGCTGAAACCAAACAAAAAAAATTATTCACGGTGGCCAGATAGTGCTATTTTCTGCTGACTGTCTCTGTGTACTCAAACAGAATCCATTTGATTGATTATTTGTTTTTCAGTTTCACTCGTGTAGGGTAATTGTCCAAACATCTTCGGCTTGTAGTTTGTCTGTGTCCTTGGATCTCAAGTGAGTCTCCTGTAAGTAATCACGTAGGGGTCTTGAGTTTTCTTCCCTTCTTTCAACCCTGTATCTATTATTTGCAGCACTCAGTGCCTGAACTTTCTGATGATTCAGAGCTGTGCACTTATTGCACTTAAAGAATTTTTTTTATCATTAATCTACAATCACGTGAAGAATATTATGTTTACTTTGCTCGCCCCTTCACCAAGTCCCACCGAGAAACCTATTCAGTCGCTGTCAATCAGTGTAGTTGGATGCTGTAGACAACTTCAACATGTCCCCCCCCACAGACCCTGTTACAGTCGCTGTCCATCAGTGAGTAGTAAGATGCTATATAATCTCTAATAGTCTTTCTGTGTTGTACAGCACTCCCCGTGCCTTCCCGTCCCCACGCAATATACATGCTAATCCTAAGGATCCCATTCTTTCTCCAAAAACTTATCCCTCCCTTCAGAACCTCCCTGCCCAGTCCTTTTCCCTTTGGCAACTTTCAGTCAACTCTCGGGTTCTGTGAGTCTACTGCTGTTTATTTTCTTCAGTTTTTCTTTGTTGTTATACTCCACACATGAGTGAAATCATTTGATACTTGTCTTTCGCCGCCTGACCTATTTCTGTGAACATACTACCGTCTAACTCCATCCATGTCATTGCAAATAGTAGGATTTGTTTTCTTCTTATGGCTGCTTACTGCACTTTGTAAACAGGGTTTCATTCTTCCTTTTTGTTTGTAGTTTAGCTATGTGCTCTCACCATTCATCTCCTGGTTATGAGCAACAGCTTTGTGTCAATCGATATGTATCTGTATCTATTTAATGCTCTCTCTGTCTGTATATCTATCTATATTTCTATATATCCTTCTATCTCTGTGTCCTTCTCTCTATATATCTTTCCATCTATCTAGCTTCCTATCACGTGTCATGTGTAACATCTGTCTATCTCTCATCCGTCATCTATCAATCTGTCTATCTATGAATAAATTATCTTTCTCTCTGCCCATCTATCTTTATGTACAGAACAGTTAACAACATCACCTATATCACTTCCCTATATTATGCTTCCAAAAATATTGCAAGCTCACTAGGCCGCAGGGGGAGCACTGGGCTCACTGAGACAGTTGCAGATCGAGTCAGCCGCGTGTGCTTACAAAACCAGTAAATGGTGGTGCAGGGACTTGTAACCGTATCTCTGTCCTCTGTCCTCTTATACCTCCTTCTCGCTTGCTAACAGTATTTAACTACATTCATTGCCTAAGTGCTCTCTGAAGACCCCAAGTATACTTCCTCTCTGCCTGTTGTAGACATAAAAGTATACTTGGTGCTTTACTCACCACCATGTTTTAGGGACATAGGCATGTTCACCACTGATAGGAGGAGGGACAAATAAAAAGGAACACCTATTTCTAGACAGGAGCATTTGGGAGCAAATTGTTTGTTGTTGGGAGACGTGTTTGGTTCAGTGTTCAAACTTCCCTCTTTATGTGGTGATTACTTCTTTACAATCGTGAACATCATAAAACCCAGTGATTTCAAAAGTCCAGATGCATATTATTACAGCAATTCATTTGCTGATGTGAGAAAAAATGAGAAGGGCATTGCAGTACCACTAAATCTATACCTGGTCACTGCTGAAACCAAACAAAAAGAATTCACGGTGGCTAGGTAGGACTATTTTCTAGTGACTGTCTCTGGGGATTCAAACAGAATCCATTTGTTTCTTTGTTTCTCAGATTCACTTGTATAGGGTACCTGTCCGCGCCCCTTCAGCTTGTAGTTTGTCTGTGTCCTTGGATCTCAAGTGAGTCTCCAGTAAGGGAGCACATAGGTGATCTTGAGTTTTCATCAGTATTTCTAACCCTGTGTCTTTTGATTGGAGCAGTCAAAGCCTGTACTTTTATTCTGATATTTGAGAGCTATGCTCTTACTGCACTTTGAAATATTTTTTTGTTCTCATTAATATACAATTACATGCAGAACAATATGTTTACTAGTCTACCTCCTTCACCAAGTCCTTGCCAAATCCCAGTTACAGTCTTTGTCCGTCAGCGTGTAGTAATATGCTGTAGAATCACCACTTGTCTTCTCTGTGTTGTATAGCCCTCCCCATGACACTACACCCTACACATTGTTCATGCAAATCCTAATGCCCCCAATCATTTTCCCCGCCCTTATCACTCCCTTCCCACAAACCCTACCAAGTCCATTTCTCTTTGGTAACGGTTAGTACTCTCTCGGGTACTGTGTGTCTGCTGCTGTTTTTTCTTTCAGTTTTTCTATGTTGTCGTACTCCACACATGAGTGAAATCATTTGGTACATTTTTTTCTCCGACTGGCGTAATTGACTGAGCATAATACAATCTGGCTCCATCCACGTTATTGCAAATGATAGAATTTGTTTTCTTCTTTTGGCTGCTTACTGCACTTTTTAAACAGGATTTCATTCTTCTTTTTTGTTTGTACTATCGCTATTTGCTTTCTCCATTGCTCTCCTGGTTATGAGCAGTAGCTTTGTGTTAATCGATATGTACCTATATCTATCTATCTAACTATCTGTCTATCTATTTATCAATCAATCAATCATCTTTTTGTCTGCCCATCTGTCCTTGAGTACAGAAGAGTTAACCATATACCCTATATCACTTTCCTACATTATGCTTCCAAAAATCCTGCAAGGTAACTATTCTGTAGGGAGAGCACTGGGTACACCGACACACTTTCAGGTCGTGTCAGCCGCATGTACTACAAAACCAGTAAATGGTTGTGCAGGGAGATATACCCGTGTCTCTATCTTCTGTCCTCTTTCATCTACTTCTAAATTGCTCTCTGTATTTAGCCACATTCACTGACTAAGTTCTCTCTGAAAACCACAAGTATCCTTCCTCAGGGCCTGTTGTCAACAGAAAAGTAAACTTGTTGCTTTGATCACCACCATGTTTGAAGGACATCGGCATGATCACTGCGGATAGGACGGAGGGTCAAATTAAAAGGAACACAAATTTCTAGACAGGAGCAGTTGGGAGCTAAGAGTGTATTGTGGAGTGACATGTTTATTTGAGTATCCAAACTTCCCTCTTTAGGTGGTTATTACTTCACATTCGTGAAGATCATAAAACCCACCGATTTCAAAGGCCCAGATGCTTATTATTACAGGAACTCATTTGTTGAGGTGAGAGAAAACAAGAAGGACGTTGCTGGACCTCTAAATCTAAGGATGGGAACTGCTGAAAACAAACAAAAAGAATTCACCATGGCCAGATAGGGCTATTTTCTACTGAATGTCTCTGGGGTCTCAAACAGTATCCATTTGTTTCATTGTTTGTTTTTCAGTTTCACTCGTGTAGGGTACTTGTCCCCACACCTTCAGCTTGCAGTTTGTCTGTGTCCTTGGATCTCAAGTGAGTCTCCTGTATGGAAGCACGTAGGTTTCTTGAGTTCTCATCCGTTCTTTTAACCCTGTGTCTTTTGTTTGCAGCACTCAGTGCTTGACCTTTTATTCTGATGATTCAGAGCAGTGCACATATTGCATTTAAGTATTTTTTTTATCATTAATCTGCAATCACGTGAAGAACATTATGTTTTCTGTGCTCCCCCCTTCACCATGTCCCCCCGTAAAACCTCTTCAGTCACTGTCGATCAGCATAGTTGGATGCTGTAGAACCCTTCACCATGTCCCCCCCCAAAGATCCCGTTACAGTCGCTGTCCATCAGTGAGTAGTAAGATGCTATATGATCTCTACTAGTCTTCTCTGTGTTGTACAATACTCCCCATGCACACCGAACCCCACGCATTATACATGCTAATCCTAATGCCCCCATTCTTTCTCCATACACTTATCCATCCCTTCAGACACACCCTGCCCAGTCCTTTTCCCTTTGGTAACTTTTAGTCAACTCTCGGGTTCTGTGTGTCTGCTGCTGTTTTTTTCCTTCTGTTTTTCTTTGTTGTTATACTATACACATGAGTGAAATCAATTGGTACTTGTCTTTCTCCGCCTGGCCTATTTCTCTGAACATACTACCGTCTAGCTCCTCCACGTCATTGAAAACGGTAGTATTTGTTTTCTCCTTAAGGCTGCTTACTGCACTCTTTAAACTGGATTTCATTCTTCCTTTTTGTTTGTAGTTTACCTATGTTATTCACCATTCAAATCCTGGTTATGAAAAATATCTTTGTGTCAATCGATATGTATCTGTATCTATCTATCTAACGGTCTGTCTGTCCATCTACGTATCTATGTATGTATGTATCTATGTATCTGTCTACCTATCTATCTATCTTCCTATCATCTATCTATGATGTCTATCATCTGTCAATCTATGTACCTATCTGTCTATCTTTCATCTGTCGTCTGTCTAAGTATCTATCTATGAATCAATCATCTTTTTGTCTGCACAACAGTCCTTCTGTACAGAACAGATAACAACATAGCCTATGTCTCTTCCCTACATTATGCTTCCAGAAATCTTGCAAGGTAACTAAGGCATAAGGAGAGCACTGTGTTCACCGATACACTTTCAGGTAGAGTCAGCCACGTGTGCTTACAAAACCAGTAAATGGAGGTGAAAGGACTTGAATCTGTATCTCTGTTCTCTGTCCTCTTATACTTCCTGCTCGCTTGGTTACTTTATTTAGCCACATTCAGTGAGAAAGTGCTCCCTGAAGACCACAAGTATCCTTCGCCTGGGCCTGTTGTCGACAGAAAAGTGTACTTGGTTCTTTGCACACCACCATGTTTGAGGGACATCAGCGTGATCACTGCTGATAGGTGGAGGGACAAATATAAAGGAACACCTATTTCTGGACAGGAGCAGTTGGGAACAAAGAGTGTGTTGTGGAGTGAAGTGTTTATTTGAGGGTCCAATCTTCCCTCTTTATGTGGTTATTACTTCATTACATTCCTGAACATCATAAAACGCAATGATTTTAAAAGCCCAGACGCATATTATTAGAGCAATTCATTTGTCGAAGTGAGAGGAAATGAGAAGGAAGTTGCTGCACCACTGAAACTATGCCTGAGCACTGCTGAAACCAAACAAAAAGTATTCACGGTGGCTAGATAGGGCTATTTTTTACTGACTCTCTCTGGGGACTCAAACAGAATCCGTTTCTTTGTTTGTTTCTCAGTTTCACATGTATAGGGTACCTGTCCCCGCCCGTACAGCTTATAGTTTGTCTGTTTCCTTGGATCTCAAGTGAGTCTCCAGTAAGGGAGCACGTATGTGGTCTTGAGTTTTCATCAGTACTTCTAAACCTGTGTCTTTTGATTGGAGCACTCAAAGACTGTACTTTCATTCTGATATTTGAGAGCTGTGCTCTTACTGCACTTTGAAATTTTTTTGTTCTCATTAATATAAAATCACATGCAGAACATTATGTTTTCTAGTCGACCCCCTTCACCATGTTCCCCCCAAATCTCAGTTACAGTCGCTGACCATCAGCATGTAATAAGATGCTGTAGAATCACTACATGTCTTCTCTATGTTGTACAGCCATACCCATGACTCCCTACCCTGCACATTATGCATGCTAATCCTAATGCCCACATTCTTTTTCAACACCCTTATTACTCCCTTCCCACAAACCCTACCCAGTCCCTTTCTCTTTGGTATCTGTTAGTCCACTATCGGGTTCTGTGAGTCTGCTGCTGTCTTTTCCTTCAGTTTTTCTTTCTTATCATACTCCACACATGAGTGAAATAATTTGGTACATGTATTTCTCCGCCTGGCCTATTTGGCTGAGCATAATACCCTCTAGCTCCATCCACGTTATTGCAAATGATAGGATTTGTTTTCTTCTTATGACTGCTTACTGCACTTTTTAAACTGGAGTTCATTCTTATTTTTGTTTGTAGTATCGCTATGTGCTTTCACTATTGCTCTCCTGGTTTTGAGCAGTAGCTTTGTGTTAATCGTTATGTACCTATATCTATCTATCTGTCTGTCTATCTATTTATCAATCAATCTATCTATCAGCTTTTTGTCTGCCCATCTGTTCTTGTGTACAGAACAGTTAAACACATAGCCTATGTCACTCTCCTATATTATGCTTCCAAAAATCCTGCAATGTAACTAATATTTAGGGAGAGCACTGGGTTCACCGAGACACTTGCAGATCGAGTCGGCCGCGTGTACCTACAAAAGCTGGAAATGGTTGTGCAGGGACTTGAAACCGTGTCTCTACCCACTGTCCTCTTTCATCTCCTTCTCACTTGCTGTCTGTATTTAGCCACATTCATTGAATAAGTGCTCCCTGAAGACCACAAGTATCCATCCTCTGGGACTGTTGTCGACAGAAAAGTAAACTTGTTGCTTTCCTCACCACCATGTTTGAAGGATATCGGCGTGATCACTGCGGATAGGACGGAGGGTCTAATCAAACGGAACAGCAATTTCTAGACAGGAGCAGTTGGGAGCTAAGAGTGTATTGTGGAGTGACATGTTTATTTGAGTGTCCAAACTTCCCTCTTTAGGTGGTTATTACTTCACATTCGTGAAGATCATAAAACCCACCGATTTCAAATGCCCAGATGCTTATTATTAAAGCAAATCAGTAGCTGAAGTGAGAGAAAATGAGAAGGACGTTGCTGCACCACTAAATCTATGGCTGGGCCCTGCTGAAAACAAACAAAAAGAATTCACTGTGGCCAGATAGGGCTATTTCTACTGACTGTCTCTGGGGGCTCAAACACAATCCATTTATTGGATTGTTTGTTTTTCAGTTTCACTCGTGTAGGATACTTGTCCCCACACCTTCAGCTTGTAGTTTGTCTGTGTCCTTGGACCTCAAGTGAGTCTCCTGTAAGGAAGCACGTATTTTTTTTGAGTTTTCATCCGTTCTTTTAATCCTGTGTCTTTTGTTTGCAGCTCTCAGAGCCTGACCTTTTATTCTGATATTTCAGTGCTGTACCCTTATTGCACTTAAAATTATTTTTTTGTTATCATTAGTCTACAATTACGTGAAGAACCTTATGTTTACTATGCTCCCCCTTCACCAAGTCCCCCCGAAAATCCTCTTCAGTCGCTGTCCATCATTGAGTAGTAAGATGCTATATAATCTCTTATAGTCTTCTCTGTGTTGTACAGCACTCCCCATGCTTTCCCGACCCCACACAATATACATGCTAATCCTAGTGCCCCCATTCTTTCTCACCAAACTTATCCCTTCCTTCAGTACCTCCCTGCCCAGTCCTTTTACCTTTGACAACTTTCAGTCAACTCTCAGGTTCTGTGAGTCTGCTGCTGTTTTTTTCCTCCAGTTTTTCTTGTTGTTATACTCCACACATGAGTGAAATCATTTGATACTTGTCTTTCGCCGCCTGACCTGTTTCTCTGAACATACTACCGTCTAGCTCCATCCACGTCATTGCAAATGGTAGTATTTGTTTTCTTCTTATGGCTGCTTACTGCACTTTGTAAACAGGGTTTCATTCTTCCTTTTTATTTGTAGTTTAACTATGTGCTCTCACCATTCATCTCCTGGTTATGAGCAACAGCTTTGTGTCAATCGATATGTATCTGTATCTATTTATTGCTCTGTCTGTCTGTATATCTATCTTTCTATATATCCTTCTATCTCTCTGTCCTTCTCTCTCTATATCTATCCATCTATATAGCTTCCTATCATCTATCATGTGTTTCATGTATCTATCTCTCATCTGTCATCTATCTATCTGTCTATCTATGAATAAATCATCTTTCTGTCTGCCCATCTATCCTTATGTACAGAACAGTTAACAACATCACCTATGTCACATCCCTACATTATGCTTCCAAAAACATTGCAAGGTCACTAGGCCGCAGGGAGAGCACTGGGCTCACTGAGACACTTGCAGATCGAGTCAGCCACGTGTGCTTACAAAACCAGTAAATGGTGGTGCAGGGACTTGAAACCGTATCTCTGTCCTCTGTCCTCTTATACCTCCTTCTCGCTTGATAACAGTATTTAGCTACATTCATTGCCTAAGTGCTCTCTGAAGACCCCAAGTATACTTCCTCTCTGCCTGTTGTAGACATAAAAGTATACTTGGTGCTTTACTCACCACCATGTTTTAGGGACATAGGCGTGTTCACCACTGATAGGAGGAGGGACAAATAAAAAGGAACACCTATTTCTAGACAGGAGCATTTGGGAGCAAATTGTTTGTTGTGGAGAGACGTGTTTGGTTCAGTGTTCAAACTTCCCTCTTTATGTGGTTATTACATCTTTACAATCGTGAACATCATAAAACCCAGTGATTTCAAAAGTCCAGATGCATATTATTACAGCAATTCATTTGTTGATGTGAGAAGAAATGAGAAGGACATTGCTATACCACTGAATCTATACCTGGGCACTGCTGAAACCAAACAAAAAGAATTCACGGTGGCTAGGTAGGACTATTTTCTAGTGACTGTCTCTGGGGACTCAAACAGAATCCATTTGTTTCTTTGTTTCTCAGATTCACTTGTATAGGGTACCTGTCCGCGCCCCTTCAGCTTGTAGTTTGTCTGTGTCCTTGGATCTCAAGTGAGTCTCCAGTAAGGGAGCACGTATGTGGTCTTCAGTTTTCATCTGTACTTCTAAACCTGTGTCTTTTGATGGGAGCACTCAAAGATTGTACTTTCATTCTGATATTTGAGAGCTGTGCTCTTACTGCACTTTGAATTTTTTTTGTTCTCATTAATATAAAATCACATGCAGAACATTATGTTTTCCAGTCGACCCCCTTCACCATGTTCCCCCCAAATCCCAGTTACAGTCGCTGACCATCAGCATGTAATAAGATGCTGTAGAATCACTACATGTCTTCTCTATGTTGTACAGCCCTACCCATGACCACCCAACCTACAAATTATGCATGCTTATCCTAATGCCCCCATTCTTTTTCTCCACCCTTATTACTCCCTTCCCACAAACCCTACCCAGTCCCTTTCTCTTTGGTAACTGTTAGTCCACTCTCGCGTTCTGTGATTCTGCTGCTGTCTTTTCCTTCAGTTTTTCTTTCTTATCATACTCCACACATGAGTGAAATAATTTGGTACATGTATTTCTTCGCCTGGCATCTTTGGCAGAGCATAATATCCTCTAGCTCCATCCACGTTATTGCAAATGATAGGATTTGTTTTCTTCTTATGACTGCTTACTGCACTTTTTAAACTGGAGTTCATTCTTATTTTTGTTTGTAGTATCGCTATGTGCTTTCACCATTGCTCTTCTGGTTTTGAGCAGTAGCTTTGTGTTAATCGTTATGTACCTATATCTATCTATCTGTCTGTCTATCTATTTATCAATCAATCTATCTATCAGCTTTTTGTCTGCCCATCTGTTCTTGTGTACAGAAGAGTTAAACACATAGCCTATGTCACTCTCCTACATTATGCTTCCAAAAATTACGCAATGTAACTAATATTTAGGGAGAGCACTGGGTTCACCGAGACACTTGCAGATCGAGTCGGCCGCGTGTACCTACAAAAGCAGGAAATGGTTGTGCAGGGACTTGAAACCGGGTCTCTACCCACTGTCCTCTTTCATCTCCTTCTCACTTGCTGTCTGTATTTAGCCACATTCATTGACTAAGTGCTCCCTGAAGACCACAAGTATCCTTCCTCTGGGCCTGTTGTCGACAGAAAAGTAAACTTGTTGCTTTCCTCACCACCATGTTTGAAGGACATCGGGGTGATCACTGCGGATAGGACAGAGGGTCAAATCAATCTGAACAGCAATTTCTAGACAGGAGCAGTTGGGAGCTAAGAGTGTATTGTGGAATGACATGTTTATTTGAGTGTCCAAACTTCCCTCTTTAGGTTTTTATTACTTCACATTCGTGAAGATCATAAAATCCACCGATTTCAAAGGTACAGATGCTTATTATTACAGCAAATCAGTAGCTGAAGTGAGAGAAAATGAGAAGGACGTTGCTGCAAAACTAAATCTATGGCTGGGCCCTGCTGAAAACAAACAAAAAGAATTCACTGTGGCCAGATAGGGCTATTTCTACTGACTGTCTCTGGGGGCTCAAACACAATCCATTTATTGGATTGTTTGTTTTTCAGTTTCACTCGTGTAGGGTACTTTTCCACACACCTTCATCTTGTAGTTTGTCTGTATCCTCAAGTGAGTCTCCTGTAAGGAAGCACGTAGGTTTTTTGAGATTTCTTCCGTTCTTTTAACCCTGTGTCCTTTGTTTGCAGCACTCAGATCTGAACCTTTTATTCTGATGATTCAGTGCTGTGCCCTTATTGCACTAAAAATTTTTTTTTATCATTAGTCTACTATTACGTGAAGAACTTTATGTTTACTATGCTCCCCCTTCACCAAGTCCCCCCGAAAATCCTCTTCAGTAGCTTTCCTTCAGTGAGTAGTAAGATGCTATATAATCTCTAATAGTCTTCTCTGTGTTGTACAGCACTCCCCATGCCTTCCCGACCCCACGCAATATACATGCAAATCCTAATGCCCCATACTTTCTCCCCAAACTTCTCCCTCCCTTCAGAACCTCCCTGCCCAGTCCTTTTCCCTTTGGCAACTTTCAGTCAACTCTCGGGTTCTCTGAGTCTGCTGCTGTTTTTTTCCTTCAGTTTTTCTTTGCTGTTATAGTCCGCACATGAGTGAAATCATTTGATACTTGTCTTTCTCCGCCTGACGTATTTCTGTGAACATACTACCGTCTAGCTCCGTCCACGTCATTGGAAATGGTAGGATTTGTTTTCTTCTTATGGCTGCTTACTGCACTTTGTAAACAGGGTTTCATTCTTCCTTTTTGTTTGTAGTTTAGCTGTGTGCTCTCACCATTCATCTCTTGGTTATGAGCAACAGCTTTGTGTCAATCGATATGTATGTGTATCTATTTATTGCTCTGTCTGTCTGTTTATCTAACTCTCATTCTATATATCCTTCTATCTCTCTGTCCTTCTCTCTATATATCTATCCATCTATGTAGATTCCTATCATCTATCATGTGTATCATCTATCTCTCATTTGTCATCTATCTATCTGTCTATCTATGAATAAATCATCTTTCTGTCTGCCCATCTATCCTTATGTACAGAAGAGTTAACAACATCACCTATGTCACTTCCCTATATTATGTTTCCAAAAACATTGAAAGTCACTAGGCCGCAGGGAGAACACTGGGCTCACTGAGACAGTTGCAGATCGAGTCAGCCGCGTGTGCTTACAAAACCAGTAAATGGTGGTGAAGGGACTTGAAACCGTATCTCTGTCCTCTCTCCTCTAATACCTCCTTCTCGCTTGCTAACAGTATTTAGCTACATTCATTGCCTAAGTGCTCTCTGAAGACCCCAAGTATACTTCCTCTCTGCCTGTTGTAGACATAAAAGTATACTTGGTGCTTTACTCACCACCATGTTTTAGGGACATAGGCGTCTTCACCACTAATAGGAGGAGGGACAAATAAAAAGGAACACCTATTTCTAGACAGGAGCATTTGGGAGCAAATTTTTTGTTGTGGAGAGACTTGTTTGGTTCAGTGTTCAAACTTCCCTCTTTATTTGGTTATTACTTCTTTACAATCGTGAACATCATAAAACCCAGTGATTTCGAAAGCCGAGATGCATATTATTACAGCAATTCATTTGCTGATGTGAGAAAAAATGAGAAGGATATTGCAGTACCACTAAATCTATACCTGGGCACTGCTGAAACCAAACAAAAAGAATTCACGGTGGCTAGGTAGGACTATTTTCTTGTGACTATTTCTGGGGACTCAAACAGAATCCATTTGTTTCTTTGTTTCTCAGATTCACTTGTATAGGGTACCTGTCCACGCCCCTTCAGCTTTTACTTTGTCTGTGTCCTTGGATCTCAAGTGAATCTCCAGTAATGGAGCACGCAGGTGCTCTTGAGTTTTCATTAGTTCTTCTAACTGTGTGTCTTTTGATTGGAGCAGTCAAAGCCTCTACTTATATTCCGTAATTTGAGAGCTATGCTGTTACTGCACTTTGAAATTTTATTTTGTTCTCATCAATATACAATCACATGCAGAACATTATGTTTACTAGTCTACCCCCTTCACCAAGTCCTCGCCAAATCCCAGTTACAGTCGATATCCATCAGCATGCATTAAGATGCTTTAGAATCACTACTTGTCTTCTCCGTGTTGTAAAGCGCTCCCCATGACCCTACACCCTACACATTATTCTTGCTAATCCTAATGCCCCCATTCTTTTTTTCCGACATTATCACTCCCTTCCCACAAACCCTACACAGTCCCTTGCTCTTTGGTAACTGTTAGTCCACTCTCGTGTTCTGTGTGTCTGCTGCTGTTTTTTCCTTCAGTTTTCTTTGTTGTCATACTCCACACATGAGTGAAATCATTTGGTACATGTATTTCTCCGACTAGGCTATTTGACTGAGCATAATACCCTCTAGCTCCATCCACGTTATTGCCAATGATAAGATTTGTTTTCTTCTTATGGCTGCTTACCGCACTTTTTAAACTGGATTTTATTCTTCTTTTTTCTTTTTAGTTTCGCTATGTGCTTGAACCATTGCTCTCATGGTTATGAGCAATAGCTTTGTGTTAAACGATATGTACTATATCTATCTGTCTGTCTGTCTATCTATCTATCAATCAACCAATCAATTAATCATCATTTGTCTGCCCATCTGTCCTTGTGAAGAGAACAATTAACGATATAGCCTATGTCACTTTCCTACATTATGCTTCCAAAAATCCTGCAAGGTAACTAGGCTGTAGGGAGAGCACTGGGTTCACCGAGACACTTTCAGGTCGTGTCGGCCGCGTGTACTACAAAACCAGTAAATGGTTGTGCAGGGAGATATACCCGTGATTCTATCCTCTGTCCTCTTTCATCTCCTTCTAAATTGCTCTCTGTATTTAGCCACATTCATTGACTAAATTCTCCCTGAAAACCACAAGCATCCTTCCTCCGGGCCTGTTGTCAACAGAAAAGTAAGCTTGTTTCTTTGATCACCACCATGTTTGAAGGACATCGGCATGATCACTGCGGATAGGACGGAGGGTCAAATAAAAAGAAACACCAATTTCTAGACAGGAGCAGTTGGGAGCTAAGAGTGTATTGTGGAGTGACATGTTTATTTGAGTGTCCAAACTTCCCTCTTTAGGTGGTTATTACTTCACATTCATGAAGATCATAAAACCCACCGATTTCAAAGGCCCAGATGCTTATTATTACAGCACTCAGTTGTTGAGGTGAGGGAAAACAAGAAGTACGTTGCTGCACCCGTAATCTATGGCTGGGAACAGCTGAAAACAAACAAAAAGAATTCACGGTGGCCAGATAGAGCTATTTTCTAGTGAATGTCTCTGGGGGCTCAAACAGAATCCATTTGTTTCATTGTTTGTTTTTCAGTTTCACTCGTGTATGTTAGTTTTCCCCACACCTTCAGCTTGCAGTTTGTCTGTGTCCTTGGATCTCAAGTGAGTCTCCTGTAAGGAAGCACGTAGGTTTCTTGAGTTTTCATCCGTTCTTTGAAAAACCCTGTGTCTTTTGTTTTGCAGCACTCAGTGCCTGACCTTTTATTCTGATGATTCAGGGCAGTGCACTTATTGCACTTAAAGTATTTTTTTTATCATTAATCTACAATCACGTGAAGAACATTATGTTTACTGTGCTCCCCCCTTCACCATGTCCCCCGTAAAACCTCTTCAGTCACTGTCGATCAGCGTAGTTGGATGTTGTAGAACCCTTCACCATGTCCCCCCCCACAGACCCCGTTACTGTCGCTGTCCATCAGTGAGTAGTAAGATGCTATATGATCTCTACTAGTCTTCCCTGTTTCTACAGTACTCCCCATGCACACCCAACCCCACGCATTATACATGCTAATACTTATGCCCCCATACTTTCTCCCCGCACTTATCCCTCCCTTCAGACTCACCCTGCCCAGTCCTTTTCCCTTTAGTAACTTTTAGTCAACTCTCGGGTTCTGTGTGCCTGCTGCTGTTTTTTTTCCTTAAGTTTTTCTTTGTTGTTATACTATACAAATGAGTGAAATCACTTGGTACTTGTCTTTCTCCGCCTGGCCTATTTCTCTGAACATACTACCATCTAGCTCCATCCACGTCTTTGCAAACGGTTGTATTTGTTTTCTCATTAAGGCTGCTTACTGCACTCTTTAAACTGGATTTCATTCTTCCTTTTTGTTTGTAGTTTAGCTATGTTATTCACCATTCCAATACTGGTTATGAAAAATATCTTTGTGTCAATCGATATGTATCTGTATCTATCTATCTAACGGTCTGTCTGTCCATCTATGTATCTATGTATGTATGTATCTTTGTATCTGTCTATCTATCTATCTATCTTCCTATCATCTATCTATGATGTCTATCATCTGTCAATCTATGTAAATAACTGTCTATCTTTCATCTGTCGTCTGTCTAAATATCTATCTATGAATCAATCATCTTTTTGTCTGCACAACAATCCTTCTGTACAGAACAGATAACAACATAGCCTATGTCTCTTCCCTACATTATGCTTCCAGAAATCTTGCAAGGTAACTAAGCCATAAGGAAAGCACTGTGTTCACCGATACACTTTCAGGTAGAGTCATCCACGTGTGCTTACAAAACCAGTAAATGGAGGTGAAAGGACTTGAATCTGTATCTCTGTCCTCTGTCCTCTTATACTTCCTGCTCGCTTGGTTACTTTATTTAGCCACATTCAGTGAGAAAGTGATCCCTGAAGACCACAAGTATCCTTCCTCTGGGCCTTTTGTCGACAGAAAAGTGTACTTGGTTCTTTGCACACCGCCATGTTTGAGGGACATCGGCGTGATCACTGCTGATAGGTGGAGGGACAAACATAAAGGAACACCTATTTCTGGACAGGAGCAGTTGGGAACAAAGAGTGTGTTGTGGAGTGAAGTGTTTATTTGAGGGTCCAATCTTCCCTCTTTATGTGGTTATTACTTCATTACATTCCTGAACATCATAAAACGCAATGATTTTAAAAGCCCAGACGCATATTATTACAGCAATTCATTAGTTGAGGTGAGAGGAAATGAGAAGGAAGTTGCTGCACCACTGAATCTATGCCTGAGCACTGCTGAAACCAAACAAAAGTATTCACGGTGGCTAGATAGGGCTATCTTTTACTGACTCTCTCTGGATACTCAAACAGAATCCGTTTGTTTGTTTCTCAGATTCACTTGTATAGGGTATATGTCCGCGCCCTTCAGCTTGTAGTTTGTCTGTGTCCTTGGATCTCAAGTGAGTCTCCAGTATGGGAGCACTTAGGTGATCTTGAGTTTTCATCTGTACTTGTATCCCAGTGTCTTTTGATTGGAGCAGTCAAAGCCAGTACTTTTATTCTGATATTTGAGAGCTATGCTCTTACTGCACTTTGAAATTTTTGTGTTCTCATTAATATACAATTATAAGCAGAACAATATGTTTACTAGTCTACCTCCTTCACCAATTCCTCGCCAAATCCCAGTTACACTCGATATCCATCAGCATGCATTAAGATGCTGTAGAATCACTACTTGTCTTCTCCGTGTTGTAAAGCCCACCCCATGACCCTACACCCTACACATTATTCTTGCTAATCCTAATGCCCCCATTCTTTTTTCCGCCATTATCACTCCCTTCCCACAAACCCTACCCAGTCCCTTTCTCTTTGGTAACTGTTAGTCCACTCTCTGGTTCTGTGTGTCTGCTGCTGTTTTTTCCTTCAGTTTTTCTTTGTTGTCGTACTCCACACATGAGTGAAATCATTTGGTACATGTATTTCTCCGACTGGGCTATTTGACTGAGCATAATACCCTCTAGCTCCATCCACGTTATTGCCAATGATAGGATTTGTTTTCTTCTTATGGCTGCTTACCGCACTTTTTAAACTGAATTTTATTCTTCTTTTTTCTTTTTAGTTTCGCTATGTGCTTGAACCATTCCTCTCATTGTTATGAGCAATAGCTTTGTGTTAAACGATATGTACTATATCTATCTGTCTGTCTGTCTATCTATCTATCAATCAACCAATCAATTAATCATCATTTGTCTGCCCATCTGTCCTTGTGTACAGTACAGTTAATGACATAGCTTATGTCACTTTCCTACATTATGCTTCCAAAAATCCTGCAAGATAACTAGGCTGTAGGGAGGGCACTGGGTTCACCGAGTCACTTTCAGGTCGTGTCGGCCGCGTGTACTACAAAACCAGTAAATTATTGTGCAGGGTGATATACCCGTGTCTCTATCCTCTATCCTATTTCATCTCCTTCTAAATTGCTCTCTGTATTTAGCCACATTCATTGACTAAGTTCTCCCTGAAAACCACAAGTATCCTTCCTCCGGGCCTGTTGTGAACAGAAAAGTAAACCTGTTGCTTTGATCACCACCATGTTTGAAGGACATCGGCATGATCTCTTCAAATAGGACGGAGGGTCAAATAAAAAGGAACACCAATTTCTAGACAGGAGCAGTTGGGATCTAAGAGTGTATTGTGGCGTGACATGTTTATTTGAGTGTCCAAACTTCCCTCTTTAGGTGGTTATTACTTCACATTCGTGAAGATCATAAAACCCACCGATTTCAAAGGCCCAGATGCTTTTTATTACAGCAACTCAGTTTCTGAGGTGAGAGAAAACAAGAAGGACGTTGCTGCACCAATAAATCTTTGGCTGGGAACTGCTGAAAACAAACAAAAAGAATTCACGGAGGCCAGATAGGGCTATTTTTTACTGAATGTCTCTGGGGGCTCAAACAGAATCCAATTGTTTCATTTTTTATTTTTCAGTTTACTCGTGTAGGGTACTTGTCCCCACACCTTCAGCTTGTAGTTTGTCTGTGTCCTTGGATCTCAAGTGAGTCTCCTGTAAGTAAGCACGTAGGTGTCTTGAGTTTTCATCCCTTCTTTTATCCCTGTGTCTTTTGTTTGCAGCACTCAGTGCCTGACCTTTTATTCTGATGATTCAGAGCAGTGCACTTATTGCATTTAAAGAATTTTTTTATCATTAATCTACAATCACTTGAAGAACATTATGTTTACTGTGCTCCCCCCTTCACCAAGTCCCCCCGAAAAACCTCTTCAATCACTGTCGATCAGCGCAGTTGAATGCTGTAGAAACCTTCACCATGTCCCACCCAACAGACCCCATTACAGTCGCTGTCCATCAGTGAGTAGTGAGATGCTATATAATCTCTGATAGTCTTCTCTGTGTTGTACAGTACTCCCCATGCACACCCAACCCCACGCATTATACATGCTAATCCTAATGCCCCCATTCTTTCTCCCCACACTTATCCATCCCTTCAGACCGACCCTGCCCAGTCCTTTTCCCTTTGGTAACTTTTAGTCAACTCTCGGGTTCTGTGAGTCTGCTGCTGTTTTTTTCCTTCAATTTTTCTTTGTTGTTATACTATACACATGAGTGAAATCACTTGGTACTTGTCTTTCTTCGCCTGGCCTATTTCTCTGAACATACTACCGTCTAGCTCCATCCACGTCATTGCAAACGATTGTATTTGTTTTCTCTTTAAGGCTGTTACTGCACTCTTTAAACTGGATTTCATTATTCCTTTTTGTTTGTGGTTTAGCTATGTTATTCACCATTCAACTCCTGGTTATGAAAAGTATCTTGGTGTCAGTCCATATGTATCTGTATCTATCTATCTAACGGTCTGTCTGTCCATCTATGTATCTATGTATGTATGTATCTATTTATCTGTCTATATATCTTCCTATCACCTATCTATGATGTCTATCATCTGTCAATCTATGTACCTATCTTTCTATCTTTCATCCGTCGTCTGCCTAAATATCTATCTATGAATCAATCATCTTTTTGTCTGCACAACAATCCTTCTGTACAGAACAGATAACAACATAGCCTATGCCTCTTCCCTACATTATGCTTCCAGAAATCTTGCAAGGTAACTAAGCCATAAGGAGAGCACTTTGTTCACCGACACACTTTCAGGTAGAGTCTGCCGCGTCTGCTTACAAAATCAGTAAATGGAGGTGAAAGGACTTGAACCTGTATCTATGTCAACTGTCCTCTTCTACTTCCTGCTCGCTTGGTTACTTTATTTAGCCACATTCAGTGAGAAAGTGATCCCAGAAAACCACAAGTATCCTTCCTCTGGGCCTTTTGTCGACAGAAAAGTGTACTTGGTTCTTTGCACACCGCCATGTTTGAGGGACATCGGCGTGATCACTGCTGATAGGTGGAGGGACAAACATAAAGGAACACCTATTTCTGGACAGGAGCACTTGGAACAAAGAGTGTGTTGTGGATTGAAGTGTTTATTTGAGGGTCCAATCTTACCTCTTTATGTGGTTATTACTTTATTACATTCCTGAACATCATAAAACACAATGATTTTAAAAGCCCAGACGAATATTATTACAGCAATTCATTTGTTGAGGTGAGAGAAAATGAGAAGGAAGTTGCTGCACCACTAAATCTATGCCTGAGCACTGCTGAAACCAAACAAAAAGTATTCACGGTGGCTTGATAGGGCTATTTTTTACTGACTCTCTCTGGGGACTCAAACAGAATCCGTTTGTTTGTTTGTTTCTCAGTTTCACATGTATAGGATACCTGTCCCCGCCCCTTCAGCTTGTAGTTTGTCTGTATACTTGGATCTCAAGTGTGTCTCCAGTAAGGGAGCACGTATGTGGTCTTGAGGTTTCATCAGTACTTCTAAACATGTGTCTTCTGATTGGAGCACTCAAAGCCTGTACTTTCATTCTGATATTTGAGAGCTGTGCTCTTACTGCACTTTGAAATTTTTTTGTTCTCATTAATATAAAATCATATGCAGAACATTATGTTTTCCAGTCGACCCCCTTCACCATATTCCCCCAAAATCCCAGTTACAGTTGCTGACCATCAGCATGTAATAAGATGCTGTAGAATCACTACATGTCTTCTCTATGTTGAACAGCCATACCCATGACCCCCTACCCTACACATTATGCATGCTAATTTTAATGCCCCCATTCTTTTTCCCCACCCTTATTACTCCCTTCCCACAAACCCTACCCAGTCCCTTTCTCTTTGGTAACTGTTAGTCCACTCTCGGGTTCTGTGAGTCTGCTGCTGTCTTTTACTTCAGTTTTTCTTTCTTATCATACTCCACACATGAGTGAAATCATTTGGTACATGTATTTCTAAGCCTGGCCTATTTGACTGAGCATAATGCCCTGTAGCTCCATCCACGTTATTGCAAATGATAGGATTTGTTTTCTTCTTATGACTGCTTACTGCACATTCTAATCTGGAGTTCATTCTTATTTTTGTTTGTAGTATCGCTATGTGCTTTCACCATTGCTCTCCTGGTTTTGAACAGTAGCTTTGTGTTAATCGTTATGTACCTATATCTATCTATCTGTCTGTCTATCTATTTATCAATCAATCTATCTATCAGCTTTTTGTCTGTCCATCTGTCCTTGTGTACAGAACAGTGAAACACATAGCCTATGACACTCTGCTACATTATGCTTCCAAAAATCCTGCAATGTAACTAATATTTAGGGAGAGCACTGGGTTCGCCGAGACACTTGCAGATCGAGTCGGCCGCGTGTACCTACAAAAGCAGGAAATGGTTGTGCAGGTACGTGAAAACGGGTCTCTACCCACTGTCCTCTTTCATCTCCTTCTCACTTGCTGTCTCTATTTAGCCACATTCTTTGACTAAGTGCTCCCTGAAGACCACTAATATCCTTCCTCTGGGCTTGTTGTCGACAGAAAAGTAAACTTGTTGCTTACCTCACCACCATATTTGAATTAAATCGGCGTGATCACTGCTGATAGGACGGAGGGTCAAATAAAAAGGAACACCAATTTCTAGACAGAAGCAGTTGGGAGCTAAGAGTGTATTGTGGAGTGACATGTTTATTTGAGTGTCCATACTTCCCTCTTTAGGTGGTTATTACTTCACATTCGTGAAGATCATAAAACCCACCGATTTCAAAGGTACAGATGCTTATTTTTACAGCAAGTCAGTTGCTGAAGTGAGAGAAAATGAGTAGGACTTTGATGCACCACTTAATCTATGGCTGTGCCCTGCTGAAAACAAACAAAAAGAATTCACTGTGGAGAGATAGGTCTATTTTCTACTGACTGTCTCTGGGGGCTCAAACACAATCCATTTATTGGATTGTTTGTTTTTCAGTTTCACTCGTGTAGGGTACTTGTCCCCACACCTTCAGCTTGTAATTTGTCTGTGTCCTTGGTACTCAAGTGAGTCTCCCGTAAGGAAGCACGTAGTTTTCTTGAATTTTCATCCGTTCTTTAACCCTGTGTCTTTTGTTTGCAGCACTCAGAGCCTGACCTTTTATTCTGATGATTCACTGCTGTGCCCTTATTGCACTTAAAAAATTTTTTGTTATCATTAGTCTACAATTACGTGAAGAACTTTATGTTTACTATGCTCCCCTTTCACCAAGTCCCCCCGAAAATCCTCTTCCTTCGCTGTCCATCAGTGAGTAGTAAGATGCTATATAATCTCTAATAGTCTTCTCTGTGTTGTACAGCACTCCCCATGACTTCCTGACCTCACGCAATATACATGCTAATCCTAATGCCCCCATTCTTCTCCCCGCACTTATCCCTCCCTTCAGAACCACCCTGCCCATTACTTTTCCCTTTGGCAACTTTTAGTCAACTCTCCGGTTCTGTGAGTCTGCTGCTGTTTTTTTCCTTCAGTTTTTCTTTGCTGTTATACTCCACACATGAGTGAAATCATTTGATACTTGTCCTTCGCCGCCTGACCTATTTCTCTGAATATACTACCGTCTAGCTCCATCCACGTCATTGCAAATGGGAGGATTTGTTTTCTTCTTATGGCTGCTTACTGCACTTTTTAAACTGGGTTTCATTCTTCCTTTTTGTTTGTAGTTTCGCTATGTGCTTCAACCATTGCTCTCATTGTTATGAGAAGTAGCTTTGTGTTAATCGATATGTTCCTATATATATGTATCTGTCTGTCTATCTATCTACCTATCACACAACCAATCAATTATCTTTTTGTCTGACCATCCGTCCTAGTGTACAGAACAGTTAACCACATAGCCTATGTCACTTTCCTACATTATGTTTCCAAAAATCCTGCAAGGTAACTATTCTGTAGAGAGAGCACTGGGTTCACCGATACACTTGCAGGACGTTTCGGCCACGTGTACTACAAAACCAGTAAATGGTTGTGCAAGGACATGAACATGTGTCTCTATCCTCTGTCCTCTTTCATCTCCTTCTAACTTAATGTCTGTATTTAGCCACATTCTTTGACTAAGTGCTCCCTGAAGACCACAAGTATCATTCCTCTGGGCCTGTTGTCACGAGAAAAGTAAACTTGTTCTTTGCTCACCACCATGTTTGAAGGACATCAGCGTGATCTCCGCCGATAGGACGGAGGGTCAAATAAAAAGGAACACCAATTTCTAGATAGGTGAAGTTGGGAGCTAAGAGTGTATTGTGGGGTGACGTGTTTATTTGAGTGTCCAAACTTCCCTCTTTAGGTAGTTATTAGATCTTCACATTCGTGAACATCATAAAACCCACTGATTTCAAAGGCCCGGATGCTTATTATTAAAGCAACTCAGTTGTCGAGGTGAATGAAAATGAGAAGTATGTTGCTGCACCACTAAATCAATGGCTTGGAACGGCTGAAACTAAACATAAAGAATTCACGGAGGCCAGATAGGGCTATTTTCTTCTGACTGTATCAGGGGACTCAAACAGAATTCATTTGTTTGATTGTTTGTTTTTCAGTTTCACTCGTGTAGCGTATTTGTCCACACACCTGCGGCTTGTAGTTTGTCTGTGTCCTTGGATCTCAAGTGAGTCTCCTGTAAGTAAGCACGTAGGTGTCTTGAGTTTTCATCCCTTCCTTTAACCCTGTGTCTTTTGTTTGCTGCACTCAGTGCCTGACCTTTTATTCTGATGATTCAGAGCTGTGCACTTATTGCACTTAAAGAATTTTTTTTATCATTAAGCTTAAATCACTTGAAGAACATTATGTTTACTATGCTCCCCCCTTCACCAAGTACCCCTGAAAAACATCTTCAGTCGCTGTCGATCTGCGTAGTTGGATGCTGTAGACCCCTTCACCATGTCCCTCCCAACAGACCCCGTTACAGTCGCTGACATTCAGTGAGTAGTAAGATGCTATATGATCTCTACTAGCCTTCTCTTGGTCGTACAGCACTCCCCATGCCCCCTCGACCCCAAGCATTATACATGCTAAAACTAATGCCCCCATTCTTTCTCCTCACACTTATCCCTCCCTTCAGACCCACCCTGCCCAGTCCTTTTCCCTTTGGTAACTTTTAGTCAACTCTCGGGTTCTGTGAGTCTGCTGCTGTTTTTTTCCTTCAGTTTTTCTTTGTTGTTATACTCCACACATGAGTGAAAACACTTGGTACTTGTCTTTCTCGGCCTGGCCTATTTCTCTGAACATACTACCGTCTAGCTCCGTCCAGGTCATTGCAAATGTTAGGATTTGGTTTCTTCTAAAGGCTGCTTACTGCACTTTTAAACTGGATTTCATTCTTCCTTTTTGTTTGTAGTTTAGCTATGTTATTCACCATTCAACTCCTGGTTATGAACAATAGCTTTGTGTCAATCGATATGTATTTGTATCTATCTAATTGTCTATGTATGTATGTATGTATGTATGTATGTATGTGTGTATCTATCTATCTATCTATCTTCCTATAATCTATCTATGATGTCTGTCATCTATCAATCTCTGTACCTAACTATCTATCTTTCATCTGTCATCTGTGTACCTATCTATCTATGAATCAATCATCTTTTTGTCTGCCCATCTATCCTTCTGTACAGAAGAGTTAACAACATAGCCTATGTCTCTTCCCTACATTATGCTTCCAGAAATCTTGCAAGGTAACTAAGCCATAAGGAGAGCACTGTGTTCACCGATACACTTTCAGGTAGAGTCAGCCGCGTGTGCTTACAAAACCAGTAAATGGAGGTGAAAGGACTTGAACCTGTATCTCTGTCCACTGTCTTCTCATAATTCCTGCTCGCTTGGTGACTTTATTTAGCCACATTCAGTGAGTAAGTGATCCCTGAAGACCACAAGTATCCTTCGTCTGGTCCGGTTGTCGAAAGAAAAGTGTACTTGGTTCTTTGCACACCTCCATGTTTGTGGGACATCGGCGTGATCACTGCTGATAGGTGCAGGGACAAATATAAAGGAACACCTATTTCTGGACAGGAGCAGATGGGAACAAAGAGTGTGTTGTGGAGTGAAGTGTTTATTTGAGGGTCCAAACTTCCCTCCTTAGGTGGTTATTACTTCTTTACATTCGTGAACATCATAAAAAGCAATGATTTTAAAAGCCCAGACGCATATTATTACAGCAATTCATTTGTTGAGGTGAGAGGAAATGAGAAGGAACTTGCTGCACCACTAAATCTATGCCTGAGCACTGCTGAAATCAAACAAAAAGAATTCACGTTGGCTAGATAGGGCTATTTTCTACTGACTCTCTCTGGGGACTCAAACAGAATTCATTTGTTTGTTTGTTTCTTATTTTCACTTGTATAGGTAATCTGTCCCCGCCCCTTCAGCTTGTAGTTTGTCTGTGTCCTTGGATCTCAAGTGAGTCTCCAGTAAGGGAGCACGTAGGAGGTCTTGAGTTTTCATCAGTTCTTCTAACACTGTGTCTTTTGATTGGAGCACTCAAAGCCTGTACTTTTATTCTGATATTTGAGAGCTGTGCTCTTACTGCACTTTGAAATATTTTTTGTTCTCATTAATATACAGTCACATGAAGAACATTATGTTTTCCAGTCTACACCCTTCACCAAGTCCCCGGCAAAAGCCAGTTACAGTCGCTGTCCGTCAGCGTGTACTAAGATGCTGTAGAATCACTACATGTCTTCTCTGTGTTATGCAGCCGTACAAATGACCTCCCAAGTTACACACTATTCATGCTAATCCTAATGCCCCCATTCTATTTCCCCGCCGTTATTACTCCCTTCCCACAAACCCTCCCCAGTCCCTTCTTTTTGGTATCTGTTATACCACTCTCGGGTTCTGTGAGTCTGCTGCTGTCGTTTCCTTCAGTTTTTCTTTGTTATCATACTCCACACAAGAGTGAAATCATTTGGTACATGTATTTCTCCTCCTTGAATATTTGACTGAGCATAATAAACTCTAGCTCCATCCACGTTATTGCAAATGATAGGATTTGTTTTCTACTTATGGCTGCCTACTGCACTTTTTAAACTGGATTTTATTCTTCATTTTTGTTTGTAGTTTCGCTATGTGCTTTCACCATTGCTCTCCTGGTTATGAGCAGTAGCTATGTGTTAATCGATATGTACCTATATCTATCTATCTGTCTGTCTATTTATCAATCAATCAATCAAATCTTTTTGTCTGCCCATCTTTCCTTGTGTACAGAACAGTTAACCATATGTCCTATGTCACTTTCCTACACTATGCTTCCAAAAATCCTGCAAAGTATCTAGGCTGTAGAGAGAGCACTGGGTTCACCGAGACACTTGCAGGTCGAGTCGGCCGCGTGTACCTACAAAACCAGGAAATTTTTGTGCCGGGACTTGAATCCGTGTCTCTATCCTCTGTCCTCTTTCATCTCCTTCTAACTTACTGTCTGTATTTAGCCACATTCTTTGACTACGTGCTCCCTGAAGACCACAAGTATCATTCCTCTGTGCCTGTTGTCACGAGAAATGTAAACTTGTTCTTTGCTCACCACCATGTTTGAAGGACATCAGCGTGATCTCCGCCGATAGGACGGAGGGTTAAATAAAAAGGAACACCAATTTCTAGATAGGTGAAGTTGGGAGCTAAGAGTGTACTGTGGGGTGACGTGTTTATTTGTGTCCAAACTTTCCTCTTTAGGTAGTTATTAGATCTTCACATTCGTGTACATCATAAAACCCACTGATTTCAAAGGCCCAGATGCTTATTATTACAGCAACTCTGTTGTCGAGGTGAGAGAAAATGAGAAGTATGTTGCTGCACCACTAAATAAATCGCTGGGAACGGCTGAAACTAAACATAAAGAATTCACGGAGGCCAGATAGGGCTCTTTTCTTCTGACTGTATCAGGGGACTCAAACAGAATTCATTTGTTTGATTGTTTGTTTTTCAGTTTCATTCGTGTAGCGTATTTGTCCACACACGTTCGGCTTGTAGTTTGTCTGTGTCCTTGGATCTCAAGTGAGTCTCCTGTAAGTAAGCACGTAGGTGTCTTGAGTTTTCTTCCCTTCTTTTAACCCTGTGTCTTTTGTTTGCTGCACTCAGTGCCTGACCTTTTATTCTGATGATTCAGAGCTGTGCACTTATTGCACTTAAAGAATTTTTTTTATCATTAAGCTAAAATCACATGAAGAACATTATGTTTACTATGCTCCCCCCTTCACCAAGTACCCCTGAAAAACCTCTTCAGTTGCTGTCTATCTGCGTAGTTGGATGCTGTAGACCCCTTCACCATGTCCCTCCCAACAGACCCCGTTACAGTCGCTGACCATCAGTGAGTAGTAAGATGCTATATGATCTCTACTATCCTTCCCTATGTCGTACAGCACTCCCCATGCCCCCTCGACCCCAAGGATTATACGTGCTAAAACTAATGACCCCATTCTTTCTCCTCACACTTATCCCTCCCTTCAGACCCACCCTGCACAGTAATTTTCCCTTTGGTAACTTTTAGTCAACTCTTGGGTTCTGTGACTCTGCTGCTGTTTTTTTCCTTCAGTTTTTCTTTGTTGTTATACTCCACACATGAGTGAAAACACTTGGTACTTGTCTTTCTCGGCCTGGCCTATTTCTCTGAACATACTACCGTCTAGCTCCATCCAGGTCATTGCAAATGGTAGTATTTGTTTTCTCCTTAAGGCTGCTTACTGTACTTTTTAAACTGGATTTCATTCTTCCTTTTTGTTTGTAGTTTAGCTATGTTATTCACCGTTCAACTCCTGGTTATGAACAATAGCTATGTATCAATCGATATGTATCTGTATCTATCTATCTAATTGTCTGTCTGTCTATATATCTATGTATGTATGTATGTATGTATGTATGTATGTATGTATCTATCTATCTATCTATCTATCTATCTATCTATCTATCTATCTATCTATCTTTCTATCTATCTTCCTATCATCAATCTATGATGTCTGTCATCTATCAATCTCTGTACCTATCTATCTATCTTTCATCTGTCATCTGTGTACCTATCTATCTATGAATCAATCATCTTTTTGTCTGCCCATCTATCCTTCTGTACAGAAGAGTTAACAACATAGCCTATGTCTCTTCCCTACATTATGCTTCCAGAAATCTTGCAAGGTAACTAAGCCATACGGAGAGCACTGTGTTCACCGATACACTTTCATGTAGAGTCAGCCGCGTTTGCTTACAAAACCGGTAAATGGAGGTGAAAGGACTTGAACCTGTATCTCTGTCCTCTGTCCTCTTATACTTCCTCCTCGCTTGGCGACTTTATTTAGCCACATTCAGTGAATAAGTAATCCCTGAAGACCACAAGTATCCTTCGTCTGGTCCGGTTGTTGAAAGAAAAGTGTACTTGTTTCTTTGCACACCACCATGTTTGAGGGACATCGGCGTGATCACTGCTGATAGGTGCAGGGACAAATATAAAGGAACACCTATTTCTGGTCAGGAGCAGTTGGGAACAAAGAGTGTGTTGTGGAGTGAAGTGTTTATTTGAGGGTCCAAACTTCCCTCCTTAGGTGGTTATTACTTCTTTACATTCGTGAACATCATAAAAAGAATTGATTTTAAAAGCCCAGACGCATATTATTACAGCAATTCATTTGTTGAGGTGAGAGGAAATGAGAAGGAACTTGCTGCACCACTAAATCTAAGCCTGAGCACTGCTGAAATCAAACAAAAAGAATTCACGTTGGCTAGATAGGGCTATTTTCTACTGACTCTCTCTGGGGACTCAAACAGAATTCATTTGTTTGTTTCTTATTTTCACTTGTTTTGGTAATCTGTCTCCGCCCCTTCAGCTTGTAGTTTGTCTGTGTCCTTGGATCTCAAGTGAGTCTCCAGTAAGGGAGCACGTAGGAGGTCTTGAGTTTTCATCAGTTCTTCTAACACTGTGTCTTTTGATTGGAGCACTCAAAGCCTGTACTTTTATTCTGATATTTGAGAGCTGTGCTCTTACTGCACTTTGAAATAATTTTTGTTCTCATTAATATACAATCACATGCAGAACATTATGTTTTCCAGTCTACACCCTTCACCAAGTCCCCAGCAAAAGCCAGTTACAGTCACTGTCCGTCAGCGTGTACTAAGATGCTGTAGAATCACTACATGTCTTCTCTGTGTTATGCAGCCGTACAAATGACCTCCCAAGTTACACACTATTCATGCTAATCCTAATGCCCCCATTCTTTTTCCCCGCCCTTATTACTCCCTTCCCACAAACCCTCCCCAGTCCCTTTCTCTTTGGTAAATGTTAGTCCACTCTCGGGTTCTGTGAGTCTGCTGCTGTCTTTTCCATCAGTTTTTCTTTGTTATCATAATCCACACAAGAGTGAAATCATTTGGTACATGTATTTCTCCTCCTTGAATATTTGACTGAGCATAATACCCTCTAGCTCCATCCACGTTATTGCAAATGATAGGATTTGTTTTCTTCTTACGGCTGCCTACGCTCTTTTTAAACTGGATTTCATTCTTCTTTTTTGTTTGTAGTTTCGCTATGTGCTTTCACCATTGCTCTCCTGGTTATGAGCAGTAGCTTTGTGTTAATCGATATATACCTATATCTATCTATCTGTATGTCTATCTATTTATCAATCAATCAATCATCTTTTTTTCTGCCCATCTGTCCTTGTGTACAGAATAGTTAACCATATATCCTATATCACTTTCCTACACTATGCTTCCAAAAATCCTGCAAAGTATCTAGGCTGTAGAGAGACCACTGGGTTCACCGAGACACATGCACGTCGAGTCGGACGCGTGTACCTACAAAACCAGGAAATGGTTGTGCCGGGACTTGAACCCGTGTCTTTTTGCACTGTCCTCTTTCATCTCCTTCTAACTTACTGTCTGTATTTAGCCACATTCTTTGACGAAGTGCTCCCTGAAGACAACAATTATCATTCCTCTGGGCCGGTTGTCTCGAGAAAAGAAAACTTGTTCTTTGCTCACCACCATGTTTGAAGGACATCAGCGTGATCACCGCCGATAGGACGGACGGTCAAATAAAATGTAACACCAATTTCTAGACAGGAGCAGTTGGGTGCTAAGAGTGTATTGTGGGGTGACGTGTTTATTTGAGTGTCCAAACTTCCCTCTTAGGTAGTTATTAGATCTTCCCATTCGTGAACATCATAAAACCCACTGGTTTCAAAGTCCCAGACGCTTATTATTACAGCAACTCAGTTGTTGAGGTGAGAGACAATGAGAAGTATGTTGGTGCACCACTAAATCAATGGCTGGGAACGGCTGAAACCATACAAAAATAATTCATGGAGGCCAGATAGGGCTATTTTCTTCTGACTGTCTCAGGGGACTCACACAGAATCCATTTGTTTGATTGTTTGTTTTTCAGTTACACTCGTGTAGGGTACTTGTCCACACACCTTCGGCTTGTAGTTTGTCTGTGTCCTTGGATCTCAAGTGAGTCTCCTGTAAGTTAGCACGTAGGTGTCTTGAGTTTTCATCCCTTCCTTTAACCCTGTGTCTTTTGTTTGCTGCACTCAGTGCCTGACCTTTTATTCTGATGATTCAGAGCTGTGCACTTATTGCACTTAAAGAATTTTTTTATCATTAAGGTAAAATCACTTGAAGAACTTTATGTTTACTATGCTCCCCCCTTCACCACGTACCCCTGAAAAACCTCTTCAGTCACTGTCGATCTGTGTAGTTGGATGCTGTAGACCCCTACACCATGTTCCTCCCAACAGACCCCGTTACAGTCGCTTCCATCAGTGAGTAGTAAGATGCTATATGATTTCTACTAGCCTTCTCTTGGTCGTACAGCACTCCCCATGCCCCCTCGACCCCAAGCATTATACATGCTAAAACTAATGCCCCCATTCTTTCTCCTAAAACTTATCCCTCCCTTCAGACCCTACCGGCCCAGTCCTTTTCCCTTTGGTAAATTTTAGTCAACTCTCGGGTTCTGTGAGTCTGCTGCTGTTTTTTTCCTTCAGTTTTTCTTTGTTGTCATACTCCACACATGAGTGAAAACACTTGGTACTTGTCTTTCTCCGCCTGGCCTATTTCTCTGAACATACTACCGTCTAGCTCCATCCAGGTCATTGCAAATGGTAGGATTTGTTTTCTTCTTAAGGCTGCTAACTGCACTTTTTAAACTGGAATTCATTCTTCCTTTTTGTTTGTAGTTTAGCTATGTTTTTCACCATTCAACTCCTGGTTATGAACAATAGCTTTGTGTCAATCGATATGTATCTGTATCTATCTATCTAATGGTCTGTCTGTCTATGTATGTATGTATGTATGTATGTATGTATGTATCTATCTATCTATCTATCTTCCTATCATCTTTCTATGATGTCTATCATCTATCAATCTATGTAGATATCTATCTATCTTTCATCTGTCATCTGTATACCTATCTATCTATGAATCAATCCTCTTTTTGTCTGCCCATCTATCCTTCTGTACAGAACAGTTAACAACATAGCCTATGTCTCTTCCCTACATTATGCTTCCAGAAATCTTGCAAGGTAACTAAGCCATAAGGAGTGCACTGTGTTCACCGATACACTTTGAGGTAGAGTCATCCACGTGTGCTTACAAAACAAGTAAATGGAGGTGAAAGGACTTGAAACCGTATCTCTGTCCTCTGTCCTCTTATACTTCCTGCTCGCTTGGTGACTTTATTTAGCCACATTCAGTGAGAAAGTGATCCCTGAAGACCACAAGTATCCTTCCTCTGGGCCTGTTGTCGACAGAAAATTGTACTTGGTACTTTGAACACCGCCATGTTTGAGGGACATCGGCTTGATCACTACTGATAGGTGGAGGGACAAATATAAAGGAACACCTATTTCTGGACAGGAGCAGTTGGGAACAAAGAGTGTGTTGTGGAGTGAAGTGTTTATTTGAGGGTCCAAACTTCCCTCCTTAGGTGGTTATTACTTCTTTACATTCCTGCTCATCATAAAACGCAATGATTTTAAAAGCCCAGACGTATATTATTACAGCAATTCATTTGTTGAGGTGAGAGGAAATGAGAAGGAATTTGCTGCACCACCTAATCTATGCCTGAGCACTGCTGAAAACAAACAAAAGTATTCACGGTGGATAGATAGGGCTATTTTTTATTGACTCTCTCTGGGGACCCAAACAGAATCCGTTTGTTTGTTTGTTTCTCAGTTTCACTTGTATAGGGTACCTGTCCGCGCCCCTTCAGCTTGTAGTTTGTCTGTTTCCTTGGATCTCAAGTGAGTCTCCAGTAAGGGAACACGTAGGTGGTCCTGAGTTTTCATCAGTACTTCTAAACCTGTGTCTTTTGATTGGAGAACTCAAAGCCTGTACTTTCATTCTGATATTTGAGAGCTGTGCTCTTACTGCACTTTGAAATTTTTTTGTTCTCATTAATATACAATCACATGCAGAACATTATGTTTCCAGTCTACCCCCTTCACAAAGTTCCCCCCAAATCCCAGTTACAGACGCTGTCCATCAGCATATAATAAGATGCTGTAGATTCACTACATGTCTTCTCTATGTTGTACAGCCCTACCCATGACCGCCCACCGTACACATTATGCATGATAATCCTAATGCCCCAATTCTTTTTCCCCAACCTTATTACGCCCTTCCCACAAACCCTACCCAGTCCTTTTCTCTTTGGTAACTGTTAGTCCACTCTCGGGTCCTGTGAGTCTGCTTCTGTCCTTTCCTTCAGTTTTTCTTTCTTATCATACTCCACACATGAGTGAAATCATTAGGAACATGTATTTCTCCGCCTGGCCTACTTGGCTGAGCATTATACCCGCTAGCTCCATCCACGTTTTTGCAAATGATAGGATTTGTTTTCTTCTTATGGCTGCTTACTGCACTTTTTAAACTGGAGTTCATTCCTATTTTTGTTTGTAGTATCACTATGTGCTTTCACCATTGCTCTCCTGGTTTTGAGCAGTAGCTTTGTGTTAATCGTTATGTACCTACATCTATCTATCTGTCTGTCTATCTATTTATCAATCAATCAATCTATCAGCTTTTTGTCTGCCCATCTGTCCTTGTGTACAGAACAGTTAAACACATAGCCTATGTCACTCTCCTACATTATGATTCCAAAAATCCTGCAATGTAACTAATATTTAGGGAGAGCACTGGGTTCACTGAGACACTTGCAGTTCGAGTCTGCCGCGTGTACCTACAAAAGCAGGAAATGGTTATGCAGGGACTTGAAACCGGGTCTCAACCCACTGTCCTCTTTCATCTCCTTCTCACTTGCTGTCTGTATTTAGCCACATTCATTGACAAAGTGCTCCCTGAAGACCACAAGTATCCTTCCTCTGGGCCTGTTGTCGACAGAAAAGTAAACTTGTTGCTTTCCTCACCACCATGTTTGAAGGACATCGGCGTGATCACTGCTGATGGGACGGAGGGTCAAATAAAAAGGAACAACAATTTCTAGAGAGGAGCAGTTGGGAGTTAAGAGTGTATTGTGGAGTGACATGTTTATTTGAGTGTCCAAACTTCCCTCTTTAGGTGGTTATTACTTCACATTCGTGAAGATCATAAAACCCACCGATTTCAAAGGTACAGATGCTTATTATTACAGCAACTCAGTTGCTGAAGTGAGAGAAAATGAGAAGGACGTTGCTGCACCACTAAATCTATTGCTCGGCACTGCTGAAATCAAACAAAAAGAATTCACCGTGGCCAGATAGGGCCATTTTCTACTGACTGTCTCTTGGGGGCTCAAACACAATCCATTTATTGGATTGTTTGATTTCAGTTTCACTCGTGTAGGGTACTTGTAGCCACACCTTCTGCTTGTAGTTTGTCTGTGTCCTTTGACCTCAAGTGAGTCTCCTGTAAGGAAGCACGTAGGATTTTTTAGTTTTCATCCGTTCTTTTAACCCTGTGTCTCTTGTATGCAGCTCTGAGAACCTGACCTTTTATTCTGATGATTCAGTGCTGTGTCCTTATTGCACTTAAAAAATTTTTTTTGTTATCATTAGTCTACAATTACATGAAGAACCTTATGTTTACTATGCTCCCCCTTCACCAAGTGCCCCCCAAAATTCCTCTTCAGTCGCTGTCCATCAGAGAGTAGTAAGATGCTAAATAATCTCTTATAGTCTTCCCTGTGTTGTACAGAACTCCAAATGCCTTCCCGACCCCACGCAATATACATGCTAATCCTAATGCCCCCATTCTTTCCCCCGCACTTATCCCTTCCCTTCAGAACCACCCTGCCCAGTTCTTTTCCCTGAGGCAACTTTTAGTCAACTCTCCGGTTCTGTGAGTCTGCTGCTGTTTTTTTCCTTCAGTTTTTCTTTGTTGTTATACTCCACACATGAGTGAAATCATTTGATACTTGTCTTTCGCCGCCTGACCTATTTCTCTGAACATACTACCGTCTAGCTCCATCCACGTCATTGCAAATGGTAGGATTTGTTTTCTTCTTATGGCTGCTTACTGCACTTTGTAAACAGAGTTTCATCTTCCTTTTTGTTTGTAGTTTAGCTATGTGCTCTCAACATTCATCTCCTGGTTATGAGCAACAGCTTTGTGTCAATCGATATGTATCTGTATCTATTTATTGCTCTGTCTGTCTGTATATCTTTCTATCCTACTATATATCCTTCTATCTCTCTGTCCTTCTCTCTATATATCTATCCATCTATCTAGCTTCCTATCATCTATCATGTGTATCATCTATCTATCTCTCATCTGTCATCTATCTATCTGTCTATCTATGAATAAATCATCTTTCTGTCTGCCAATCTATCCTTATGTACAGAACAGTTAACAACATCACCTATGTCACTACATTACATTATGCTTCCAAAAACATTGCAAGGTCACTAGGCCGCAGGGAGAGCACTGGGCTCACTGAGACAGTTGCAGATCGAGTCAGCCGCGTGGGCTTAAAAAACCAGTAAATGGTGGTGCAGGGACTTGAAACCGTATCTCTGTACTCTGTCCTCTTATACCTCCTTCTCGCTTGCTAACAGTATTTAGCTACATTCACTGCCTAAGTGCTCTCTGAAGACCCCAAGTATAATTTCTCTCTGCCTGTTGTAGACATAAAAGTATACTTGGTGGTTTACTCACCACCATGTTTTAGGGACAAAGGCGTGTTCACCACTGATAGGAGGAGGGACAAATAAAAAGGAGCACCTATTTCTAGACAGGAGCATTTGGGAGCCAATTGTTTGTTGTGGAGAGACGTGTTTGATTCAGTGTTCAAACTTCCCTCTTTATGTGGTTATTACTTCTTTACAATCGTGAACATTATAAAACCCAGTCATTTCAAAAGTCCAGATGTATATTATTACAGCAATTCATTTGTTGATGTGAGAATAAATGAGAAGGACATTGCAGTACCACTAAATCTATACCTGGGCACAGCTGAAACCAAACAAAAAGAATTCACGGTGTCTAGGTAGGTCTATTTTCTAGTGACTGTCTCTGGGGACTCAAACAGAATCCATTTGTTTCTTTGTTTCTCAGATTCACTTGTATAGGGTAAATGTCCGCGCCCCTTCAGCTTATAGTTTGTCTGTGTCCTTGGATCTCAAATGAGTCTCCAGTAAGGGAGCACATAGTTGAACTTGAGTTTTCATCAGTACTTCTAACCCTGTGTCTTTTGATTGGAGCAGTCAAAGCCTGTACTTTTATTCTGTAATTTGAGAGCTATGCTGCTACTGCACTTTGAAGTTTTTTTTGTTCTCATTAATATACAATCAAATGCAGAACATTATGTTTACTAGTCTACCCTCTTCACCAAGTCCTCGCTAAATCCCAATTACAGTTGATATCCATCAGCATGCTTTAAGATGCTGTAGAATCACTACTTGTCTTCTCCGTGTTGGAAAGCCCTCCCCATGACCCTACACCCTACACATTATTCTTCCTAATCCTAATGCCCCCATTCTTTTTTCCGCCATTATCACTCTCTTCCCACAAACCCTACCCAGTCCCTTGCTCTTTGGTAACTGTTAGTCCACTCTCGGGTTCTGTGTGTCTGCTGCTGTTTTTTCCTTCAGTTTTTCTTTGTTGTCGTACTCCACACATGAGTGAAATCATTTGGTACATGTTTTCTCCGATGGCCTATTTGACTGAGCATAATACCCTCTAGCTCCATCCACGTTATGGCCAATGATAGAATTTGTTTTCTTCTTATGGCTGCTTACCGCACTTTTTAAACTGGATTTTATTCTTCTTTTTTCTTTTTAGTTTCGCTATGTGCTTCAACCATTTCTCTCATGGTGATCAGCAATCGCTTTGTGTTAAACGATATGTACCTATATCTATCTGTCTGTCTATCTAACTATCTATATATCAATCAACCAATCAATTAATCATCATTTGCCCATCTGTCCTTGTGTACAGAACAGTTAATGACATAGCCTTTGTCACTTTCCCATATTATGCTTCCAAAATTCCTGCAAGGTATCTAGGCTGTAGGGAGAGCACTGGGTTCAACGAGACACTTGCAGGTCGTGTCGGACGAGTGCACCTACAAAACCAGGAAATGGTTGTGCAGGGACTTGAACCCGTGTCTCTACCCACTGTCCTCTTTCATCTCCTCACTTGCTGTCTGTATTTAGCCACATTCATTGACTAAGTGCTCCCTGAAGAGCTCAAGTATCCTTCCTCTTTGCCTGTAGTCGACAGAAAAGTAAACTTGTTTCTTTGATCACCACCATGTTTGAAAGACATCAGCATGATCACTGAGGATAGGATGGAGGGTCAAATAAAAAGGAACACCAATGTCTAGACATGAGCAGTTAGGAGCTAAGAGTGTATTGTGGAGTGACATGTTTATTTGAGTGTCCAAACTTCCCTCTTAAGTGGTTATTACTTCACATTCGTGAAGATCATAAAACCCACAGATTTCAAAGGCCCAGATGCTTTTCATTTCAGCAACTCAGCTGTTGAGGTGAGAGAAAATGAGAAGGACGTTGCTGCACCACTAAATCTATGGTTGGTCCCTGCTGAAAACAAACAAAAAGTATTCACGGTGGCCAGAGAGGGCTATTTTCTACTGACTGTCTCTGGGGGCTCAAACAGAATCCATTTGTTTCATTGTTTGATTTCAGTTTCACTCATGTAGGGTAATTGTCCCCACACCTTCAGCTTGTAGTTTGTCTGTGTCCTTGGATCTCAAGTGAATCTCCTGTAAGGAAGCACGTATGTTTCCTGAGTTTTCATCCGTTCTTTTAACCCTGTGTCTTTTGTTTGCAGCACTCAGTGCCTGACCTTTTATTCTGAAGATTCATGGCTGCGCCCTTATTGCACTTAAAAATTTTTTTTGCCATCATTAATCTACAATCACGTGAAGAACATTATGTTTACTATGCTCCCGCTTCACCAAGTCCACCCCAAAAATCCTCTTACAGTCCTGTCCATCAGCATAGTTGGATGCTATAGACCCATTCAATATGTACGCCTTCACAGGCACCATTACAATCGCTGTCAATCAGCGAGTAGTAAAATGTTATATAATCTCTACTGGTCTTCTGTGTGTTGACAGCACTCCCCATTTCCCCAGACCCCACGCAATATACATGCTAATCCTAATTCCCCCATTCTTTTTCCCCGCAGTTATCCCTCCCTTCAGAATCACCCAGCCCATTTTTTTCCCTTTGGCAACTTTTAGTCAACTCTCGGTTCTGTGAGTCTGCTGCTGTTTGTTTCCTTCACTTTTTCTTTGTTGTTATACTCTGCACTTGAGTGAAATCATTTGATACTTGTCTTTCTCCGCCTGACTGCTTACTGCACTTTGTAAACTAGATTTCATTCTTCCTTTTTGTTTGTAGTTTAACTATGTGATTTCACCATTCATCTCCTGTTTATGAGCAACAGCTTTGTGTCAATCGATGTGTATCTCTATCTATCTATCGCTCTGTCTCTATATCTATCTTTCTATATATCCTCCTACCTATCTCTCTATCCTTCTCTCTATTTGTCTATCCATCTATCTAGCTTCCTATCTTCTATCTATCATGTGTATCATCTATCTATCTTCTGTCATCTCTCTGTCTATCTATGAATCAATCATCTTTCTCTCTGCCCATCTATCCTTATGTACATAACAGTTAACAACATCACCTATGTCACTTCCCAACATTATGCTTAAAAAAATATTGCAAGTTCACTAGGCCGTAGGGAGAGCACTTGGCTCACAGAGACAATTGCAGATCGAGTCAGCCGCGTGTGCTTACAAAACCAGTAAATGGAGGTGCAGGGACTTGAACCCGTATCTCTGTCCTCTGACCTCTTAAACCTCCTTATCGCTTGCTAAATGTATTTAGCCACACTCATTGTCTAAGTCCTCACTGAAGACCGCAAGTACACTTCCTCTGGGCCTGTTGAAGACAGAAAAGTATACTTGGTGCTTTACTCGCCACCATGTTTGAGGAACATTGGGGTGTTCCCACTGATAGGAGTAGGGACAAATAAAAAGGAACACCTATTTCTATACAGGAGCATTTGGTAGCAAAGTGTGTGTTGTGGAGAGACGTGTTTGGTTGAGTATCCAAACTTCCCTCTTTATGTGGTTATTACATTTTTACAGTCATGAACATCTAAAACCCAGTGATTTCAAAAGCCCAGACACATATTATTACAGCAATTCATTTATTGATGTGAGAAAAAATGAGAAGGACATTGCAGTACCACTAAATCTATACCTGGTCACTGCTGAAACCAAAAAAAAGAATTCACGGTGGCTAGGTAGGACTATTTTCTACGGACTGTCTCTGGGGACTCAAACAGAATCCATTTGTTTCTCTTTTTCTCAGATTCAGTTGTATAGGTTACCTGTCCCCGCCCCTTCAGCTTGTAGTTTGAATGTGTCCTTGGATCTCCAGTGAGTCTAGAGTAAGGGAGCACGCAGGTGCTCTTGAGTTTTCATCAGTACTTCTAACCCTGTGTCTTTTGATTGGAGCAGTCAAAGCCTGTACTTTTATTCTGTAATTTGAGAGCTATGCTCTTACTGGACATTGAAATTTTTTTTATTCTCATTAATATACAATGACATACAGAACAATATGTTTGCTAGTCTACCCCCTTCACCAAGTCCTCGCCAAATCACAGTTTAGGTCGATATTCATTAGCATGTAGTAAGATACTCTAGAATCACTACTTGTCTTCTCTGTGTTGTATAGACCTCCCAATGACCCTTCACCCTACACATTATTCATGCTAATCCTAATGCCCCCATTCTTTATCCCCGCCCTTATCAAGCCCTTCCCACAAACACTACCCAGTCCCTTTCTCTTTGGTAACTCTTAGTCCACTCTCGTGTACTGTGTATATGCTGCTGTTTCTTCCTTCAGTTTTTCTTTGTTATCGTACTCCACACATGAGTTAAATCATTTGGTACATGTATTTCTCCGACTGGCCTATTTGACTGAGCATAATACCCCCTAGCTCCATCCAAGTTATTGCCAATGATAGGATTTGTTTTCTTCTTGTGGCTGCTTACTGCACTTTTTAAACTGGATTTTATCCTTCTTTTTCGTTTGTAGTTTCGCTATGTGCTTCAACCATTGCTCTCATGGTTATGAGCAATAGCTTTGTGTTAATCGATATGAACCTATATCTATCTATCTGTCTGTCTATCAATCAATCAATCAATCAATCAATCATCTTTCTGTCTGCCCATCTGTCCTTGTGTACAGAACAGTTAACCACATATCCTATGTCACTTTCCTACATCATGCTTCCAAAATTCCTGCAAGGTAACTAGGCTGTAGGGAGAGCACTGGGTTCACCGAGACACTTGCGGGTCGTGTCATCCGAGTGTACCTACAAAACCAGGAAATGGTTGTGCAGGGACTTGAACCCGTGTCTCTATCCTCTGTCCTCTTTCATCTCCTTCTCACTTCCTGTCTGTATATAGCCACATTCATTCACTAAGTGCTCCCTGAAGACCACAAGTATCCTTCCTCTGGGCCTGTGGTCGCAAAAACGTAAACTTGTTGCTTTGTTCACCACTGTGTTTGAAGGATATCTATGTGAACACCACTGATAGGATGGACGGTCAAATAAAAAGGAACACCAATTTCTAGACAGGAGCAGTTGGGAGCTAAGAGTGTATTGTGGAGTGACATGTTTATTTGAGTGTCCAAACTTCCCTCTTTAGGTGGTTATTACGTCACTTTCGTGAAGATCATAAAAGCCACCGATTTCAAAGGCCCAGATGCTTATTATTTCAGCAACTCAGTTGTTGAGGTGAGAGAAAACAAGAAGGACGTTTCTGCACCACTAAATCTATGGCTGGGAACTGCTGAAAACAAACAAAAAGAATTCACGATGGCCAGATAGGGCTATTTTCTACTGAATGTCTCTGGGGGCTCAGACTGAATACATTTGTTTCATTATTTGTTTTTCTGTTTCACTCGTGTAGGGTACTTGTCCCCACACCTTCAGCTTGCAGTTTGTCTGTGTCCTTGGATCTCAAGTGAGTCTCCTGAAAGGAAGCACGTAGGTTTCTTGAGTTTTCATCCGTTCTTTTAACCCTGTGTCTTTTGTTTGCTGCACTCACTGCCTGACCTTTTATTCTGATGATTCAGTGCAGTGCACTTATTGCAATTAAAGTATTTTTTTATCATTAATCTACAATCAAGTGAAGAACATTATGTTTACTATGCTCCCCCCTTCACCAAGTCCCCCCGAAAAACCTCTTCAGTCACTGTCGATCAGCGCATTTGGATGCTGTAGAACCCTTCACCATGTCCCCCCAACAGAACCCGTTACAGTCGCTGTCCGTCAGTGAGTAGTAAGATACTATATGATCTCTACAAGTCTTCTCTGTGTTGTACAGTACTCCCCATGCACACCCAACCCCACGCATTAAACATGCTAATCCTAATGCCCCCATTCTTTCTCCCCACACTTATCCCTCCCTTGAGAACCACCCTGCCCAGTATTTTCCCTTTGGCAACTTTTAGTCAACTCTCGGTTCTGTGAGTCTGCTTCTGTTTTTTTCCTTCAGTTTTTCTTTGTTGTTATACTCCGCACATGAGTGAAATCATTTGATACTTGTCTTTCTCTGCCTCACCAATTTCTCTGAACATACTACCGTCTAGATCCATCCACGTCATTGCAAACGATAGGATTTGTTTTCTTCTTATGGCTGCTTACTGCAGTTTGTAAACTGGATTTCATACTTCCTATTTGTTTGTAGTTTTGCTATGTGATTTCACCATTCATCTCCTGGTTATGAGCAACAGCTTTGTGTCATTCGATATGTATCTGTATCTACCTATCACTCTGTCTCTCTCTATATCTATTAATCTTTCTTTATATTTTTCTATCTATGACTCTATTCTTCTCTCTATTTATCTATCCATCTATCTAGCTTCCTGTCTTCTATCTATTATGTGTATCGTCTATCTCTCATCTTTCATCTATCTATCTGTCTATCTATGAATAAATCATCTCTCTGTCTGCCCAACTATACTTATGTAGAGAACAGTTAACAGCATCACCTATGTCACTTCCATACATTATGCTTCCAAAAACATTCCAAGGTCACTAGGCCGTAGGGAGAGCACTGGGCTCACTGAGACAATTGTAGATCTAGTCAGCCGCGTGTGCTTACTAAACCAGTAAATGGTGGTGCAGGGACTTGAACACGTATCTCTGTCCTCTGTCCTCTTAAACCTCCTTCTCGCTTGCTAACTGTATTTAGCCACATTCATTGACTAAGTGCTCACTGAAGACCACAAGTATACTTCCTCTGGGCGTGTTGTAGACAGAAAAGTATACTTGGTGCTTAACTCACCACCATGTTTGAGGGACATTGGCGTGTTCACCGCTGATAGGAGGAGGGACAAAAAAAAAATTAACACCTATTTCTATACAGGAGCATTTGGGAGCAAAGTGTGTGTTGAGGAGAGACGTGTTTGTTTGAGTATCCAAACTTCCCTCTTTATGTGGTTATTACTTCTTTACTATCGTGAACCTCATAAAACTCAGTGATTTCAAAAGCCCAGACACATATTATTACAGCAATTCATTTGTTGATGTGAGAAAAAATGAGAAGGACATTGCAGTACCACTAAATCTATACCTGGGCACTGCTGAAACCAAACAAAAAGAATTCATGGTGGCTAGGTAGGACTATTTTCTAGTGACTGTCTCTGGGGTCTCAAACAGAATCCATTTGTTTCTTTGTTTCTCAGATACACTTGTATAGGGTACCTGTCCCTGCCCCTTCAGCTTGTAGTTTGTTTGTGTTCTTGGATCTCAAGTGAGTCTCCAGTAAGGGAGCACTTAGGTGATCTTGAGTTTTCATCAGTTCTTCTAACCCTGTGTCATTTTATTGGAGCAGTGAAAGCCTGTACCTTTATTCTGATATTTGAGAGCTATGCTATTACTGCACTTTGACAATTTTTATTTTTCTCATTAATATACAATCACATGCAGAACATTATGTTTACTAGTCTACCCCCTTCACCAAGTCCTCACCAAATCCCAGTTACAGTCGCTGTCCGTCAGCGTTTAGTAAGATGCTGTAGAATCACTACTTGTCTTCTCTGTGTTGTATAGACCTCCCCTTGCCCGTACACACAACACATTATTCATGCTAATCCGAATGCCCCCATTCCTTTTCCCCGTCCTTATTACTCCCTTCCCACAAATCCTACCCAGTCCCTTTCTCTTTGGTAACTGTTACTCCACTCTCGGGTACTGTGTGTCTGCTGATGTTTTTACCATCAGTTTTTCTTTGTTATCATACTCCACAAATGAGTGAAATCATTTGGTACATGTATATATCCGACTGGCCTGTCTAACTGGGCATAATACCCTCTAGCTCCATCCACGTTATTGCCAATGATAGGATTGTTTTCTTCTTATGGCTGATTACTGCACTTTTTAAACTGGATTTTATTATTCTTTTTTCTTTGTATTTTCGCTATGTGCTTCAAACATTGCTCTCAAAGTTATGAGCAATATCTTTGTGTTAATCGATATGTACCTTTATCTATCTATCTGTCTGTCGATCTATCTATCTATCAAAAAATCAATCTATGAGCTTTTTGTCTGCCCATCTGTCCTTGTGTACAGAACAGTTAACGACATAGCCTATGTCACTTTCCTCCATTATGCTTCCAAAAATCCTGCAATGTAACTAATATTTAGGGAGAGCACAGGGTTCACTGAGACACTTGCAGATCGAGTCGGCCATGTGTACCTAGAAAAGCAGGAAATGGTTGTGCAGGGACTTGCAACCGTGTCTCTACCCACTGTCCTCTTTCATCTCCTTCTCATTTGCTGTCTGTATTTAGCCACATTCATTGACTAAGTGCTCCCTGAAGACCACAAGTATCCTTCCTCTGGGCCTGTTGTCGACAGAAAAGTAAATTTGCTGCTTTCCACACCACCATGTTTGAAGGACATTGGCGTGATCACTCCTGATAAGACGGATGGTCAAATAAAAAGGAACACCAATTTCTAGACAGGAGCAGTTGGGAGCTAAGAGTGTACTGTGGAGTGACATGTTTATTTGAGTGTCCAAACTTCCCTCTTTAGGTGGTTATTACTTCACATTCGTGAAGATCATAAAACCCACCGATTTCAAAGGCCCAGATGCTTATTATTACAGCAACTCAGTTGTTGAGGTGAGAGAAAACGAGAAGGACGTTGCTGCACCACTAAATCTGTGGCTGCGAACTGCTGAAAACAAACAAAAAGAATTCACGGTGGCCAGGTAGGGCTATTTTCTACTGAATGTCTCTGGGGGCTCAAACAGAATCCATTTGTTTCATTGTTTGTTTTTCAGTTTCACTCGTGTAGGGTACTTGTCCCCACACCTTCAGCTTGCAGTTTGTCTGTGTCCTTGGATCTCAAGTGAGCCTCCTGTAAGGAAGCACGTAGGTTTCTTGAGTTTTCAACCGTTCGTTTAACCCTGTGTCTTTTGTTTGCAGCACTCAGTGCCTGATCTTTTATTCTGATGATTCAGTTCTGTGCCCTTATTGCACGTAAAAAATTTTTTTTGTTATCATTAGTCTACCATTACGTGACGAACATTATGTTTACTACGCTCCCCCTTCACCAAGTTCCCCGAAAATCCTCTTCAGTCGCTGTCCATCAGCGAGTAGTAAGATGCTATATAATCTCTAATAGACTTCTCTGTGTTGTACAGCACTCCCCATGCCGTCCCGACCCCACGCAATATACATGCTAATCCTAATGTCCCCATTCTTTCTCCCTGAACTTATCCCTCCCTTCAGAACCTCCCTGCTCAGTCCTTTTCCCTTTGGCAACTTTCAGTCAACTCTCGGGTTCTGTGAGTGTGCTGCTATTTTTTTCCTTCAGTTTTTCTTTGTTGTTATACTCGACACATGAGTGAAATCATTTGATACTTGTCTTTCTCCGCCTGACCTATTTCTCTGAACATAATACCGTCTAGCTCCATCCACGTCATTGAAAATGGTAGGATTTGTTTTCTTCTTATGGCTGCTTACTGCACTTTATAAACTGGATTTCATTTTTCCTTTTTGTTTGTAGATTAGCTATGTGCTTTAACCATTCCTCTCCTGGTTATGATGAACAGCTTTGTGTCAATCGATGTGTATCTGTATCTATTTATTAGTCTGTCTGTCTGTATATCTATCTATCTTTCTATATATCCTTCTATCTCTCTGTCCTTCTCTCTATATATCTTTCCATATATCTAGCTTCCTATCATCTATCATGTTTATCATCTATCTATCTCTCATCTATCATCTATCTATCTGTCTATCTATGAATCAATCATCTTTCTGTCTGCCCATCTATCCTTATGTACAGAACATTTAAAACATCACCTATGTCACTTCCCTACATTATGCTTTTAAAAAAATATTGCAAGGTCACTAGGCTGCAGGGAGAGCACTGGGCTCACTGAAACAGTTGCAGATCGAGTCAGCCGCGTGTTCTTACAAAACCAGTAAATGGTGGTGCAGGGACTTGAACCCGTATCTCTGTCCTCTGTCCTCTTATAGCTCCTTCTCGTTTGCTAACTGTATTTAGCCGCATTCATTGACTAAGTGCTCTCTGAAGACCCCAAGTATACTTCCTCTCTGCCTGTTGTAGACAGAAAAGTATATTTGGTGCATTACTCACCACCATGTTTGAGGGACATTGGCGTGTTCACCACAGATAGGAGGAGGGACAAATAAAAAGGAACACCAATTTCAAGACAGGAGCATTTGGTAACAAATTGTTTGTTGTGGGGAGACGTGTTTGGTTGAGTGTCCAAACTTCCCTCTTTATGTGGTTTTTACTTCTTTACAGTCATGAACATCATAAAACACAGTGATTTCAAAAGCCAAGACAAATATTATTACAGCAATTTATCTGTTGATGTGAGAAAAAATGAGAAGGACATTGCAGTACTACTAAATCTATACCTGGGCACTGCTGAAACCAAACAAAAAGATTTCACGGTGGCTAGATAGGACTGTTTTCTAGTGACTGTCTCTGGGGACTCAAACAGAATCTATTTATTTCTCTGTTTCTCAGATTCACTTGTATAGGGTAACTCTCCGCGCCGCTTCAGCTTGTAGTTTGTCTGTGTCCTTGGATCTCCAGTGAGTCTAGAGTAAGGGAGCACGCAGGTGCTCTTGAGTTTTCATCAGTACTTCTAACCCTGTGTCTTTTGATTGGAGCAGTCAAAGCCTGTACTTTTATTCTGATATTTGAGAGCTATGCTCTTACTGCACTTTGAAATTTTTTTTGTTCTCATTAATATACAATCACATGCAGAACAATATGTTAACTAGTCTATCCCCTTCACCAAGTCCTCGCCAAATCCCAGTTTCTGTCGCTGTCCGTCAGCGTGTCGTAAGATGCTCTAGAATCACTACTTGTCTTCTCTGTGTTGTATAGCCCTCCCCATGACCCTATACCCTACACATTATTCATGCTAATCCTAATGCCCCCATTCTTTTTCCCCACCCTTATTACTCCATTCCCTCAAACCCTACCCAGTCACTTTCTCTTTGGTAACTGTTAGACCACTCTCGGGTACTGTGTGTCTGCTGCTGTTTCTTCCTTCAGTTTTTCTTTGTTATCGTACTCCACACATGAGTTAAATCATTTGGTACATGTATGTCTCCGAATGGCCTATTTGACTGAGCATAATTCCCTCTAGCTCCATCCACGTTATTGCCAATGATAGGATTTGTTTTCTTCTTATGGCTGCTTACTGCACTTTTTAAACTGTATTTCATTCTTCTTTTTCGTTTGTAGTATCGCTATGTGCTTCAACCATTGCTAACATTGTTATGAGCAGTAGCTTTGTGTTAATCGATATGAACCTATATCTATCTATCTGTCTGTCTATCAATCAATCAATCAATCAATCATCTTTTTGTCTGCTCATCTGTCCTTGTGTGCAGATCAGTTAACCACATAGCCTATGTCACTTTCCTGCATTATGCTTCCAAAAATCCTGCAAGGTAACTAGGCTGTAGGGAGAGCACTGGGTTCACCGAGACACTTGCAGGTTGTGTCTTCTGAGTGTAACTACAAAGCCAGGAAATGGCTCTGCAGGGACTTGAACCCATGTCTCTATCCTCTGTCCTCTTTCATCTCCTTCTCACTTGCTGTCTGTATTTAGCCACATTCATTGACTAAGTGCTCCCTGAAGACCACAAGTATACTTCCTCTGTGCCTGTTGTCGACAGAAAAGTCAACTTGTTTCTTTGCTCACCACCATGTTTGAAGTACATCTGCATGATCACTGCGGATAGGATGGAGGGTCAAATAAAAAGGAACAACAATTTCTAGACAGTAGCAGTTGGGAGCTAAGAGTGTATTGTGGAGTGACATGTTTATTTGAGTGTCCAAACTTCCCTCTTTAGGTGATTATTACTTCACATTCGTGAAGATCGTAAATCCATCGATTTCATAGGCCCAGATGCTTATTATTACAGCAACTCAGTTGTTGAGGTGAGAGAAAATGAGAAGGACGTTGCTGCACCACTAAATCTATGGCTGGGCCCCTTGCTGAAAACAAACAAAGGAATTCACGGTGGCCAGTTAGGGCTATTTTCTGCTGACTGTCTCTGGGGGCTCAAACAGAATCCATTTGTTTCATTGTTTGTTTCTCAGTTTCACTCATGTAGGGTACTTGTCCCCACACCTTCAGCTTGTAGTTTGTCTGTGTCCTTGGATCTCAAGTGAGTCTCTTGTACAGAAGCACGTAAGTTTCTTGAGTTTTCAACTGTTCTTTTAACCCTGTGTCTTTTGTTTGCAGCACTCAGAGCCTGACCTTTTATTCTGATGATTCAGCCCTGTGCCGTTATTGCACATGAAAAATTTTTTTTGTTATCATTAATCTACATTCATGTGAAGAACATTATGTTTACTCTGCTCCCCCTTCAGCAAGACCACCCCCAAAAACCTCTTAGAGTCGCTGTCCATCAGCATATTTGGGTGCTATAGACCCCTTCACCATGTACCCCTTCTCAGACACCGTTACAGTCGCTGTCAATCAGTGAGTAGTAAGATGCAATATAATCTCTACTAGTCTTCTCTGTGTTGTACAGCACTCCCCATGCCCCCTCCGAACCCACGCAATATACATGCTAATCCTAATGCCCCCATTCTTTCTCCCTGCACTTATCCCTCCCTTCAGAACCACCCTGCCAAGCTCTTTTCCCTTTGGCATCTTTTAGTCAACTCTCGGGTTCTGTGAGTCTGCTGCTGTTTTTTTCCTTCAGTTTTTCTTTGTTGTTATACTCCACAAATGAGTGAAATCATTTGGTACTTTTCTTTCTCCGCCTGACCTATTTCTCTGAACATACTACCGTCTAGCTCCATTCATGTCATTGCAAATGGTAGGATTTGTTTTCTTCTTATGGCTGCTTTCTGCACTTTGTGAACTGGATTTCATTCATCCTTTTTGTTTGTGGTTTAGCTATGTGATTTCACCGTTCATCGCTTGGTTATGAGCAACAGCTTTGTGTCAATCGATATGTATCTGTATCTATCTTTCGCTCTGTCTGTCTGCACATCTATCTTTCTATATATCCTTCTATCTCTCTATCCTTCCTCGAGCTGTGAGCCCTCGTCCCCTATCACATAAAACTTAGAAATAAGTGGGTGTACTCCGACCACTGTGGCCCTCAGGCGACAGCTTTGCCCTGTCTGTGGATCTGCGTGGCGCATGTGCGGTCAGGCCCCAGGACATCCTTATGGCTCTGGCAGCAGCCGGGATTCCTAAGGCTCCCGTGCGGCACCGTCCAGGACACTGCCGTGTGCGGCCGTTGTGAAAGCTCGGTTTTCTGAGGAGCCACGGGACGGAAAGGTGAGGAGAGGCTCCCCGTGTGTCGCCTGCAGAGCACTCCCCTTTACGGTCCTGGGGAGGAAAGCCTGCAGAAGGGAAAGGGGTCTCAGCTGATCTTGGGGGAGCAGCTGACGTGACGGGTGGAGTTGAGGGGGCGGGTGAGTCCGGGACACAGCTGAGTCCGTGCCGGGGCGAGTGAGACTTGCCCAGCGCGTCCCCGGGAGCCCGTGTATTGGGTGGATTGGCCGCACCTGCGGTTTGCCCTCCAAGCTCCAGGCGTCCTTCCTGACAAGGCTCTGAGTCGGTAATGGAGCAGAGGGGACTTGGTTGCTGAATGGCCTGCTTACCTGGGTTTCAGGTCTTGCGGTGTGCCGAGCACATAGGGTGGGTTCCTGAGAAGAGTCCCCTGTGTGGGGTCGGCCTGGGAGGCTCCCCCCAGGCTCAGCATGGAACTGACACAGCCCAGCTTCCCAAGGGCTGCCCCCAATCCGTGGCCTGTGCCCGGGCCTCGTGTGCTACCTCCAAGGGAAGAGCCGGATTGGTGAATCAGTGGGTGCCCCGTGTTCTGTTACCACACCTGCTTCTTCTTGGGTGCTACACGGGGTCTCGGTTGCTACAGCACTGCATTGTAATGGGATGAAAGGGCGCCATGCTCCTGCTCCACTTTCCCAGGACGGCTGTGTGTTTGGGGTCCCGTGCAGTTCAACCAAGCCTGCAGGGTGTTTGCTTGATTTCTGTGAGAAGTGCGATGGAATTTTGGTGAGGGTCGCAGGGGTTGTGCACATTGCTGTGTGTGGAGGGACTTGTAACAACCTAACTCTTCCAGTCCACTTCTGCAGGGTCCACAATTTTCAGGTCTCCCACCTCCTCGGTTAAGTTTGTTCTTTGGTACCTGTAACTTCTGGAGAAAATTCCTGAACTAAATACATTTGAGCCGAAATCAGTCAAAGGGAGAAATAAAGTGGGAGAAACCCGTTTGTTACTTACTACTAGTCATCCACTTCAGCTTGCCCGTGTCTGTCACAACCAGGCTTCAGAAGAAGGGGCCCCACCGAACTTCTCCAGTCCAAATATGCCCTCTCTCGCCCTCGTAATTACCTGTTGATAGAGAGATGGACTAATTCTCTCCACTTCTTAGAAGCACCTACTGATGTGGAGATGCACGAAGGCTAGGTGAGATACTTTGGAAATACTACAGTTTTTTCCACAGCACTTTAGTCTTATTTATTTATTTCTTTGGTATCATTAATCTACAATGACATGAGCAACATTATGGTTACTAGTTTCCTCCCATCATCAAATCCTCAGCACACACCCCATTACAGTCACTGACCATCAGTGTAGTAAGATGCTATAGAATCACTAGTCTTCTCTGTGTTGGACATCCCTCCCCATACCTCTCCTGGCACATTATGTGTGCTAATCATAATGCCTTTCCCCGCTTACCCTCCTTTCCCACCCTCCCTCCCCAGGGCCTTTCTCTTTAGTAACTGTTAGTCCATTCTTGTGTTCTGTGAATCTGCTGCTGGTTTGTTTCTTCCGTTTTTTTTTTCTTTATTCTTACATTGAACTTATGAGTGAAATCATTTGGTACTTGACTTTTTCCGTCTGGTTTATTTCACTGAGCATAATACCCTCTAGCTCCATCCAAATTGTTGCAAATGGTAGGAATTGTGTTATTCTTACACAACACTTTCTTCTTTATGATGTACTTGTAATGGGCATTATTTTCTTAATCTCTGATGGTTCGTTATTAGTGAATACAAGCAAACGACTTTTATAAGTTGGTTTGGTATCTTACAAGTTTACTGAATTCATTTTTAGTTTTAACAGGTCTTTGGTTAATTAGGGCGTGAAATTGGAATTCCAAAATTCCACTTTTTGTACCCCAGGTTTTCCCAACATCCAAGGCCAAGTGGCTGCAGGGGAACCTCCCACAGGCCTTCTAATGAGCCCTGGACCCCTGCAAGTTGCCATTTGTTTGAACTGGGTGGAAGGGCTTGGCCTCTCTTGACAGGGTGTTATGTCTGCTGTGCTTTTCTTATGGTTATTTTGCAAACTAATTTACTTTCCAGCAATTTAAAATCTACAGAAAACTTGTAGTGTCAGTACAGATTCACTTTATACTGAATTTTCTAGCATCTAACTTTGCCACAGTTTCCACTTCACACAAAATTTCTGTGGTGTCTACCCCAAACAGGGACACGCTTCCAGGGAAACAACATCTGACTGCAAATGAGGGAAGTATTAGGGTCTCCACATGATAATCCAATGCACAGAACCACCACAGCTGTCACCATCCGCTCCAGCTTAGTGCACATGTCTTACTATCCTGATGCAGTTTCCTTTTTCTGGAACTGTTCCCGAGACTTTACCTCAGTTGGTTTCTCTGGGACCTTGAATAAGCAGGATCACATAATATTTGTCCTTCTTGGAGGGGCGCATTTCCATGAGCATAATGGCTTTGTGGGTCCATCTGTGCAGCAGGTTCTAGGACTCCTTGTTTACCCCACTGTGTAGACACCACATTGCTTTCATCTGTCTGTGGACACCCGGGTCGTCTCCACATTTTGGCTGTTGTGACTCATGCAGCTGTAAACAGAGGTGTGCAATATCTACGTCCCTGCTTTCCTGTCATTTGCGCAAATGCCCTGAAATGGAATTGCTAATTATATGTTAACTATGCTCGAGTTTTGGGGGACACTCTTCACACACAGTGTTTTCAAATCAGCTTTGGACCATTTTTCTTTATTTCTATATTTGGCAGAATAATGTAGTTTATGGATCAACCCTGTTTTGTTCATCTGTTCATCCCTTGATGGGCATTTGAGTTGTGTCTACCTTTTTACTGTGGTGAGCAGTGCTGCTAAGAACTCTTGGGCCAGTTTCTGTTTGAACAGCATTTTCATTTCTTTGTGGTATTTATCTAGGATCGGTTCTTTACCCACAATTAGGTAACTGTATTATATATTATGAGGAAATGCCAAGCTGTTGTATACAAGCTGCATGTTTTATATTTCCACAAGCCAATGTTAGGGGCAATAATTCCTATGCATCCTTGGTAACATGTGATTTTGAATTTTCCTGAGTATGGCCAATGCCATGTGCTTGCATTGGGTGGGGGTCTCTGTGGTCTAATTTGCATTTCCATAGCAACTAATGCTGTGTGAGACCTCTTCATGTGCTTGTTGAACATTTGTTTGTCTTACCTGGAATCTTAATCCACTTTAAACATTTGTCTTGTCTTGTTGCCTTGTACTAGTTTGTGGTGTTTCCTGGGTTACAGGCTCTTTTTAGATGTACAACGTGGAGATATTTCCTTTCATTCTGTGACTGTTTTTCACTTTCTGTTTGGTGACTTTTAACGCAGAAATGTTTTTAATTTTATGCTCTCTTCTGTAGCTTGTCCTGTGGTGTCAGATCTGAGAAATCATGGCTAAATCCAAGGTCATGAACGTTTATCCTCATGTTTTCTTCTAGACTCTGTTGTTTTTTACATATTATGTAAGCCCTTTGTCTGTTCTGAGTTAATTTTTGTATGTGATATGTGTTAAGTTTTCAGTTTCATTCATCTGCATATGGACAGCTATTTGCCCAGCACCGTTTGCAAGGAAGACAATTCTTTCCCTAATTAAATTTTGTCCACCCATGTCAGAAAGCAAGTGACTGTATATGGTTTGGGTCACTTCTGGGCTTTCTACTCAGTTCTGTTGATCTGTGCATACAGTTGAACCTTGAACAAAATGGGGGGTTGTGTAGCTGACATCCCATAGAATCAGAATACACATAAAACATCTCACTCCCCCCAAACTTAAGTATTATCCTAATCATTGCTTATTTTTACTGGAAGACTTACCAATAATATAAACAGTTAACACACACTTTGTACATTACACATGTTTTGTGCTGTATTATAACTGTAAGGTAAGCTAGAAAAATCAAGTGTTTCTAATTGTCTTAAGTCTTATGTGAGAGGTACCCTCCCTATACGAAGAGGAAAGGAAAATCCTTTTCTTTGAAGACAAAGGGACAGAAAGAGGAATCTTAATGAGCAGGCCTTGATAAGTTCCCCCTATTTACAACACTATCTCATACTCCTGAACCTGTCATATTTCTCCACAAATGTCCACTCCTTATCAAACCCAGCACAAATTGCTCAGGGCCAACTGCTTCTCTGGGTCTTCACTTCCTTGTGAAGTCTCCCATATCAAATAAAACCTATTAATAAATGGGTGTGCTTTTCTCTGGTTAATCTTTGTCAGTTTCATTTTCAGACCCAGCAACCCTAAGAGGGTCAAGAACAACTCCCCCAGCCCTTGCAGTGTTCCCAGTTGATACTAAGCACAGCACTCTACAGTGGGCATTATTCTATCTCTCAGATGAGTAAATTGAAGCTCCAAGCATTTAGATGACTGGCCTAAGATAGGGCTGCCAGTCTTGGGGTAAAAACACAGGATATAGTTCAGATGATATCAAGAATTATGTTAATATAAGTATGTCCAAAAAATAATTTGTTCTCTGAAATTCAAATTTAACTTGTGTTTTTATGGCAACTTTAGACCAAAGTCCCAGTTCTTTTGTAAGATAGACTTTTTCTCTGAGCCCAGGGTTCTTTCTCCTACTACATGGGAGGGGCCTACACTCCCCACCCAGACCTGCGAATGGACAGTCATAGAAACTGCCTCGGTCAGACCCTCAAATAGCTGTGGAAGCTAATACTTGTCACTACAGCCATATCAGCCTTTTAGTTGGAATCTAATCCATACACGTTGGGGTAAAACATTATAACATTTTAAAGAAGTAAACAGTTTTTGTTGTAAATCCTCCCTATCCTAGGATAGCAGAAGCAGAACTTCCTGACCCTCTTCCTGGGATGTGCCACTGTGAACACAGAAATACAACAGAAAACATATTCTGGTCTTTGCTTCATTCCTGATCCTGGGCTCCTAAATCCCTGGGAAATTCCTGGGTAAGAGATTCTTTAATACTAAGTAAGTGGTTCTGGGTGGGTTCTGCTCAGGTGTCTGACAGGCATAAAGCCCATGCCATGATTAGAAACTTGGAATTTTCAGCCTCAACCCTCCATTCTCCAGAGAAAGGGGAAGAGATAAAAATGGAGTTAATAATACATCATACAAGTGTCTCAAAATACGGATTTTCGGGAGCTTCCAGGTTGGCAAACACATCCATGTCGTGTACTGGGAGGGTGATGTGTTCCAACCTCACAGGGAAGAATGAAGCCTTCTCCTGGTCCAAGGCCAAAGCCTTCATAATTACAAAGAAGCTGTTAGAAACCATTTTTCATGTGGGGTACACCTGTGAGCACCAGTGATCAAGGCACCAGCTTCACTGGGCAAATCACTGTACATTTCACTGTACAAATTGTAGTGAAATGTAATGGATGTACCCCAATTTGCCAAAGCATTCATCTGCTGAAACACATCCTGATTTCTTTAAGTTTTTAGCCTTTATGAATAGAGCTATTATGTAAAACTGCATGGTGGCTTTTGTTGGGACATAGTTTTTCAAAGCAGTTGTATAAATACTGGTGATGTAATTCTTGAATGTCATGGTGAGACCTTTTTTAATTGTAAAATATTTTTAATGGCTCATTTTTGTTTTATGTATCTTTGTATATCTTGAGTACAAATCCTTTATCAAAAATGTATTTTGCAAATATTTTCTTTTAGTTTGTGTCTTCTGTTTGGGTTCTCTGAGCAAGGTCTTTTAGAGTAGAAATTATAACTCTATAAAGCACATGTAATTATTTTTCGTTTGTGGATAGGCCTTTGGTGTTGGGTTCAGCAAGGTTTGTAGATTTTCTTGCTTTACCTACAAATTTTATAATTTTGCATCTAAAATTTGACTATGAAAATTTTTTTATGTGTGTACCACTAAAAATTTTTTAAAATTAAAGTATTATTGACATACACTCATATGAAGGTTTCACATGAAAGAACACTGCGGTCACTACATCCACCCATATTATCAAGTCCCCTCCATGCCTCATTGCAGTCACTGTCCATCAGTGTAGTAAGATGCCGCAGAGTCACTACTTGTATTCTCTGTTCTACACTGTCTTCTCTGTGGTCCCCCACACCATCTGTGCCAAACATAATACCCCTCAATCCCCTTCTCCCTCCATTCTCACCTGCCCTCCCACACCCCTCCCCTTTGGTAACTGCTAGTCCCTTCTTGGCGTCTGTGAGTAAACTGCTGTTTTGGTCCTTCATTTTTACTTTGCCTTTATTTTCCAGAAATGAGGGAAATCATTTGGCATTTGTCTTTCTCCACCTTGCTTATTTCACTGAGCATAATATCTTCCAGCTCCAACTATGTTGTTGCCTATGGTAGGATATGTTTTTTCTTATGACTAAGAAGTATTCCATTGTGTTTATGTACCACACCTTCTTTATTCATTGATCTCCTGATGGACACTTAGGTTGCTTCCATATCTTGGCTCTTGGAAAAAGTGCTGCAACAAATATAGTGGTACATATGTCTTTTGGAATCTGAGAAACTATATTCTTTGGGTAAATTCCAAAGAGTGGAATTACCGGGTCAAATGGTATTTCTATTTTTAGTTTTCTAAGGAACATGCCTATAGGGAATTTTGAGTTAATTTTGGTGTAACTTGTAAAGCCTTTGCCTACTTCATTTCATTCATTTCACTCTCAATCAAAGTGGAGAAAACAGAAGAAATTTGTGCCCATTGCGGCTTGAATTTCCAAAGATTTGTGGTTCATCAGTTTAGCCACAAGGGGGCACCACCTTCCCTGAGCTGTAAGAACGCAGCCTGCAATGCTCACCGTGAACCGGAAGCGGCGCCTCTGCCCTCTTTGTGGACCAGCAGGGCTCATGCGCGGTCAGGACGCAGGCCTTTTCTCCCAGCTCTGACTGGTGCCGGTATTGCTCCGGATCCCCTGCAGCTCCGTGCCACCGCGGGCCGCGTCCACAGGGGCACTTCGGTTTCCTGAGGAGCTGCAGTACGGAAAGGTAAGGAGAAGCTTTCCGTGCATCTCGTACTGAGCAATACTCTTCAGGGGCCGGGAGAGGAAGGCCTGCGATGGTTAACGGAGTATTTGCGGGGTCTGGGCCATGACGGGTGCAGCTGAGTTCAGGGTGTGGCGCGCGGCACTCAGGGAGAGTTCGGGCCCAGGCTGAGACCGGGCTGGGGCGGGTATGTGGTGTCCAGCACTTCCCCGGCAGCCTGTGTCTCCACGCTGCGTGCCTCGGGCCCCTTGCAGTGGGTGGATTATCCACACCTGCGGGACACCTTCCAGGCTGCAGGCATCCTTCCTAACAAGGCTCTGAAATGGGAATGGGGGTGGAGGGGAGTTGGCTGCTTAAGCGGCTCGCTTACCTGTGCTTCAGCCTTTGCTGAGCGCCCAGCACACAGGGTGGTTTCTTTCGAAGGGTCCCCGAAGTGGGGTCAACCTGGGAAGCCCCCCTGGGCACAGCATGGCGCTGACCCAGCCTGGCTCCCTGAGGGTGGCCAACACCCACTGCCTCGTGAGCCGGTTCATCATGCCGAGCATGTTGGGGGATGAAGGGCACTTGGTGTTCTGTTTAGACTCCCGCTTCTGCTTGGGCGAAACATGGGGTCTCCGTTGCTACAGGTCCACAGTGTAGTGGGAGGTTAGGGCACGATGCCTGGGCTCTGCTTTCTCATGACGGCTGTGGGGATGGGGGTCCTGTGTGGTTCTATCCAGCCTGTTTGGTGTTTGCTTCTTTGTGAAGTGTGGTGGAATTTCGATGGGGGGATCCCACGGAGTCTGAAGGTTCCTGTTGGTGGACAAGACTTGTAATAACCTAACCCACCCCCTCCCCATCCTGGACTGCAGTGTCCACAGTGTTCAGGCCTCAAGCTACAAGCCTCCCGCCTCATTGGTTAGGCTTCTCCTTAGGTACTTCATTCTTTATGATGCAGTTGTAAAGGGCATTGTTTTCTTAATGTCTCTTCCTGACGGTTGGTTATTGGTGAACAGAAGCAAACAACTTATGTATGTTGATTTTGTATCCTGCAAGATTATTGAATTTATTTTTAGCTGTAACAGGTTTTTGGTGGAGCAGTGTGGAAATTGGAATTTAAAAATCCCAGTGTTCCACTCCAGGTCGTCCCAACACCCAAGCCCAGTGTCTGCAAGGGAATTTTACCACGTTCCTTGTAGTGACTCCCGCAGGCTAAGTAGTGGTCGACTTCGGGTGAACTGAATGGGGAGGGCTTGGCCTCTGTGACAGGGTGTGATGTCTGCTCTGCTTTTCTGGTGCAGGACTGACATGGTTGTTCTGTAAAGTAATTTACTTTCCAGCAATTTCAAGCACACAGAAAACTTGCAGTGTCAGTACAAACACTCTTTACACTAAATGTCCCATGGTCCCACTTTGCCACACCTGCCACTTCACACAAAATTCTCTTGGCCTCTACCCTAAATAGTGACAAGTTTATAGGGAGCCACCACCTGACCCTAAATGAGGGATTATGGTCTCCACATGATAATCCAGTGCACAGACCCAGCACAGCTGTTTCCATCTACCCCAGCTGTGTGCAAATGTCTTTCTATTCTGATCACATTTCCTTTTTCTGGAACTCTTCCAGGGACATTAGCTCAGATGGGCTCCACCAGATCTCACGTAAGTGGGATCACATAGTATTCATCCTTCTGTGACTGGCGCATTTCACTGAGAAAATTGGCTTTAGGATCCATCCATGCAGCAGGTGCCAGGATGCCCTTATTCACTCCACTGTGTGGAGACGACACTTTGTTCATCCATTTGCCTGTGGACACGTGGGTCTTCTCCACCTTTTAACCATTGTGAGTCGTGCAGTTGTGAGCATAGGTGTCCAAATATCTAAGTCCCTGCTTTTGTTAGATGCCCTGTGGTTTGGGCAGATGCCCTGAAATGGAATTGCTGCTCATATATTAACTGTATCTTCAAGTTTCTGGGGACACCTTCCCCACTCTCCACACCGTTTTCCAGGAGGCTGTGGACCATTTTCCTTTCTTTCTGTATATGGCAGAAAAATGCAGTTTATGGATCAACGCGTTTTTATCCATCCATTCACCCCTTGATGGGCATTTGAGTTGTTTCTGACTTTTTGCTGTGGTGATCAATGCTGCCAAGAACTCGTGGGCCAGTTTCTGTTTGAACATCATAGTCATTTCTTTGCTATATTATCTAGGAGTGGATGTAGGACCACAATTAAGTAATTGTATTTTATCTTTATGAGGAAACACCAAGGTGTTGTACACAGGCTGCACGTTTTACATTTCCACAAGCAAAGGTTAGGGGCTCCAGTTCTTCTGCATCCTTGGCAATGTGTGATTTTCAGTTTTCCTGAATATAGCCATTCCCATGTGTGTGCAGGGAATTCTATGGGACACCTTTCCATGTGCTTGTTGGAGCATTTGTATGTCTTGGAGTCTCTCATCCATTTAAAAAGTTGGGATGTTGCCTTGTTGCACTGTACAAGTTCATGGTGTATTCTGGATAACAGGCTCTTGTCAGATGTACAGTGTGCAGATATTTTCTTCTATTCCGTGACTTTTTTCACTTCTTGGTTGGAATCTTTTGATGCAGAAAAGATTTTAATTTGGAGGAAATTAATTTATTCTTTCTCTTGTTGCTTGTACTTTGGTTTCAGATCTGAGAAACCATAGCTAAATCCAAGGTCATGAAGACTTATCCCCATGTTTTACCTATTACATGTAAGCCGTTATGTATTTTGAGTTAATTTTTGTATGTGATATAAGTTAGGATTCATTTTCATTCTTCTGCATGTGGACAGGAGGTTGCCAAGCACCATTTACTGGAAAGACACTTTCTCTCCATAAGTTAATGTTGTCCACCCTTGTCAGAAATCAACTGGATATTTCCATTCAGGTACGTTGATCTTTATATACAGTCGTCCCTTGAACAACATGGGGGCTAGTGGTGCTGACTCCCCCACAGAATCACAATCTACATAAAACATGTGACTCTGCCAAACCTTTGTTATCCTAAAACTGATTGTCTATTTTGACTGGAAGCCTTACCAATAATATAAACACTCAATTAACAATATTTTGTACATTATACCTACTATGTGCTATATTCTTACAGTAAAGTAAGCTAGAGAAAAGGTAACGTTTCAAATTGTTGACTTAACATTTTCCCAGTATACTTGTGGGGGAAAATCAGTTTAAGTTGACCTGTGGAGTTCACATGCCTACTGTCCAAGGGTCAGCTGTGTATCTTTATGACAGTGTCACAGTGTTTCATTTACTGCTCACTTTGTACTAAGATTAGATTTTGGGAAGCCTGTGCCTCCAGCTTTGATTTTCTTTTTCAAGATTCTGCTCAAGGGCTCATTGTGGTCCCTTGCAATTTAATATGTGACAGGATCAGCAGGAGCAATTCTTCCCAAAAAGCTTTGGGAATTTTCATAGGAACCACATTGAGTCTGTAGGGTGCATTTGTGCCATTGCCATCTTAGAGATATTAAGTCTGCCATCACCACAGCAGGACCTTACATTTATTTTGCTTTTCTTTATTTTTCCTATTATCAATGTTTTATAATTTTAAATGCATAATACTTGCACTTAAATTAAGTCTGTTCCCATGTATATTATTAATGTTGACATTATTTAGTAGAGAATTTAAAAATTCCTTTTTTGATTATTCATCGATAATGTATACAAGGAAAACATGTTTGTGTAATGTCCTTTTTTCTTGTAACTTCGCTTAGTTAATTTAGAAGCTTACATTTGGAATTTAAGGGTTCAGAGCGTTGGGATTTAATAACTTAGATATTTAGGATTAAAATAATACTGCCTAATATTTAATAAATGGAGGATTGGAACACAGTGAAGATTAGGGTTTGTCGTAGGGGTTTTGTTTGAAATAAAACAATAGGAAGAGAAGGGGTTAGAACTATGGATAGGGTACAGGAACGGGTTAGGGTACGGAAATGGGTTAGTGTTAGGGTTAGGGTATTGTGATAGAGTGAGGCTATCAAATACAGCTAGGAGGCTTCAAACAAAATCCAGCATTTTTCGACATCTTCCTCAGACTTTGCAGGCATGAAAGTGGTCTCAGGCTGCCTGGTAGTTCTGCTGGGTTCAGAACCCTAGGTGGGAAATCTTTCTGGCCACCCAGATTTATTATCATCTGCTCTCCAGTGCTGCAGTGGACAAGTCTGAGGTCGTTTTCCTTGATCTTTTGCATGTTTTTGTCATTTTCTTCTGTGCTAGTTTTTTAGGTCTCTTACTCATGTTTATCCTAGAAATTGTTGTTGAATTAACCACAATGTAAACTATTTTTCCTTCATTGAGTTGAGTGCTCAGTGGGTCCTTACAACCTAATAATTATGTTTCTGAGTTATTTAATATGTTCTTATAGTATTTCCTTTGAAGATTTTCTCCTTTTTCCCTTTTTTTGACTGCATATTAATTTTGGTATAAAACTTTTTAACATTGATTTTCTAGTGTTCTTACCTTTTTTTTTGTATTGTAACCTTCTCTAAATTTTTGTTCTCCGTTCCGTGAGATTTCTTTAACCTCTGAATCCTTTCCTTGATTTTTTTGTTTCTTTTCCATTCTTTCTGATTTTTTTCTTTTTAATAATAGGCTCTTATGAGATGAATGCAGCATCTTAGCTCAATGGAGATACTAAATATGATTTCTTTGAAGTTTTCCTCTTTTACCAGTATTGTCTGTTTCCACTATTATACTTTTTTTCACATTATTTTGGTCTGTTCTCCTAATTATTGTGGGCTTACTCAGATGTCTGGTGATCCTTCTCTTTCGCTTATTTAAGAGGTGAGGCACTGGAGATCTATCAAGAAATGGAGTGGGCCCATTTGTGGCACCTGCGCCTATATGTCTGTGGGCTTGTTTTCTGCCAGACTTTGTAGGGTGACAGGGTCCCCAGCTGGAATTCTCATTGCAGATACTGATAGTTTATCTGTAAGTCTTTTCAGTAGATGGGTTAATTTTCCCAGATGATGGCCCCTTAGTCACTTGCTTTGGGAATATCAGTCCAGATACTGGAGTTCTTGACCTGTTTGGATAGAGTTCCTGTAGGCCTGGAGGATCTCGTGCTCTGACATGCACATGTGTACTTTCTAACCTGGTTTTCACCCCTATGTTCTTCACTGCCGGTGTTAAGACATTGTTGCTCTACAAAAAAGCGGAAAGTGGAGTAGACTTGGAGTCTTACTGCTCCTTGCACAGGCTTTCAAATGGTCTCCTGTTTCTGCCTTTGCCCACAAGCCACCTTCACAGGTGGTCCTGCAGCCTGTTTATGTTGATGCTGCCTCCTCAGACACTGAGGTTTGGCCATCCTCTGTGTCTCACATTCATCACCATTTCAACATACATTTTGCATATGTTGTGGTGCAGGTATCTAGATGTCTCCTACTTTTACTTTAAAAAATGGATTTCAGTTTTTTCTAAAGGCTTGTTCTGTTGACTTTTCAAGAAAATAAAGGTGGTAGAGACATCTTTGCTCTATCATCATAGAAGTAGAAGCCCTTTGAACAGAGGAATTTCAAAGGATTTTGAGTAGAGAAATGTATTGAATGAAAAGAGAATGTAATGTTATGACAGTCCTCAGTCCTTACTTTCACCTCTTTGTGACTTTCTAAATCTCTGTGCATCTTTGCCCTACAGTATCTGTGGGAGTTTGTTCATATAGCCTGGAAGCTGTTTAGAGGTTTTCATATTGACGAAACTGTGCCAGATAAATGGCATATTTTCTGCTTGGGTATTGTTAGCCCCATAATGCTGGGGTGTACACTCTGTCCTTACTCTGTTCTGGCATGAGTTTGGAAGGCAGTGTCTGCTCTGATCAAGGTCAAGCAGGTTTGACAGACAAAAGCAAAAGGCTTAGAGGGCAACTAACCATGGCCTCATTCATTCCACCTGCTTTGTGCAGCTTGCTTAACCCATGATGGTCTATGACTAGTCTTATCTGGTGATAATGTGTGGAAACCTACCGAATCGCAAGTGGCAGGATCCAGTCAGCATGAAGATTCTGCTTCCTGGAACTCGCTGGAAACTTACTTATTTTAAACGGAATGAGCTAGACCTGCAGTCATAAATGGCTACTAAGCTCCTTGGTATCCACTGTGGAAAATTGCCTTCTCTCTGTCCTCAGCATTTGAATATGCTGTCTATTGGGAGGAATTCTCCACTGAAAAGAAGCTCCCTGGTATGCCCATTCGGTTCTTCCCACCCCAGAAACTGAACACTGAGGGAACAGTACAGAAACACAGGACCAGTTGGAGGTGGTAGTAAGTGCACAGGGGTGATGGTCTGATCCTGGGTTAAGGCCAGGTGTGTTCTTGGGTACAGTCATGGAAATTCCTTCTAAGTAAACTGGTCCTCTGCCTTTAGTGTGAATTCTGAGACGTACTACTGTACCGCCAGAGTTTCCTTTCCCTTTTAAGTTGCCAGTGTTCATTTCTGTTGTTTGTAGTTAAGAACTGGATTTGCACAGACTGGTTGATCTTGCTATTTCCTTCTGGTCACCCACAGTGAGCTAGATTTCTCTCTTGAAATGGTGTCCCAACACCTAGTCTTTTCTGAGGAGCTTTAGTGACTGATTCGGACTTTAGGAAGCTCTGGTAATCATGTTCAAGGTTTTTATACTTTGTTGTTTCTCTGTGGAACTCGCATGTGTGGAATGCACCAGAAATGAAAACACACACATCTACTACACAAAAGGAGAATATTTGATCCCCTTTCTTTTCTTGTCTTACCTTTTCAGGGAAAAACTGATGTGGGTTTCATTAAATTTTTTTTAAATTTTGTGTTTCATTAAAAATATTTCTTGTGGTAAAAACATATTACGGAATTTACTATCTTAACTGCTTTTAATTGTACGTTTCAGTAATGTTAAGTTTATTCACATTGTAAAACACAGTTCCAGAATTTTTTCACGTAAGTCTTGTATGATTATAAAGAGAGGATGGCTCAGTTGAGAGAAAGAAGACTGTTTTTATAGAATAATAACTTTTTTGCCATTTTACATAAAGCAAGTTCAAAGATTATTTAGCTTTAAAAACTTTTGAATTTTTGTAATTTTAGATGATACTTGTGGAGTATTAACTTTGTACCTAAGCATTAGTTATATTGGTAACCAAATAAGTTTATATAAAAGTTTCCTTGTGTAAGTAATGATTTGGGGTCAACTGTGACAGCATTTCCCCATTTTACTTTGTTAATTGGAGCCTGAAGTAGACTGGAGATGGTTGCAGCTGGTCTTGAGGAGGTGCAGAAAGTCTCATTACCCAGCAGTGTTTCATTGTGGCATCTCTTCTAATTTTCTTTTCCATGAATAGAGACAAGATGTATTGGCATCTTGTAACCACTGGTGGAGGCTCAGAAGTGCACCACAAAATCTCCTACGTTTTATGAAGCTGTGTTGTTCCCAAGTGACGTGTTTATGTAAGACTTTTGGGAAGATCATTCTGAGGTATATATTTAGTGTATTTGGGGTTGTCTTTTGAAGCATGAGGAAACAACTCTCTTAATTAGCAGATTTTCAAATCCCTGATTCACACATATATTATTCAAAAGAAAGTTATTCATACGTATGTGTGTCACACACACACATACCCACACATAAATATATGAAATGCTGTTTAGACAACGGTCTCACAGGAAGTTGTTAGAAACGGTTATTTAAAGTTTTCAAACTGAACTGGTTACTCAGTGGTCTTTTTGTCATTATTTCTTTTTCCCAGCACTAAAATGAATATGAAAGCAGAGAATATTAGAAAAATGAGAATGATAAAGAAGAGTGGGAGTAATCAGTTTTATCTTTCAAGGAAGACAGCAAACATTTGGTCTATGTGTTTTTTAAATATTAAGATATTACTGATATACAGTCTTATGAAGGTTTCACATGAAAAACAGTGTGTTTACTACAATCACCCATATTATTGAGTCCCCCCATACATCTTTTTTTTGGATCATTCTGTATTTACCATTTTGTGCCCTCCTTTGTTGTCTAACAAAAATAGTTTCCAAATACAGGTAACTTATTTTTAGATACATGTCATTCCTTTAAAGGATTATTATCGTTAATGTAATCATTTCTCTTCTATAGGCTATTTAGTTTGTTACTAGCCATATTAGTTTGCAACTGGCAAGCTATTCCAAAGAGTTTGTTAAATTGAATGTTATTTTAGAAAGTACATTTTCATATTAGGCTATTTCACTATTTGTTTTAGTAATCTGCCACAAAAAAAAAGTACTTTGGGGCATACTGTTGTCAGGCTATGATGGGTTATGTTGGTGGCCCCGGATGAGTTCAAGGTCAAGAAATAGTCACTTGGTGAAATGGAAACTAGGAAAAGTTAAGATGATTATTATCTGTGTTGCTGGCAAAACCATAATTGTTTTTCTCAGGGCCTAGGACTTCCCAAAGTCACAGAATAAAGACAGCTCTCTGCCCAGAGCATCCATTTGACTTGAGGATTTTGAATACATTGTGAAACATAACAAGTTTTATTAGCAAGACAAACACTGATATATTGTGGGGCAGGATGCCTTGACTGATTTCCCTGAATTTTTAAGATTAAAATGCCATATTCAATTTAAGAAATTTAAGATTTAAGAAGTTTTACATTAGCAAGGGCTATTTCAAAGTATATCCTCCAATCCCCTATATCATGAGTTGGGCCATTTGGTGAATACTTTAGACTTTGTGTGCCACATAGTTCTCTCCTGCATATTCTGTTTGGTTGTTTTGTTTTGATTTCTAACCCTTTAAAAATGACAAAAGCACACTTGCTCACAGGCTCCTCCGTTGCTAACACCTGCTGTAGACAGTCCATTCACATTTCCTGCTACCTCCTGGGGCTCCTGAGTGATCACACATGAGAAACACAGTCTTGGCTCTTCCCAAACTCTCCTTCATTAAAATTAAGCATATATTTAGGCAGAATGGAAAAGAATGTAGTGATGGACAGAAATTTTGTCCTATGTTGAAGCCCAACTGGGTGCAGCAGTTATGTGCTAATAGAACTCTTCAGAGACAAAAAGGGAAGCTAAAGTTCCAAATTTCATTGTTGTTCACAGGAGATTTTGCTCTGTCTTTAAAATGTAGACATTATTAACATAGGGTTAATGGCTACATCTACAGAGTGAAGCCCTGCAAGTAGCCCCACCCCATTTGCCTCACCTCATTACCCAGTTGGTTGCCAAATCCTGTCTTTTCACCTCCTGCATAAGTCGGCACTGTTTCTGTCTCAAAACCCAATTTGAGCAGGCCTTGTTGTTGATCTTCCTCTAGTTGACCAGGACTCTCATTATTTCTCTCTCCCCCATGCCCAGAAAACCTTATTACTCTTAGGACATTTATTATCTTGGAGTGTTTTTTTTTCGTGTCTTTGCCTTCAGCTAGGCTCTGAGTGCCTTGTGCTTGTCCTCAGCTGGCTCTGTGGTGTCTTTAATCTAGGGTCTGTCACCTGTTGTGATGCTAGGAACACAGAATGTACTCAACAAAAATTGTTATGTGAAGGGGCAATAGCTACAGGTGTTTTCAGCTGAGTGTGTGTAACCAGTTCTTTTGGGTCTCACCTCATCCAGCATTTGCACACTTGTTCTAATAGCAGTCAGAGCCAAGTGTCTCCAAAGCAAGCTTACTGAACCTTCTGGTTTTTATGATGAAATCTGTTTGTGAAATTGCCTCAATTAGAAGATCGCATATCCTGCAGTTAACATTTTCTTAGGAAATTTGATCTGAATTTAAAAATCAGTATTATTCTGTCTAAAACATCACTTACCTAATCAAGGAGGTCTTCACTTCTCTTACCTTCTGTCCGAATGTTTAGTCTTCCATTTTCACTTTACTTTGATGTCTGCCACAGTGTTCTACAGTGATGAGGCCCTGGGGCATGTCTTTCTTTAGAACAAGCCTTGTGCTGTGAATATTGAAAGGCCACTCCGTTGTGATTCCAGCCATTTATCTTGTGTAATCCAAACTGGTGATTTTCTTTCCATTAAAATTTTTCTCTCATTCTTAGCCTTATGCAGCAAAGAATGAAAAGGAAAGAGAACGCTTAAAATACTAGGGCCATGTTAATGCCAATGTTCACCCAGTAAAGCCTGTTGACAGGAGGGTCAAAGGTAACGAGTAAGTTTTCCTCTGCCCCTATTTTCATGTGACCTCTCCCAGGTCCCCAAGATGTATCTTCTTTGTAAGGTTCTGCTTGCAGTTTTATGATCACCCTGTCCCTCATACTAGTGTCTATTATCCTTGATTTTAAATTTGGACAGTATTTACTTCTTTCTTTAAAAGATGACAAATTTGCATTCTGAGAACTTCTCTCATCTCACCCATTTGATTTATACACGGAAAATTGTTAGTTTTTAAGTCTCATTCTCTTCTGTAACTAATAACTATTATAAAGTAAAAATTCAATACATGTTATATTTGTATTGTTTTAGACAGGTAAATACTCTTCTCTACAGAGCTGTTCAGTTGTGTGAGCAGTGAGAGGAGGGCAAATAATCCTATTTTACTAAATTACTGTGGTTTAAGAAGGACATAAATGTCAATAGCCAAGAGATTATCTTTCTTAATTGATTTTGTTCTTTCCACTTACTCCTCTGATATTTCTTAAAATTTTATTACTGTTTTCTTTTCCTTTTGAGCACAAGAAAACTTTTCCCATGCAATTTCAGTTGGTGCTTGTAGACACACCTGCTTGCTCTTCCATCTTGTACCAGTAATGTCTGAATTGGGAATTTAAAATCCTCAGCAGCATATTCTTTTTTTTTTGTATTTGGCATAAAATTTGCTGAATGAAGCTGTTTCAGACAACTGCATCGCACATATCCTACCAGGATTAGAACTGCCAACTGTGTTTTCCTTCTATACTCAGATTCCATAAAATGGAGTATAGCATTAATGGTCCATATCCACTAAATGAGGAAACTGCCCAGAGGCTACCCTCATGCTTAAAAGAAATTTTTAGAAGGAGCCTGTGGTCATTTTCCACAGCTGCAGCAACTCATAGTCTTAGAAATAATGTCTTTAAAAATTCTGTGGGAAACCAGGTTTGCTGTGGCTCAATGAGAACCCGTGGCTGCCACTGTTCACTCGGGCCTCATGATTTTCTTGCTCCTTGTACCATCCTATCAGTGAAGTGTCACAAGAGAGCATGGGAAGTGGGACAACCTTCCAGTGAGCCTGCTGTGGGCCCTCCTCACTGCTCCTGGGGCACTGGGTGGATGGAGCACATCCCTGTCTCTGTCTGAGATGGTTGTTGAGCCCATGACCATCCCATTGTAGAACCGGTGAGTTCCTTAGTGAGCCCTGAAGAAAGGCTCTTGTGGGCTCTGCCAGTTGTAGATTTTATCAGGAGCTTATGAATGTCTCTCCCACTGGTTCTCACTGGAACACAAACAAGTACAGGTGAAGTAAGCTTTTTTTCTTTTCATTTTAAACAGCTGTTTAGCTTGCTTTATTCTTAAAATTGTAGTGTTTCGGTAAATGTGCCATTAAGAAAAGTGTCAGTTATGCTGATATCTATATAATTCAGAAATTTTCTTTTCATAGGCAGTTGGCACTACAAACAAAGTGAATTTATCATCCCATTTCCTAAATGAAATAAAAATGTATTGTCATCTGAAATGGGGCAAATTTATCTTGAATACACTTTGTGTGTCTGTGCCTTCTCAAAAGACATATTACCTGATCATTGTTTTTATAGTTACAGAAGGTTGATTGTCCAGAATGTGCAATTTGCAGGTGTGCATTTACAAGCACTTCAGAGACACTATCTTTGACCATAAGAAATTCAGCAAGTTTATCTAGAGACAATAGTGAGTTTTTAAAATACTGTATTTTTAATTTCCATAGTATGAACTCTAATATATATATTTAAAAATTGATGCCTGATAAGTGAAGTGAATATAAGAAAACAGATCTTCCTCTTTTATTGGGGAATGCCTCAGGACAAAATATAAGAATGTATATCTTAAAAAGATGTGATTTTTAAATTTCTATTTTAATCTATTTCACATCATACTGTATATTATTATCACTGAAAAGAGGTATTAACTATTAATAAATCCTAGATTTTAGATTATCACTCCCCTACTCTGCTTAAATGTGACAAAGAAAACAATTTAACCTCTTATTTCAGATTAATCTGGACACTCAAAAACTTTTGAATGTCAGAAAGTATTTTTTTTACACAATTCTTTAAAACCTGTAGTTAATAGAGTAGAAATCGGATTTACTCAAATTATGTTACTAGCATGAGGTTAATCTAAAGCATGGCACATTGGAGAGGGGCGGAAGATGGTGGCATGAGTAGAGCAGTGGAAATCCCCTCCCAAAACCACATATATCAATGAAAATATAACAAAGACCACACCTCCTAGAATAAAGACAACAGGACACAGGACAATATTCTGACCACATCCGCACCAGAGAGAAACTAGCACTTCACGAAGGTGGTAAGAAACAAGCCACGGCCCAGTGGGAGCCGAGCGCCCATCCCCCCAACTCCTGGCGAGAGAAGAATAGGCAGAGCGGGAGGGAGACGGAGCGCAGGACTGCCAAACACCCAGCCCCAGCCATCCGGGCCAGAGTGCAGGGCCCTGGATAATAGGAAAACAGTGCAGCAAGAATAGTGAGCGGGCACCAGAGGCTGGGCCCCGGAGGACATAAGAAATTTTTTTTTTCCTTTTTGTTTTGGCTAGCGCTTTTTGGATGTCATAAAGGGATAGTGACCCCAATGCTAGTGAAAGAGGGCAGCAAGAAAGGTGAGCAGATGCCTGAGGCTGGCACCAGAGAATAAAGAAAAGCGAGCAGCCACATTTTTTTTTTAATTAAATTTTTTTTTTTTTTGTTTTCGTTGTTTGGTATTTAATCCCATCAGCACATCATTTTTTCTTTTCAGTTTCACTTATCTAGGGTACTGGTCCCCATCCCCTCAACTTGTAGTTTGTCTTCGTCCTTGGATCTCAAGTGCGTCTCCTGTAAGGGAGCACGTCGGTGGCCTTGAGTCTTCATCCCTTCTTTTAACCCTGTGTCTTTTGATTGGAGCACTCAGAGCCTGTCTTTTTATTCTGACAATTGAGAGCTGTGACCTTATTGCACTTAAAAATTATTTTTTGTTATCATGAACCTACAATCACATAAAGAACATTATGATCACCAAGTACATCAATTCCCGCCCTTAAAACCCTTTACAGTCGCTGTCCATCAGGGTGTAGTAAGATGCTGTAGAATCACTACTGACTTCTCTGTGATGTACAGCCCTGCCCATGACCCCCCCACCCTACGAATTATTCATGTTAATCCTAATACCCCCTTTCTTTCTCCACGCCCTGATCCCACCCTTCCCACACTCCCTGGCCAGTCCCTTTCCCTTAGGTAACTATTAGTCCACTCTCAGGTTCTGTGAGTCTGCTGCTGTTTTTTTCCTTGAGTTTTTCTTTGTTGTTATACTCCACACATGAGTGAAATCATTTGGTACTTGTATTTCTCCGCCTGGCATATTTCACTGAGCATAATACCCTCTGGCTCGATCCACATCATTGCAAATGGTAGGATTTGTTTTCTTCTTATGGCTGCTTTCTGTACTTTTTAAACTGGATTTCATTCTTCTTTTTGTTTGTAGTTTTACTGTGTGCTTTCACCCTTGCTCTACTTGTTAAGAGCAACAGCTTTGTCTTAATCGATATGTACCTATATCTATCTGTCGGTCTATCAATCCACCATCTATCATCTATCTATCTTTCCATCTATATATCTATGAATCAATCATCTTTTTGTCTCCCCATTTATCCTTTTGTACAGAAGAGTTAACAACATAGCCTATGTCACTTTCCTACATTATGCTTCCAAAAATCTTGCAGGGTAACTAGGCCATAGGGAGAGCACAGGGTTCACTGAGACACTTGCAGGTCGAGTCAGAAGCGTGTGCCTACAAAACCAAGAAATGGTGGTGCAGGGACTTGAACCTGTATATCTGTCCTATGTCATCTTTTACCTCCTTCTCACTTACTGACTGTATTTAGCAAAGTTCATTGACTAAGTGCTCTCTGAAGACCACATGTATCCTTCCTCTGGGACTGTTGTCAACAGAGAAGTGAAGATGGTACTTTGCTCACCACCATGTTTGAGGGACATCTGCATGATCACCGGTGATAGGACGAGGGACATATAAAAAGATAAACCAATTTATACACAGGAGCATTTCAGAGCAAAGAGTGAGTTGTGGAGTGACGTGTTTATTTGAGTGTCTGAACTTCCCTCTTTATTTGGTTATTACTCCTTTACATTCGTAAACATCATAAAGCTCACTGATTTCAAAGGCCCAAATGCATATCATTACAGCAATTCAGTTGTTGAGGTGAGAGAAAATGAGAAGGACACTGCTGCACCACTTAATCTATGGCTGGGCACTGCTGAAACCAAACAAAAAGAATTCACGGTGGTCAGATAGGGCTACTTTTTAGTGAAAATGTCTGGGGACTCAAACAGAATCCATTTGTTTGATTGTTTCTCAGTTTCACTTGTGTAGGGTTCCTGTACCCACACGTTCGGCTTGTAGTTTGTCTGTGTCCTTGGATCTCAGGTGAGTCTCCTGTAAGGAAGCACGTAGGTGTCTTGAGTATCCATCCCTTCTTGTAACCCTGTGTCTTTTTTATGGAGCACTCAAAGCCTGTTATTTTATTCTGATGAATTACAGCATTGCCCTTATTGCACTTAAAAAAATTTTTTAGTTATCATTAATCTACAATGACGTGAAGAACATTATGTTTACTAGGCTCCCCTATTCACCAAGTCCCCCCAAAAAACCTCTTACAGTTGATTTCAATCAGCAGAGTTGGATGCTGGAGACCCCTTCACCATGCACCCCCCCACACACCACGTTACAGTCGCTGTCTATCAGCGTGTAGTAAGATGCTTTCGAATCTCTACTTGTCTTCTCTGTGTTGTACAGCCCTCCCTATGCCCCCCCGACCCCACGCATTATACATGCTAATCCAATTGTCCACTTTCTTTCTCCCCGTCCTTATCCCTCCCTTCCCACCCACCCTGCCCAGACCCTTTCCCTTTGTTAACTGTTAGTCCACTTTCGGGTTCTGTGAGTCTGCTGCTGTTTTTTTCCTTCAGTGTTTCTTTGTTGTTATACTCTACACATGAGTGAAATCATTTGGTACTTGTCTTTGTCCGCCTGCCATATTTCACGGACCATACTACCGTCTAGCTAAATGCACGTCATTGCAAATGGTAGGATTTGTTTCCTTCTTATGGAAGCTTTGTTCACTTTTTAAACTGGACTTCATTCTTCCTTTTTGTTTGTAGTTTTGCTATGTGCTTTCACCATTGATCTCCTTTTTATGAGCAATAGCTTTCTGTTAATCAATATGTATCTGTATCTATCTATCTGTCTGTCTGTCTATCTATCCATCTATCTATCTATCTATCTTCCTATGATTTATCTATGATGTCTATCATCTATCAATCTATGTACCTATCTATCTATCATTTGTCATCTGTCTATCTATCTATCTATGAATCAAACATCTTTTTGTCCGCCCATCTATTCTTAGGTACAGAACAGTTAACAACATTGCCTATGTCACTTCCCTACATTATGCTTCCAAAAATCTTCCAAGGTATCTAGGCTGTACGGAGAGCACTGCGTTCACTGGACACTTCCAGGTCGAGTCAGCTGCATGTGCTTATAAAACCAGTAAATGGAGGTGCAGGGACTTGAACCCGTATATCTGTTCTCTGTCCTCTTATACCTTCTACTCGCTTGGTGACTGTATTTAGCCACATTCACTGACTAAGTGCTCCATGAAGACCACAAGTATCCTTCCTCTGGGCCTGTTATAGACAGAAAAGTATACCTGGTGGTCTGCTCACCCCCATGTTTGAGGGACATTGGTGTGATCACCGCTGATAGGAGGGACAAATAAAAAGGAACACCTATTTCTAGACAGGAGAAGTTGGGAACAAAGAGTGTATTGTGGAGTGACGTGTATATTTGAGTGCCCAAACTTCCCTCTTTATCTGGTTATTACAACTTTACATTCGTGAACATCATAAAACCCACTGATTTCAAAAGCCCAGACGCATATTACTACACCAATTCATTTGTTGAGGTGAGAGAAAATGAGAAGAAAGTTGCTTCATCACTAAATCTATGCCTGGGCACTGCTGAAACCAAACAAAAAGAATTCTTGGTGGCTAGATAGCGCTATTTTTTACTGACCATCTCTGTGAACTCAAACAGAATACATTTGTTTCTTTGTTTGTTTTTCAGCTTCATTTGTGTAGGGTACCTGTCGCCGCCCCTTTGGCTTGTAGTTTGTCTTTGTCTTTGGATCTCAAGTGAGTCTCCTGTAAGGGAGCACGTAGATGGTCTTGAGTGAAATATAGCTTTGTTTATTATGATGCTTTCCTACCTACCTACCTACCTACCTATATCTTTATCTCTCTATATAATCTATTTACCTATCTATCTCTCTGTCATCTATCTATCTATGATCTATCATCTATCTAATATCATCTGTGCATTTATCTAATTAATCTATCATCTATATGTATGTATATCAGTCCAATCTATGTATCAATCATCTGTCTGTCTATGTATCTGTTTTCTCACGTTTGTCAACATTATGTCACTAGGTGCACTTTGATTCCTCTGTGTCTTTCTGAGTCTAATTTCTTGTGTTTGTTTATGTGAGTTAGCTGTGTTTTTGGATCTTGGGAGAAGTGTCCTTGTGTGGGAACTTCTCTTGCATAGGTGGCACGTGTCTGCTGGGTGTGGATGGTGTGGTTGGCATTCTGGGCTCTTGATCCTGTGTGGGAAAGGGCCTCCGGCTGTTCTGCCCCTGTGCCGTTAGTGCTGTGGTGGCTGCATGAGCTTCCGGGCATATCAGAGACCCCACACAGGGAGAAATCTGGGTTTCCTGTGGGGTCCGAGGCAGCTGCATGCCCAGTAGTAGGACTTTTTGCCTGTGAACCGATGTCACCTTGGCAGAACTGCTTGGTGTCCCATCTCCAGAGATCATTCCTGTAGTCACTGGTTAAGGGAACTTCATTTTGGTGACATGCAGGGTACCTGTGGGCTGGTGGCCCATGGGCTTGCTGAGGTGGCAGGCCAGCTAGCTTGTGGGGAAACTACTCCCCTCTGCTGTCAAGGTGTAGGTGGAGTTTCAGTGCACTTAGGCATTTAGATGTGAGTGAGGTCTATCTGAAATGGGATAGTAGTGTTGAGAGCTATGTTTCCGTTCGTATGAAAAGGGCGCTGTGCATAAAGTGTTCCGTTATGATGGCAGGAATTCTAGGAATGTTTATGTCCCCACACTTATTTATTTTCTCTTAAGGGAGGTGTTTCTGAAGTAACTTTTTACTCACAGATGAAGGTGTTGCATAAGGTTATCCCACGTCAGCCATGGTGAGATGAAGTGGTGTAGTGGAATTAAAGTCTGTACACCTTGGCCTGATACGTAGGAGACACACCGTGGGTGCTCTTTGCTGCTCTCCTGTCCTGGCTTATTACCTTAAATAAATTGATTTTTCAGAGTGTTTCCAGCAACATTTCCAGCAAGATCTTCCTAAAAATGCCTAGAAACACTTGTCAAAGATATACCCAGAGGCTAGTGGAAAATTTTTCTCTTTCTGGTCATATTTTGCAAGATGTTTGCCCTATCCTGCGTTTCTTTGTTACTTTTGCATCTCCTGTGATTGTAGACCGATAGGGGCAGTGGTGGACACATGCACATGCACATGTGCACGCGCGCACACAAACACACACATGGCTGAGAGTTATCGGAGACCCTAGTTATCGGAAACTGCAGCCCACACTTTAAAATAGAAACGTGCATAAGTTGTGTTCCTAGTGTTCTCCCCATAGGGAGCAGACTTCAAACTGCAGAGGTGGTTGGACAGAGATACCTACGCATTCACCTAAGCACCGATATCTATGCATAGACTCTCTCCATCCATCATCTAAGTGCATCTCTGTTTACCTATATACCTGTGTTAGTGTATTGAAGCTCATAACCAGAGTGTCATTGAGTTGGGTCTTAATCCATGGACACTGATTTCTCACCATTCTGGAACCAGAAGTCCAAGACCAAGGCATGTTTAGTTCCTGGTGAGGTCCCTTCCTCTGGCTTGCATATGGCCACATCCCTGCTCTGTACTCACTGGGCCGAGGGAGAAAGCTCTCTCCTCTGTTCCTCTTAATAGCACTGATTGCATAATTTCAGCTCCACCCACACCCTCATGATATATTCCAAACCTAATTACCTCCAATGGCTCCACCTCTCAATACCATGACAGTGGATTTAGGGCTTCAACCCTGACTCATTTCAAACATGAACTTGTGTGTGTGTGTGTGTGTGTGTGTGTGTGTGTATGTGTGTGTGTGGTGTCGGCGGGGGTTTAGGAGGAGCGGAAGATGGTGAGGTGAGGGCCCAAAAATTCATTCCAAAACTTTGTACCTTTCATCTATCTATTGTTTATGAAATCTATCAATATCTATCATCTATCTGTCTAATCTAAACTACCTATGTCATTTATCCTATCTTGTCTATCATCTGTCATCTATATATTTCTTATCTATCATCACTGTCAATCTATTCATCTAATCTATGAATATCTTTCATCTATCTAATGTATCTATTTCTCATCTATCACCTATCACCTGTCATCTGTCTGTCATCATCTTTTTGTCTTCACATTTATCCTTATGTACAGAACAGTGTAAAATAAATTCTAGCTGAAATAAGCAGGTGAAGAGAGGCAACAAAGGGCCCGGTAATTTATTTGAATGTAAATACACGGCAAAATTTCCCCAGTCTATAGAAATGGAGGCTGGGGAATTCACACTAAGTGGACAGGCAGCAAGATTTTAAAGAAGGTAGGGGGAGGCAGAGCTTAGATTTACAGCAGTGCGAGGATTGGCTTGCCCAAGGCACATTTTTCAGGTTGGGAGGGGGCACCAGCCAAGAACTTTGGCACATCATCAGTGTCCAATGTGGGACTGGGCAGCAGCTGGAGACTTTGCACATCATCAGTGTCCAATGTGGGACTGGGCAGCAGCTGGAGACTTTGCACATCATCAGTGTCCAATGTGCTCACTTCTCCCATCAGTGCCCCCAGCCTTACAAACACTTAACAGCACTGCTATCTAACATGGCTATCTATCTATCAATCTGTCTATCTATCTGTTTTTCTATCTATCTATCTATCTATCTATCTATCTATCTATCTATCTATCTATCAATCATCTACCTACCTATCACCTATCTATTCTATCTATCCATACCTATCATCTATCCTGTCTAATCTGTCATCAATTTATCTGTCTATCTCTCCTTTCATCATCTTTTTCTCTACCCATCTATCCTTATAAACAGAACAGTTCACATGATGGCTTATATGTCATTTCCCTACTTATGTTTCCAAAAGCCTGCAAGGTAACTAGGTCCTAGAGACAGACAGCACCAGGTACACTGAGACATTTGCACATCGAGTCAACAGCGTGTGACTACAAAACTTGTAAATGGTGGTGTGGGGACTTCAAACCATATCTCTGTCCCCTGTCCTCTTTGCCCTTCTTACTGACAGTATTCTAGCCACATTTGTTGACTGGCTGCTCCCTGAAGACCACAAGCATCCTTCCTCTTGGCTTTATCAGTAATTTATCCCACTGCATGGAATGCTTTTCCCTCAGATGCCTGGTTCTCTCAGCTCCTGCTAGACTCTTCAAGTCCCACCTCCCTGGTGAGGCTTACCCTGTCCACTGTTTATTTTGAAATCCCTGCTTTTCTCTGCCTATAATCTCAGTCCTCCATATCCTGCTTTTTATTCTCCATAGTGTTTGTTAATGGCTAAGCTACCAGAAAACTTACAGATGTTCATTGCCTCTTTCCTACCCTCCAACTAGAACGTGGTCTCCACAGGTTATGAATTCTGCATGTATTAAGTCTGCTGGACACCGTGCAGGCTCTAGGGTCAGCAAGAAGTGGGCACAGTTGTAACTCAACATGGTTTGACATGTTAGCAGTTTAGGTTAGAGTCAAGCCAGGCAGTCATTAAAGAGGACCTTTTCTGATATTACTAAGCTACTTGATAAATTCTAAGTAAGCTTAAATTTCACTAGTCACACAGCAGGCAGAAGCACTTCCTTCTGTCCTTCCTTCAGAATCGAGGACCTTAATGCCAAATCCGTTCTCTCGTGAGGAAGTGGGAATGTGTGAGGATGATCAGCCAGAGTCTTAAGTCACACAAGGCACACACGTGCAGAAATAAACATGTTTAAAAACCAATATGATGAGTGTTTTCCTGTGTCACAGCAGGGATTCCCTAGCCTCCAGTGAGCTCAGAACAGTGGGAGAGGAGAGGGAAGCAGCCACAAATGCTAACCCGGTCTCCTTCCTCTGGATTTGCCTCCCAATGGGTTGTCATCCATTAATCACTCAGCGCGCAGACCTCACGGTGAGCATGCAGTCATAAAACGCGGCTACTTCCACATCCCAGTCACTGGGGCATGGAACACGTTGCATAGTTAAGTGTGGCTTAGAACATTATCACTCATGTATGTGTGTTCTTCCTCTGTCGCCGAGTCAAAGAGTAAACAGAGCAGAGGCATACTAGCAAGAGCAGGATGTAGTGTGAATATATAATATACACACATATTGTGTGAAAGATTTTGTTAAATGGATAGGTGGACATAGGCCTTGTCTGGAGCTGGGAGAGACCTGTAGGTGCCGTTGGCAAGGGCTGTGGGCTGTCCACCGGGTCAGAGGCCAAGTTAGGTGTAGGGCCGAGGCCATTGGCTGTGCCTCCTGCGGCATCATATGGGACCAGGGGAGAACAGACAATCACTGCCTATACGGTGGTTGTCTGAGGTGCACAGGAGGCCGGTGGTGGTGCTGCCCATCTCCTCGTGTGGGGCCTGGGGAGACTGCAAATTCACAGATAGAAAGGGTGGCGTTATTTCCATTGGTGTGTATTGAGCATCAGCGTCGGCCTTAAGGCCGGCTCTTGTACTGCCCATGTCCTTGTCTGGGGCCGGGCGTCATTTGTAGGTGCCATTCCCAAGGTTGTGGCATGCCCATCTGGTCATCGTCCGACTTGGGGGTAGGGCCGAGGCCGTCGCTGTGCCTCCCACGGCATCTTGTGGGTCCATGGGAGACCAGACGTTGACCGCCTGTGCGGTGGGTATCTGTGATGCACAGGAGGCCAGTGGTGGTGATGCCCACGGCTTGTTGTGCATCCTGCTGGGGACCGGAAGATGACAACTAGCGCCGGTTTTGTCGTGTAGATTGGCTCATCCTGAGAGTCAGAGTGAGCCTTTGGGCCGGTGCTTGTGATGCCCACTGCATGTAATGGGGCCCGGGGAGATGAATAGGTGCCTTTCCCGATGGCGGTGGCGTGAACATCAGGCCCTAGTCTGACTTGCGTGTAGGTCCGAGGCCGTCATCTGTGCCTCCCACGGCATTGTGTGGCCAGGGGAGATAGGACGATGATCGCCCACATGGTGGGTTTCTGAGGTGTGCATGAGGACAGCGATGGTGCTGACCTTGACCTCGTGTTGGGCCCTGGGATGCTAGTAGGTGCGTTTCCCGAGGGCGGGGCGTGCCCATCAAGTCATCGTCCGACTTGCAGGTAGGTCCTAGGCCGTCGCCTATGCCTCCTACGGCATCGTGTGGGTCCAGGGTAATCCGGAGGATGACTTCCCACACATTGGGTGGCTGAGGTGTGCAGGAGGCAGGCGGTGCTGCTTCCCACGGCCTCGTGTGGGGCTGGGGTTGACCGGAAGATGATGGCCATAGAGGGGTGTGTCGTGTCACATCGGCTCGTCTTGAGTGTCAGCGTCAGCCTTTGGGCCAGCGCTTGGGCTGTCCTGTGCCTTGTCTGGCGCCGGAGGGCAGGTGTAGGTGCCTTTCCCTAGGGTGGTGGAGTGCCCATCGGTTCCAAGGCTGACTTACGGGTAGGGCCGAGGCCATCGCCTGTGCCTCCCACTGCATCGTAAGGGGCCAGGGGAGATCAGACGACGACCCCCTGCGCGGTGGTTGTCTGAGGTGCACAGGAGGCCAGCAGTTGTGCTGTGCATGGCCAAGTGTGGGGCCAGGGTCCACCGGAAGATGATGGCCATCGAGGAAGGTGTCGTGTCCATGGGCTCATCTTGAGTGTCATTGCCGGCCCTCGGACCGAAGGTGGAGCTGCCCACAGCCTCGTGGAGGGCTGGGGGCAAATGGAAGATAACAGCCATTGAGGGTGGTGCGTGTCCATCGGCTCGTCTTGAGCATAAGCATTCAGGCTGGCGCCTGTGCAGGACACGGACTTCTCTGTGGCCAGGGGGCAGTTGTACGTGCCTTACCCTGAGGTGGTGGTGGGCCCTTCAGGTCATCGTCCGCCTTGCAGTTTGGGCTGATGCCGTCGTCTGTGCCTCCCACGGCATCGTATGGGGCCAGGGAAGACCAGACGACGACTGCCCGTGCAGTGGTTTTCTGAGGCGCACAGGAGGCTGGCGGTGGTGCTGCCCACGGCATCATGTGGGGCCGGTGGAGACCAGAAGATGATGGCGAGCTTTGGTGGCGTCGTGTCCATCGGCTCGTCCCGAGCGTCAGAACAGGTCATCGGATCAGCACTTGTGCTGACCAAGGCCTTGTCTGTTGGCTGACCCTGGATGTCGGTTTTGCAGAGGCAGGACATTTCGAGGTGGCTGGTAGTGGTGACCGTGTGCACTGAAGAAGAGGAGCTCGTCTGGGTGGTCTCTCTCCAGCCATCTGCTGGGAGCCTAGGATGGTCCAGAGCCTAGGAGGTTCCCCGTGTAAGTGGGAACTCTGCAGGGAAAAGTGTGTAAAGCCAGCCGCTAAAGGCAGAGGAGCCCGGTGGAACAGCCTGTGTCCAGGGGAGCAGGCAGGGGCAGGGTGCTCCCAGGCTGGAGGGACAGGGGGCTGTGTCCCGGGGACAGGAAAGACTGGCGGGCGATGTAGTTGGGGCTGGGGAGGTGGCGGGTGGAGTGGGGCACGATCCTTAGTAAGGAGGAAACTGTCCACATGGATAAATGTGTTGTGGTGTGTGCCAAACGATCTGAGAAATGGGTCTGAAGCTAGGGAGAGGGTCTCCTTTGCCACTAACTCCTTCTCAGGCCAACCACGGGTTGAGCTGCCCAGCAAGGGCCAGCCTGGTATGTATGTCAGCCAGCGGACACATCACAAATTGACCAGGGACGCTGTGATGTCACCTAGGGGCCGCATCACCGAGCCCCCACTGCCTTAAGCACACCAGCGCTGCCCAGAGGAGACCCTGGCCAAGGCCACGGTGGGGCAAAAGGCCAACCCCAGTAGAATCCCTAGCCTCCGGGACTTCCCTATGAGGGCTGTGCAGGTGTTCGGACAAACGAGGCCACCATACGGACCATCAAGGGCTGCGGTGCCCACGTCTATCAGAGCTCAGCCCACCCGGTTGCCGGTTCTGCATGGGCTTATCACCCGTGGTGCGGCAGGTGGCAAGTGCTTTGCTCCCCCACCCCCACACTGCCGGAGGACAGTTCCTGCCCACGGCATGGCGCGGAGCCACCCAGAGGCGGCCCGGGGCACAGCCCGACCTTTCCCGGGCCCTCCCATCTTCTCTGGGAAACCTGGAGCCAGGCATGCCTTCTCGGCCATGGCCAGCCAGGCGGCTGACTTCTGAGGAGGGCGCATACCCCATGACATGCCTTTCTAGCCAGAGGGCATGTTCGTTCTTTGCTTCTCACAGAAAGCATAGGTCGGGGACCACCTGGACTCAGCATAGCCACATCCCGCATTGTGACTGGACACGGCCGCCCAGGTTTTCTCTCTGATCTAGTTTTGGGGGCCTGTGTCTCGTACATGAATAACACAACACAGTAAACTGGGAAACACTTTTTATTTTTAAAATGCTTCTCCTTTAGACTCTTGTTCTCGATGGCATCACTGTTCTTCCCCGTCATCCAGGCTGGAAGCTTGGGGGCAACCTCGCCTCCTCTCAGCAGTCAGCCTTTCCTTTCCCAATCCTGACTGTTCATCCTTTATGTTATAACCTGTGAAGCTCGTGTCCCGTGTCAGTAACTCTGTTTCTAGTTTCTCAGGCCTTTCCTGGTGGACCTAGGCCCTGCTTGCTCACTGCTTCACTGTGGAAGCACTGACATTGTTACAGAATAAAATGTGAAATTCTCCAGCCCCAACTCACGGTGTGGCCTTCACTTTGTCTACATCTCCATCCCTATGAGACAAGCTCCCTGCTGCTTGAAAAGATCCTGTCTCGTGCCTTTTCGTCTCTGAACTATTTCCTATGGGGTTTCCCACCTCTTGCCTCTGGTTTTTAAGAATTTTCACCCCAGCAGAAGAACATGGATCGTTGAAGACCCACCTCTCTAGTCACCTCCTCACGGAGGCTTCCCATGCACTCTGACTTAGACATGCCTTCCTATCCCTTCTCCGTACTTGGTGAGAACCTCCCTTATCAAATGTGAGTGTGTCAGCTCGTGCACATCACTCTTCAGGTCATAGTATCTGTTGAACAGTGGTGACAGAGAATGACTGGACTCGACTTCAAAGCTCAGCTTCCCGTTCAGTGGTACCTGCTGCCGCTCGCTCCTCCACCGACTTTCGTTATTTTCCAAACAGTGCGGAACATAAATGCGGGCGAGAAGCCACCGATGACCCCTCAGTCCCCGCTGTGTATGCCTCCAGGTGCTTAGGGAGATTCAAGGCGAGCCGAACCCACAACCTTATCTTTAACGGCGATGAGCGCAGAGCATGTGTGGCAGGCAACAGGTGCTGCTGCTGCTGATGATGCTAGGATGAGTCCTTTATCTGGCCCAGTGGGGTAAGATTCCAGATCTCTTATTGTTCTCTGCCTGTGCTTTCTCCGTACTGGTTTAGTATTGTTGCATGTGGGCGGCTGCTTTCTTGTCTCTGAAGGAATTAAGTATGGGTCTCAGAAGTCCCTTATGTCAGTTTTCATTGTACTGTACCATCTTTTATTTCTACGTCTTTGGGGTTTCTCCCGCTGCTACTGCTTTTCCTCTGAGAGGACCTGTACCACAAGCCTGTTGTAGACAGAAGAGTAAACTTGGTGCTTTGCTCACCACAATGTTTGAGGGACATTGGCATCGCCGCTGATAGGAGGAGGGACAGGTGAAAAGGAACACGGAGTTCTAGACGGGAGCAGTTGGGAGCAAAGAGTGTGTTGTGGAGTGACGTGTTCGTTTGAGCTTCCAAACTTACTTTGGTATCTGGTTATTGCTACTTTACATTCGTAAACATCATAATATCCACTGATTTCAAAATCTCAGATGCATATTATTACAGCAAGTCAGTTGTTGAGGTGAGAAAAAATGAGAAGGGCCTTGCTATACCACTGAATCTATGACTGTGCACTGCCAATACCTAAGAGAAAGCATCCATTGTGGCGGGAAGGGCTATTTCCTACTGTCTATCTGGGCACTCAAACAGAATCTCTCTTTTTTTTGGTGTCAGTAATGTACAATTACATGAGCAACATTATGGTTACTAGACTCATCCTCTGCCCCCCTCCCCTCCATTATCAAGTCCGCAAACCATTATAGTAGCTGTCCATCAATGTAGTTAGATGCTATAGAATCACTATGTGTCTTGTGTGTGTTTTACTGCAACACCCGTGGGCATCCACACCCTACATTATGTGCGCAGATCATAATGCCCCTTTTACCCCCATATCCCTATCTTCACACCCATTCTCCCAGGTACCTTTCCCTTTGGAAACTGCAAGTATATTCTTGGGTTTTGTGAGTCTGCTCCTGTTTTGTTCCTTTCCGATTTTGCTTTGTTCTCATACCGCACAGAGGAGTGAAATCCTTGGATACTTGTCTTTCCCCACTTGGCTTATTTCACTGAGCATAACACCCTCTAGCTCCTTCCTTGTTGTTGCAAATGGTGGTAGGATTTGCTTTCTTCTTATGGCTTACTAATATTCCATAGCGTGTATGTACCACCTCTTCTTTATCCATTCATCTCCTGATGGACACTTAGGTTGCTTCCATTTCTTGGGTATTGTAAATAGTGCTGCGATCAATATAGGGGTTCACGTGACCCTTTCAAACTGGGCTCCTGCTCTCTTAGGGTAAATTCCTAGGAGACGAATTCCTGCGACAAATGGTATTTCTGTTTTTTGGTTTTTTGGGGAACCTCCATACTGCTTTCCACAATGGTTGTGCTGACTGACATTCCCACCAGCAGTGTAGGAGGGTTCCCCTTTCTCCACACCGTTCCCGACATCTGTTGTTGTCTGTCTTTCGGGTGCTGGCCATCCTAACTGGTGTGAGGTGATACGACATTGTGGTTTTAATGTGCTTTTCTCTGATGGTTATCGATGTGGAGCGTCTTTTCATGTGCCTGTCAGCCACCTAAAATTGCTTCTGTGGAGAAGTGTCTGTTAAGATCCACTGCCCATTTTGTAATTGTATTCATTTGCTTTTTGTGTGTTGAGGTTCGTGAGCTCTTGATACATGTTTTGGATGACAACACCTTATCAAGTATGTCATCAGTGAATATATTCTCCCGTATTGAAGGATGTCTTTTGGTTCTACTTATGTTGGTCAAACAGAATCTTTCTAAACCCCCTACCACTTCATTCCAAATCTGACTAATTTTTTTTTCCAGATCACCATCCAGCCAAGAAAACAGGAACAAAGAGGAGAAGCTGTGATGCAGGAACATCTAGCGTAAAACTAAGACATGAAGTTTTGTGGAGACTGGTAGGATGCATCTTTCCATGTGCTGCTTTCAAGGATCATAGGGAAAAAAGAATTCCAAGGAGATGAAGCCTGGGGTGTTGACGTCACCTCGTATCGGTGCAGCCTCGTAGCCTCTAGCCATTGATGTGAAGGCTTGCATGCGGCAATGTTGTCTTTCCTGCGGAGTTAGAAGTGCGGCGTCCTCCATTTGCACTTCAGTCAGAGCCTTTGTGGGACTGTCCTGGCACCGGCCATGGTGGACCAGAGAGCTGTGCCATTCCTACTGGGCTGTCACAGCACCCCTCTCGGAACAGGGCCTCAGCAGCGCTCCCAGGAGTGAGAGAGAGAGAGAGAATTCCGCTCGAGAGACAGTGACAATTTTATTTTCTGTAGCTCCCTGAGCATGATCTCTTTCTCAGGAAAATTGAGTTGAGTCCAGTTACCAGGTTCCTTTGAAGGATCATATTTGTAGGTGGCGCCCTCTACCTCCCAGAAGTTTTAATGTCTGGAGATGCTCAGCCCTTGTGGGGATGGCAGGGGTCCCAGGGGAGCGGTGTCGGTGCCCACCCCCGCCGGGACTAAAGAGCTCTTTCCTGATTCACGGCCGCAGAGCCTGTCTCCACTGCCAGGGCTAGTTTGCAGAGCATGCAGGGAGAAGCTGATGCAGGTGCGGTCAGCCGTTTTGCAGGCCAGTGCCAGCGGGGAAGCACGCCATGTACTAGTCACAGCACGGTAAGGGGCCTCGGAGCTGCGAGGCAAGCCAGGTTAATGGAGCGCCGGAGCTCCTGAAAGCTCCCCCGCCTGCCGAGCAGAGTGCACCTGGGCAGTTTGGCACACCTGTCCTTTCTCCTGAGCGGCATGCCCTGTGAGAGCCTTGCCCCTTTAGCAGTTCTCTCGCTGTTAGGAAGTCTCTCAGGCTGTCTGCCTTTCTTTTTCCCACACCGGCCGGATGTGGATACCTGGGTTGTCCCACAAGAGGCTGGAATCTCAAGTCTCTCGAAGTCTTCCACCTTTCTTTGCTTTCCAACCCCACCGATACTCCAGAAGGCAGCAAGTGCACGGTAGGTTCGTGCTCCTAGAGCACATCTCCAGGGCTATACGTCACACTTCTCCTTGAGGTGCCAGCCTGCCACAGCAGCGTTCTTCAATGCTGCTCTTCCAGGATTTGGTGTAGTTGTTCTATTTCCATACAATACGTATGTATGTGCTTTCGGTTTTGGAGGAGGTTTCTGCACCCCTCTCACATGAGCCGCCATCTTTAAACCCATCATCATATCTTTTTTTTTTTTTTTCGTTTTTCTGTTTCACTTGTCTTGGGAACCTGTCCCCACACCCTCAACTTATAGTTTGTCTTTGTTCTTGGATCTCAAGTGAGTCTCCTGTAAGGGAGCACGTAGGTGGTCTTGAGTTATCATCCCTTCTTTTATCCCTGTGTCTTTTGATTGGAGTACTCAAAGCCTGTCCAATTATTCTGACAATTTAGAGCTGTGTCCTTATTGCACTTAAAAACATTTTTCCTGATCATTAATCTACAATCACCCGAAGAACATTATGTTCAGCAAGTACATCAAGTCCCCCCCAAAATCCCCGTCACAGTCGCTGTCCATCAGAGTAGTTGGATGCTGTAGACACCTTCACCATTTCAGCACACACACACCCTGTTACAGTTGGTGTCCGGCAGTGTAGTAAGATGCTCTAGAATCACTACCTGTCTTCTCTATGTTCTACAGCCCTCCCCATGCTCCCCACACCCCACACATTATACTTGCTAAGCCTAATGTCCCCTTTATTTCTCACCGCCCTTATTACACCCTTCCCACCTACCCTGCCCAGACACTTTCCCTTTGCTAACACTCAGTCCACTCTCGGGATCTGTGACTCTGCTGCTGTTTTTCCTTCAGTTTTTCTTTGTTATCAAACTCCACACATGAGGGAAATCATTTGGTACATGTCTTTCCCTGCCTGACCTATTTGACTGAGCATAATACAATCTAGCTCCATCCACATTATTGCAAAAGATAGGATTTGTTTTCTTCTTATGGCTGCTTACAGTACTTTTTAAACTGGATTTCATTCTTATTTTTCTTTGTAGTTTCGTTATGTGCTTTCACCATTGCTCTCCTGGTTATGAGCAGTAGATTTGTGTTAATCGATATGTACTTATACCTATCTATCTATCTATTAATCAAACAATCAATCAATCATCTTTTTGTCTGATCATCTGTCCTTGTGTACAGAACAGTTAACCATATATCCTATATCACTTTCCTACCCTATGCCTCCATAAATCCTGCAAATTATCTAGGCTGTAGAGAGAGAACTGGGTTCACTGAGACACTTGCAGGTTGAGTCTGCCGCGTGTACCAACAAAACCAGGAAATGGTTGTGCCGGGATTTGAACCCGTTTCTCTATCCTCTGTTCTCTTTCATCTCCTTCTAACTTGCTGTCTGTATTTAGCCACATTCATTGACTAAGTCCTCCCTAAAGACCACGAGAATCATTCCTCTGGGCCTGTTGTCGAAAGAAAACTAAACTTGTTGCTTTGCTCACCACCATGTTTGAAGGACATCAGCGTGATCAACGCCGATAGGACGGAGGGTGAAATAAAAAGGAACACCAATTACTAGACAGGAGCAGTAGGGACCTAAGAGTGTATTGTGGAGAGACGTGTTTATTTGAGTGTCCAAATAACCCTCTTTAAGTGGTTATTAGATCTTAACATTCGTGAACATCATAAAACCCACTGATTTCAAAGGCCCAGATGCTTATTATTACAGCAACTCAGTTGTTGACGTGAGAGAAAATGAGAAGTATGTTACTGCACCACTAAATCTATGGATGGTAACAGCTGAAGCCAAACAAAAAGAATTCACGGTGGCCAGATAGGGCTATTTTCTGCTGACTGTCTCTGGGGTCTCAAACAGAATCCATTTGTTTGTTTGTTTTTCAGTTTCACTCGTGTATGGTACTTGTCCACTCACCTTCGGCTTGTAGTTTTCCTGTGTCCTTGGATCTAAAGTGAGTCTCCTGTAAGTAAGCACGTAGGTGCCTTGAGTTTTCATCCCTTCTTTTTACCCTGTATCTTTTGTTTGCAGCACTCAGTGCCTGACCTTTTATTCTGTTGATTCAGAGCTGTGCACATATTGCGCTAAAAGAATTTTTTTTATCATTAAATTACAATCACGTGAAGAACATTATGTTTACTATGTTCCCCCCTTCACCAAGTTCCCCCGAAAAACGTCTTCAGTCGCTTTCGATCGGCGTAGTTGGATGCTGCAGACCCCTTCACCATGTCCCCCCCACAGACCCCGTAACAGTCTCTGTCCATCAGTGAGTAGTAAGAAGCTATATGAACTCTACTAGTCTTCTCTGTGTTGTACAGTACTCCCCATGCACACCCGACCCCATGCATTATACGTGCTAATCCTAATGGCCCCATTCTTTCTCCCCACACTTGTCCATCCCTTCAGACTCACCCTGCCGAGTCCTTTTACCTTTGGTAACTTTTAGACAAATCCCCGTTTCTGTGAGTCTGCTGTTGTTTTTTTCCTTCAGTTTTTCTTTGTTGTTATACTCCACACATGAATGAAATCATTTGGTACTTGTCTTTCTCCACCTGGCCTATTTCTATGAACATACTAACGTCTAGCTCCATCCACGTTATTGCAAATAGTAGTATTTGTTTTCTTCTTAAAGCTGCTTACTACACTTTTTAAACTGGATTTCATTCTTCCTTTTTGTTTGTACTTTAACTGTATTATTCACCATTCAACTCCTGGATATGAACAATAGCTTTGTGTCAATCGATATGTATCTGTATCTATCTATCTAACGGACTGTCTGTCTATCTATGTATCTATGTATGCATGTATCTATGTATCTGTGTATCTTTCTATCTAAATATCTATCTTCCTATCATCTATCTATGATATCTATCATCTATCAATCTATGTACCTATCTATCTTTCATCTGTTGTCTGTCTTCCTATCTATCTATGAATCAATCATCTTTTTGTCTGCCCATCTATCCTTATTTTCAGAACAGTTAACAACATAGCCTATGTCTCTTCCCTACATTATGCTTCCAGAAATCTTGCAAGGTAACTAAGCCATAAGGAGAGCACTGTGTTCACGGTTACACTTTCAGGTAGAGTCTGCCGCGTGTGCTTACAAAAGCAGTAAATGGAGGTGAAAGGACTTGAACCCGTATCTCTGTCCTCTGTCCTCTTATACTTCCTGCTCGCTTGGTGACTTTATTTAGCCACTTTCAGTGAGTAAGTGATCCCTGAAGACCACAAGTATCCTTCGTCTGGGCCTGCTGTCGACAGAAAAGTGTACTTGGTTCTTTGCACAACACCTTGTTTCAGGGACATCAGCGTGATCACTGCTGATAGGTGGAGGGACAAATATAAAGGAACACCTATTTCTGGACAGGAGCAGTTGGGAACAAAGAGTGTGTTGTGGAGTGAAGTGTTTATTTGAGGGTCCAAACTTCTCTCTTTAGGTGGTTCTTACTTCTTTACATTCGTGAACATCATAAAAAGCAATGATTTTAAATCCCAGACGCATATTATTACAGCAATTCATTTGTTGAGGTGAGAGGGAATGAGAAGGAAGTTGCTGCACCACTAAATATATGCCTGAGCACTGCTGAAACCAAACAAAAAGAATTCACGGTGGCTAGATGGGGCTATTTTCTACTGACTCTCTCTGGGGATTCAAACAGAATCCATTTGTTTGTTTGTTTCTCAGTTTCACTTGTGTAGGGTACCTGTCCCCGCCCCTTCATCTTGTAGATTGTCTGGGTCCTTGGATCTCAAGTGAGTCTCCAGTAAGGGAACTCGTAGGTGGTCTTGAGTTTTCATCAGTTCTTCTAACCCTGTGTCTTTTGATTGGAGCACTGAATACCTGTACTTTTATTCTGATATTTGAGAGCTGTGCTCTTACAGCACTTTGAAATATTTTGTTCTCATTAACGTACAATCACATTCATAACTTTATGATTTCTGGTCTACCACCTTCACCAAGTCCCCCCCAAAATCCCATGTACAGTCGCTGTCTGTCAGCATGTACTAAGATGCTGTAGAATCACTACATGTCTTCTCTGTGTTGTACAGCCCTACCCAATACACCCCACCTTACATATTATACATGCTTATCCTAATACCCCCATTCTTCTTCCCTGCCCTTATTACTCCCTTCCCACAAACCCTACCCATTCCCTTTTTCCTTGTTAACTGTTAGTCCACTCTCGGGTTCTGTGAGTCTGCTGCTGTTTTTTCGTTCAGTTTTTCTTTGTTATCATACTCCACACATGAGTGAAATCATTTGGTACATGTATTTCTACACCTGGCCTACTTGACTGAGCATAATACCCTATAACTCCATCCACGTTTTTGCAAATGATAGGATTTGTTTTCTTCTTATGGCTGTTTACTGCACTTTTTAAACTGGATTTCATTCTTCTTTTTTTTTGTATTTTTGCTATGTGCTTTCACCATTGCTCTCCTGGTTATGAGCAGTAGCTTTGTGTTAATCGATATGTACCTATAGCTATATATCTGTCTGTCTATCTATTTATCAATCAATCAGTCATCTTTTTGACTGCCCATCTGTCCTTGTGTACAGAAATGTTAACCATATTTCCTATATCACTTTCCTACACTATGCTTCCAAAAATCCTGCAAAGTATCTAGGCTGTAGAGAGAGCACTGGGTTCACCGAAACAGTTGCAGGTCGAGTCGGCCGCGTGTACCTACAAAATCAGGAAATGGTTGTGCCGGAACTTGAACCCGTTTCTCTATCCTCTGTCCTCTTTCATCTCCTTCTAACTTGCCGTCTGTATTTAGCCACATTCAGTGAGTAAGTGCTCCCTGAAGACCACTAGTATCATTCCTCTGGGATTGTTGTCGACAGAAAAGTAAACATGTTTCTTTGCTCACCAAAATGTTTGAAGGACATCAGCGTGATCAACGCCGATTGGACGGAGGGTCAAATAAAAATGAACACCGATTTCTAGGCAGGAGCAGTTGGAAGCTAAGAGTGTATTGTGGATTGACGTGTTTATTTGAGTGTCCAAACATCCCTCTTTAGGTGGTTATTAGATCCTCACATTCTTGAACATCATCAAACCCACTGATTTCAAAGGCCCAGATGCTTATTATTACTGCAACTCAGTTGTTGAGGTGAGAGAAAATGAGAAGTACGTTGCTGCACCACCAAATCTATGGCTGGGATCTGCTGAAACCAAACAAAAATAATTCACTGTGGCCAGATAGGGCTATTTTCTGCTGACTTTCTCTGGGAATTCAAACAAATTTCATTTGTTTGTTTGCTTCCCAGTTTCACTTGTGTAGGGTAATTGCCCCACACCTTTGGCTTGTAGTTTGTGTCCTTGGATTTCAAGTGAGTCTCCTGTACGAAAGCACGTAGGTGTCTTAAATTTTCATCCCTTCTTTTAACCCTGTGTCTTTTGTTTGCAGCACTCAGAGAGTGAACATTTATTCTGATTATTCAGAGCTGTGCCCTTATTGCACTGAAAAAATTTTTTTTTGTTATCATTAATCTACAATCACGTGAGGAACATTATGTTTACTATACTCCCCCTTTCACCAAGTCCCCCCGAAAAACCTCTTCAGTCGCCTTCGATTAGTGTAGTTGGATGCTATAGACCCCTTCACCATGACCCCATCCAAAGACCCCATTACAGTCACTGTCAATCAGCGAGTAGTTAGATGCTATATAATATCTACTAGTCTTCTCTTTGTTTTACAGCACTCCCCATGCCCACCCCCGAACCCACGCAATATACATGCTAATCCTAATGCCCCCATTCTTTCTCCCTGCACTTATCCCTCCCTTCAGAACCACCCTGCCCAGTCCTTTTACCTTTGGCTACTTTTAGTCAACTCTTGGGTACTGTGAGACTGCTGCTGTTTTTTTCCTTCAGGTTTTCTTTGCTGTTATACTCCACACCTTTGTGAAATCATTTGATACTTGTCTTTCTCCGCCTGACCTATTTCTCTGAACATACTACCGTCTAGCTCCATTCACGTCATTACAAATGGTAGGATTTGTTTTCTTCCTATGGCTGCTTACTGCACTTTGTAAACTGGATTTTATTCTTCCTTTTGGTTTGTAGTTTAGCTATGTGCTTTCACCGTTCATCTCCTGGTTATTAGCAACAGCTTTGTGTCAATCGATATGTATCTGTATCTATCTATCTCTCTGTCTGTCTGTATATCTATCTATCTTTCTATATATCCTTCTATCTATCTTTCTATCCATCTCTCTATTTATCTATCCATCTATCTAGCTTCCTATCATCTATCTATCATGTGTATCATCTATCTATCATCTGTCATCTATCTATCTGTCTATCTATGAATCAGTCATCTTTCTGTCTGCCCATCTATCCTTATGTACAGAACAGTTAACAACATCACCTATGTCACTTCCCTACATTATGCTTCCAAAAACATTGCAAGGACACTAGGCCGTAGGGACAGCACTGGGCTCACTGAGACAATTGCAGATCGAGTCAGCCACGTTTGCTTTCAAAACCAGTAAATAGTGGGGCAGGGACTTGAACCCGTATCTCTGTCCTCTGTCCTCTTAAAACTCCTTCTCGCTTGCTATCTGTATTTAGCCACATTCATTGACTAAGTCCTCACTGAAGACCACAAGTATACTTCCTCTGGGCCTGTTGCAGACAGAAAAGTATACTTGGTGCCTTACTCACCACCATGTTTGAGGGACATTGGCGTGTTCACCACTGATAGGAGTAGGGACAATTTAAAAGGAACACTGAGTTCTAGAGGGAACTGTTTGGAGCAAAGAGTGTGTTGTCGAGTAACGTGTTCTATTTGGCATGCAAACTTCCGTCGTTATCTGCTTATTGCTTCTTTACATTTGTAAACATCATAAAGTCCACTGATTTCAAAAGCCCAGACGCACATTATTACAGCAATTCAGTTGTTGAGGTGAGAGAACATGAAAAGTTCCTCCCTGTCCCACTGAATCAATTACTGGGCACTGCCAAACTGAACTCAAAGCATCCACGGTTGCGGGAATGGCTATTTTCTACTGACTGTCTCTCTGGGCACTCAAACAGAGTCACTTTTTTTTTTTTGGTGTCAGTAATGTATAATTATTTTAACAACATTGTGGTTACTAGACTCCCCCTCCTCACCCCTCCCCACCATTATCAAGTCCACTATCCGCACACCATTACAGTCGCTGTCCATCAATATAGTTAGATGCTATAGAATCACTACCTGTCTTCTGTGTGCTATGCTTCAATCCCCGTGGCCCACCACCCCCTACATTATGTTTGTGGATCGTAATGCCCCTTTACACCCTTATCCCTCCCTTCCCATCCATCCTCCCAGGTCCCTTTCCCTTTGGTAACTGTTAGTCCATTCTTGGGTTCTGTGAGTCTGCTGATGTTTTGTTCCTTCCGGTTTTTGCTTTGTTCTCATACCTCTCAGAGGAGTGAAATCCTTGGGTACTTGTCTTTCTCCACCTGGCTTATTTCACTGAACATAACAACCTCTAGCTCCGTCCGTGTTCTTGCAAATGGTGGTAGGATTACTTTTCTTCTTATGGCTGAATAATATTCCATGGTGTGTATGTACAAATGCTTCTTTATTGTCGGGAGCCGTAGGCCATAGAAACAATGGTCTCTCCCTTTTTCACCTAGGCCTCTATTTTTTCAAGCCTGTACCGTTTAGGAAGCATCAATAGACCCAGCTTGCGATTAGATCGCTGGGATAGAGATTATGCAGCTGCCGTGATAACATCTCCTCCTTAGTTAAACCTTCTGTCATTTCTCAGTAATCCCCCACCCATGATCTTTTCCAGAGAACATTCCTCAGTTAGGTATCCTAGCAACCTAGATAAATCTTGCCACTTCAGCTGGGGCTGTTTCCCCTTCCTAGCTCCTATATAATATTGCTTGTAAAAATAAACATTGAGACCTTGATCAGACTTTTGACTGTGTCTCCTTCTTTGTGTCTGGTTTGTCTCTCATCCAGGTTAACTTCCCCTCGAACCCTTGTTGAACGCCCCACCAGCCGGGGCATGTGGCGCCCAATGTGGGGCTCGAGGTACGAAGCCTGATCTGGACATCGCTAATATGGAAGGGCATCCTTCTTTCTTTGGATCACCACCCCACCGGTGATACAAGATTCGCATGAAGATCATCACAGGAGTACCCGCCTGTGACACAGATCGATAAAGGTAAGGAATGAGACGCAGTCATGGGGCAAACACTAAATAAGCATGAGTAATTTGTTAAGGGACTTAAGGCTTCTCTCAAGATATGAGGAATACGGGTTAAGAAAAAAGATTTAGTTAAATACTTTATCTTGCTAGAGGATGTCTGCCCATGGTTCCCCCAGGAAGAAACTGTAGATGAAAAACAGTGGTGCCGAGTTGGCAACTGCCTCAATGATTATTATCATTCCTTTGTCCCTGAGAAGGTCCCAGTACAGGTATTTTCTATTGGAATCTCATAAACGATATGTTGCAGGTCCACCACTGTCACCCAGATGTTTCTAAGATTGTTGACGATAGTGAAAATTATTTGAAGGGAAAGTTTAAAACCAGTCAGACTTCTCTCCATAAAAGGAAGTGTCCGAGGAACTTCATCCATCCTCCCCAGCCTCTAATTGTCCCTCTGTCTCCTTTCCCATGCCCGATGTTAAGGGTGATCCACCGTCTAGCGGCCCCCCAAAAATCTATTTACCCAGTCCTGCCGGTCTCAGGTCCAACAGCCCTGATGATGATCCAATCTACCCTGAAGAGGGGGCCAAACTAAAGGACGCTGCCAGTAAGCACCATAATCTTGATTGGCCCCCTCAAGCAACTTTAGGTGCAGGTCCACCACCCTATAACATACACCTCCTATAACACACCACTGCCCTATGACATACCACCCTCTTTAACAAGCCACTGTTAAACTCTCTCGGGAGGCGCAGTCCCTTAAGGCACTGCTTCAGAACAAAAGGGAGAGATCCCAATTGCTTAGGAAATTACGTGACCTTGACTTTGAAATAAGCTCCCCACCGACCACCCTGTTCAGAAAATAAAAGTAAGTTCCCCCTCTGCTCCCCCCGTTCAGAAAGTTAAAACCATAAATAAAACCCTTCATGTCTTCCCGGTGACCCGATCCCAAACTAGACCAACCGAGGGAGAACCGACTGAGGGAGAGTCAAATGAGGATGAACCACGAGAATCAGAAGGGGCAAATACGGATGCAGAGGAGCCTATAGCCCAGCTTGAGTCAGAAAACACTGAGGGAGAGGACGAGAATGCAACTTCAAACATTAGGACTCAGCGGAACCGCCACCTTAAATTTAAAAGTATAAAAGACTTAAGGAATGCTGTTTCCTCATATGGCCCTGTTGCCCCATTTACTATTTCATTGTTAGAGTCTCTAAGCGAAGACTGGCTTACAGCTAATGATTGGGGCATATTAACTAAAGACACCTTAACAAGAGGTGACTTTCTCTTATGGAAAGCTGATTACACTGAAAGATGCCAGGATACTGCATACCGCAATATGGCTGCCGGCGGTCCTTCCAAATCCCGGATGTTAGACAATCTTCTGGGAAATCGCCCCTATGACACAAATGAAAAACAGGCTAAGTTTTCTCCAGGCTTACTCACACAAATCCAACATGCAGCCCTTAAGGCCTTGAAGAGCCTCCCTTCTAACGGGTCAGTTTTCACCTCTCTTGACAATGTTAGAGAGGGGAAGCAGGAACCTTACAGTGAATTCATAGGACGCCTTACAGAGGCCGCCTAACGCCTCATGGGAAGGGAGGAAGCAGATAATGAATTCATTAAACATCTTGCTTTTGAAAATGCTAACTCAGCTTGTCAAGCAGCTATGCGTCCCCATCACAGTGGCAAAAAGTTCTCTGATTTTATAAAACTTTGTGCCGATGACCCAACCTCTTGCAATATCGGAATAGCCATAGGAAGAGCTCTTAAAGAGTTTACTCAGGGAGCCAGGCCCAAGACCTGCTTTAATTGTAAGCAAACAGGTCATTTTTCAAGAGAGTGCACAGCCCCTAGGACCGAACGATGGCTCCCATCATTCCTGTGACCGTGATGCAAATGGGGTAAGCATTGGGCCACCGAATGCCGCTCCAAGGCTGATATACAGGGTAATCCTCTGCCTCCAAAGCAGGGAAACTTGATAAAGGGCCCACCCCAGGGCCCCAAAGCCTACCCAGGACAGAACCCTGGTGTCATCAGGTTCGTTCCCCAGTCAGTCCAAAATCCAGCATCACTCTCCTCTCTGGAGCAACTGCCGGAAGCGCAAGACTGGACCTCTGTTTTACCTCCCAGTCAATATTGACCCCATAAATGGGAAATCAAATTCTTTCAATGGGGATTTTTGGCCCTTTGCCGCAAGGCACCTTTTGTTCTTATAATGGGTCGTGCCAACTCCACTATTCAGGGCCTCACTATTTCTCCAGGAGTCATTGACAACGATTATACTGGAGAAATTAAATTTATGGCTACAGCCTTTCAGGGACCAGTTACCATTTCCCCTGGGCAACGGATTTCTCAATTTATATTACTACCCCTCGATGATAAAAATCCTAGCTATAAGCAAAAGAGAGGCCCCCATGGGTTTGGATCATCAGATGTTTATTGGGCACAATAGATCACGCAAAAAAGACCCCTTCTTAACTTAAAATTAAAAGGAAAAACCTTTGAAGGCCTTATAGATACTGGCGCGGATGCCACAACTATTTCCAGTAAGGATTGGCTTTCATCTTGACCTCTCACCGCTTCCATGACTCACCTTAGAGGTATTGGACAGACATCCAACCCCCTACAAAGCTAAAAAGTTATTCAATGGGAAGATGAAGAAGGCAATCACGGTACTGTCCAGCCCTGCGTGCTTGCAGGCCTACCTATCAACCTCTGGGGCAGAGATATTCTCTCTCAAGTGAAGCTCATTATGTGCAGCCGTAATGAGCTAGTCACTCACCAGATGCTCAATTAAGGCTTTCGCCCTGGGCAAGGGTTGGGCAAACACTCTCAGGGCTCAAAAGAGCCGGTCCCGGTCACCATCAAAACTGATCATGCTGGAATTGGCTATGAAAATTTACCATAACGGCTGTTGACATGCCTGTTCCCCATGCAGATAAAATATCCTGGAAAACAACATAGCCTGTATGGGTTGATCAATGGCCCTTTACTACTGAAAAACTGGCTGCAGCCACAATGTTAGTACAGGAACAACTTGCTGCAGGCCATATCGAGCCTACCACCTTCCCCTGGAATACTCCTATTTTTGACATAAAGGAAAATTCAGGATAATGGAGGTTACTTCAAGATCTTAGAAAAATTAATAAAGCTATGATACCTATGGGGGCCCTTCAACCAGGCCTCCCACTCCTGTGGCGACTCCTGTGGGATACTGTGAAATCATAATTGACCTAAAAGATTGCATTTTCGCAATCCCCCTACATCCTAAAGACTGCAAGCATTTTGCATTTAGTTTGCTGGTGATTAATTTTAAAGGTCCTATGCCAAGATTCCAATGGAAATTTCTGCCCCAAGGAATGGCAAACAGCCCTACGCTGTGCCAAAAATTTGTAGCTCAAATTATAGACCCATTTAGACAAAGATGGCCTTGTACATATTTAATTCATTACATGGACAATATCCTCATGGCTGGTCCTAACCCCACTGAACTCCTTGCTTAATCCCAAGAGCTTTCTAGGGCCCTTACCAGAGCTGTCTTTAGATAGCCCCTGACAAAATTCAATTAAAACCCCCTTACTTGCTTTTAGGCTTTGAACTCTTTCATAATAAGATTCTTTCACAAAAGGTTCAACTTAGAACCGTTAGCTTAAAAACTTTAAATGATTTTCAAAAACTTCTAGGAGATATTAATTGGCTCAGGCCTTATCTCATGCTAACTACTGGAGAGCTTAAACCCTTGTTTAATATTCTTAAAGGGGACCCAGATCCTACTTCGAGTTGCTCATTAACAGCCCCCGCCCTAGAAGCCCTAAAGGCAGTTTAAGCTGCAATTCTAAAAAAAAGGGTCACCTTTATCTCTTATGAGAAGCCTTTTCTCCTAGTCATTTGTGCTACTGATTTTACACCCACCGGAGTGTTCTGGCAAGAAGGTCATCTTTTTTTGTTCCATTTACCTGCCTTCCCAGCCAAAGTCCTTATCCCCTATACCTCCTGGGTGGCTGAACTTATAAAAATCGGATGCGAACAGAGCAGGAAAATATTCGGTAAAGACGCCGACAAAATTATCCTACCCTATTCCCCTACCTAAATCCAGTGGTTGATAGAGAATGACGATGAATGGGCAACATCCTGCAATTCTTTTCAGGGAGCCCTTGACAATCATTACCCTGCTAACAAGCTTCTCCATTTTCTGAGGACCCAACCATTTGTTTTCCCTACATTGACCTCCTCCCAACCCTATCCTCATGACCCCAAGTTCTCACCGATGGCTCCTCCAACGGAGTGACAGCCTTCACCATAGATAATCAAACCACTTCCCTACAATCCCCATTCCACTCCACTCAATTGGTTGAACACTTCGCTATTTTACAAGTTTTTCAACAACTCCCAAATACTCCATTTAACCTATACACTGACAGTGATTATATTGCTCAATCCATTCCCCTTTTAGAGACCGTGCCCTATATAAAACCCACTACAAACGCGACCCCTCTGTTTTTTTCCATCCACCAGTGCATACATTCCAGGCAACATTCTTTTTATATAAGCCATATTCTTGCCCTTTCTGGTCTTCCTGGACCTCTAGCCACAGGCAATGCTGTGACCGATAAAGCTACCCAACTTTGTCTTCTCGTTGAGCTTGATCCTGCGGCTCAAGCCAAAGAAGCTCACTCTTTACACCACCATAATGCTCAAACCTTACGTCTTCTTTTTAAAATTACTAGAGAACAAGCCCGTCAGATTATTAAATAATGTGCAAATTGTGTCACTCTCCTGCCTGTTCCTCACTTTGGTGTGAACCCTAGGGGCCTAGTTCCCAATGAGATCTGGCAAATGGATGTAACACACATCCCCTCATTCGGAAATCTTAAATATCTTCATGTTACTGTAGATACATTTAGTGGATTTATTTTTGCCAGCCTCCACGTTGGAGAAGCTTCAAAAAATCTTATTGCTCATCTACTCAATTGTCTTAGTGTCATGGGAAAACCCGAGATTATCAAGACTGCTAATGGTCGTGGATATACTGGAAAAAATTTTCAAGAATTTTGTCGCCAATTACAAATTAAGCATGTTACAGGCATACCATACAATCCCCAAGGTCAAGGGATTGTCGAACGAGCCCATTTAACTCTTAAACATACCTTCCACAAATTAAAAATGGGAGATTTATATCCCATGAAAGGCTCTCCAAGAAACATTCTTCATCATGCCTTGTTTATTCTTAATTTTCTAACTTTGGATGCTCATGGCAAACCTGCAGCTCGTCGCCTTTGGCACCCACAACATGATAAATCTATGCCACTGTCATGTGGAAAGACAACCTCACATCCCATTGGAATGTACCGAACCCATACTCATATGGGGCCAGGGATCTGCCTGTGTTTTCGACACCAAAGAAGGAGCTGCTCGCTGGCTGCCAGAGCATTTGATTAAACCAATAGATCTACCAGAAGATTTTTAAAAATCTTATCCAACCTTTCAGGGTGGTGACATCCCCTGAGACATCCTTTTTCTTCTTCTCTCCATAGATTCTAGCCATCGGTTTAGTCCTTGCCTTTATCTTAGGCATACGACTCGCCGCCTCCTCCCCTCACCAGTGGACCCTTGTACAGCAGACCATTCTTGTTACCACTTACTGGATCCTTGTTGGCATATTCGCACTTCTTAACAGCACCTTATAAAAAGATGAAGCCCATCAACTCTCTCATTTTCACCTTCGTGGAACCTTACAAGTTCTTCAAGACCAAATAGATTCCCTTGCAGAAGTCGTCTTACAGAACAGGCGTGGCCTAGACATTCTCACCGCGGAACAAGGCGGAATCTGCTTAGCCTTAGAAAAGAAATGCTGCTTCTATGCAAGCAAGTCTGGAGTAGTTCGTGACAAAATAAAAAGACTCCAAGAAGATCTCGTGCAAAGAAAGAAAAAACTGTTTGAAAATACCCTATGGTCTTGGATGAGCAGGTTTCTTCCTTATCTTCTCCCTATACTAGGATCCTTCCTTAGTCTCATGCTTGTGCTCTCCCTTGGCCCTTGGGCCTTCCAGAGAATTACCACCTTCATTAAAGAACAGTTCAATATGGCCCTCAGCAGACAGATACAATTCCACTGTCACCATTTTGTCCTGGTGGACCAAGGCTATGATGTGCCCGATGACTCCCCTCCTCTAGAAGCTGCATAGGATACAGACCTATGCATATCGGCTCACAATAAAGTGAGTGCGATATGGGCACCAATGTGGTTGCGAAGCTAAGGATTGCAAGGGAAGGTCCATGAACCGCCTCTGAATTCCCTGAGAGAAAAAACTGGCTTGCATGGAGGTTAGTATCTAAAATAAATACGCCCTTCCTCCCCTCCACAAAAGATACCAAAGGCCAACGTTGACCCAATAAATGGGGAGTCTCGAAGGAGCCAAGTCACTAAACCCCAAATTGGTTAATGCCCACCGCTAAATAGCAGGCCTACCCCTCTTTTCTATAAAAGAAGGGAGGAGATATCGGGAGCCGTAGGACATAGAAACAATGGTCTCGCCCTTTTCGCCTAGGCCTCTAATTTCTGCCCCATTTAGGAAAGATCAATTGAGCAGCTTGAGATTAGACACTGGGATAGAGATTAAGCAGCTGCTGTGATAACATCTCCTCCTTAGTAAAACATTCTGTCTTTTCTCAGTAATCCCCCACCCATGATCTTTTCCAGAGAACATTCTTCATTTAGGTATCCTAGTAACCTAGATAATCCTTGCCAATTCAGCTGGGGCTGTTTCCCCCTCATATCTCCCATATAATCTACCTTGTAACAATAAACTTTGAGATCTTGATAAGACTTTCGACTTGGTCTCCTTCTTTGTGTCTGGTTTGTCTCTCATCCAGTTTAACTTCCCCTCGAGCCCTTGTTGAACTCCCCACTGGCCGGGGCATTTATCCATTCATCTCCTGAAGAATACTTAGGTTTCTTCCATTTCTTGGGTAGTTTAAATAGTGCTGTATTAACATAGGGGTGCATCTGTCTCTTTCATAATGGGCTCCTGCACTCTTAGGGTAAATTCCAGGAGAGGAATTCCTGAGTCAGATGGTATTTCTGTTCTTTGTTTTTTTCGGGATCATCCACACTGCTTTCCACAATGGTTGAGCTGACTGACATTCCCAACAGCAGTGTAGGAGGGTTCCCCTTTCTACACACCCTTGCCAACATCTGTTGTTGTCTGTCTTTTGGGTGGTGGCCATCATAACTGGTGTGAGGTGATACCCCATTGTGGTTTTAATGGGCATTTCTCTGATGGTTTGCAATGTGGAGCGTCTTTTCATGTGCCTGTCGGCCACCTGAAATTACTTCTGTGGAGAAGTGTCTGTCCAGATCCTCTGTCCATTTTGTAATTGGATTTATTTGCTTTTTGTGTGTTGAGGTTCATGAGCTCTTGATACATGTTTTGGATGGCAACGCCTTATCAAATATGTCATCAGTGAATATATTCTCCCATACAGAAGGATGCCTTTGGTTCTACTGATGGTGGTCAAACAGAATCTTACTAAACCGCCAACCACTTCATTCCCAATCTGACTAAATTTTTTTTAAGAACACCAACCAGCCGAGAAAACTGTAACGAAGAGGAGAAGCTGTGATGCAGGAACATCTAGTGTAAAACTGAGAGGTGAGATGATGTGGAGACTGGTAGGTTGTATCTTTCCATGTGCTGCTTTCACGTGTCATAGGTAAAAAAGATTGCCAGGGATATGAAGCCTGGGGTGTTGATGTCACCTGTTATCAATGGAGCCACGTAGCCTCTAGCCATTGATTGGAAAGCTAGCGTGCGGCACTGTTGTCTTTCCTGCGGAGTTAGACGTGCAGGGTCCCCCGATTGCAGTTCAGTCAGAGCCCGTGTGGGACTGTCCTGGCACTGGCCGGGGTGGACCCTACAGCTGTGCCATTCCTGCTGGGCAGTTGCAGCACCTCTCTTGGAACACGGCCTCAGCAGGGCTTCCTGGAGAGAGATAGTAGAGAGAGAATTGCGTTCGAGAGAAATTGACTGTTTTGTTTTCTGTAGCTCCATGAGCAAGCTCCTGATGTTTATTTTGAGAACCCTTTCTCACGAAGATTGATTTGAGGTCAGTTACCAGGTTCCCTTGAAGGTCCATATTTGTAGGTGGTGCACTCTAGCTACCAGATGCTTTACTCTCTGGAGATGCACAGGCCTTGGTTGGATGGCAGGGGTTCAAGGGGAGCGGTGCCGGTGCCCATCCCCGCCGGGAGTAAAGAGGTCTTTCCTGCTTCCCGGCCACAGTACCCATCTCCACTGCCAGGGCCAGAGTGCGGAGCATGCAGGGAGAATCTGCCATAGGTGGGGGCGGCTGGTGACGGTGGGGAGGCAGGCCATGTACCAGTCACAGCATGGTAAGGGGCCTCGGAGCTGCGAGGCCAGCCAGGGTAATGGAGCGACCGGAGCTCCTGAAAGCTAACCCGCCTGCCGGGCAGAGTGCACCCGCGCAGTTTGGCGCACCTGTCCTTTCTCCTGAGTGGCAAGCCGTGTGGAAGCCTTGACCCTTTAGCAGTTCTCTCGCTCTTAGGAAGTCTCTCAGACTGTCCGCCTTTCTTTTGTCAAACAGCGGCCGGATGTGGATCCCTCTGTTGTCCCACAAGTGGCTGGAACCTCAAGTCTCTCGAAGTCTTCCGCCTCCCTTTGCTTTCCAACCCCACCGATCCTCCAGTATGCACCACATGTACGGTAGGTTCATGCTCAGAGAGCACATCTCCACGGCTGTACGTCACACTTCTCCTTGAGGTGACAGGCTGCCACAGCAGCGTTCCTCCCTGCTGCTCTTCCACGATTTGTTATAGTTGTTCTATTTCCATATAGTACGTATTTATGTGGTTTTGATCTTGGGAGAAGGTTTCCGCTCCACTCTCATGTGAGCCTGCGTCATTAATCCCATCAGCACATCTTTTTTCTGTTTTTTCTCTTCAGTTTCACTTGTTTAGGGTACCTTTCTGCACCCCTCAATTTGTAGTTTGTCTTCGTCCTTGCATATCAAGTGAGTCTCCAGTAAGGGAGCAGGTAGGTGTTCTTGAGTTTTCATCCCTTCTTTTAACCATGTGTCTTTTGATTTGAGCACTCAGAGCCTCTCCTTTTATTCTGATAATTGAGAGCTGTGTCCTTATTGCACTTAAAAAATCTTTTTTGTCATCATTAATCTACAATCACGCGAAGAACATTATGATCACCAAGTACACCAAGTCCTCCCCAAAAACCCGTTATAGTGGCTATCCATCAGCATTGTTGGATGCTGTAGACCCCTTCACCATGTCCCCCCGCACACACCCCATTACAGTCGCTGTCCATCAGCATGTAGTAAGATGCTGTAGAATCTCTACTTGTCTTCTCTGTTTTGTACAGCCCTCGCATTGTGCCCCCGAACCCCCGCATTATACATGCTAATCCTAATGCCCCCTTTCGTTCCCCAGCCCTTATCCCTCCCTTCATACCTACCCTGCCCAGTCACATTCCCTTGGTAACTGTTAGTCCACTCCCGGGTTCAATGAGTCCGCAGCTGTTTTTTTCCTTCAGTTTTTCTTTGTTGTTATACTCCACACATGAGTGAAATCATTTGGTACATGTATTTCTCCGCCTGGCCTATTAGACTGAGCATAATACCCTCCAGCTCCATCCACGTTATTGTAAATGATAGGATTTGTTTTCTTCTTATGGCTGCTTACTGCACTATTTAAACTGGATTTCTGTCTTCTCTTTTGTCTGTAGTTTCGCTAAGTGCTTTCACCATTGCTCTCCTGGTTATGAGCAATAGCTTTGTGTTAATCGATATTTACCTATATTTATCTATCTGCCTGTCTATCTATCTATCATTCAATCAATAAGTCATCTTTTTATCTGAAAATCTGTCCTTGTATACTGAACAGTTAACAACATAGACTATGTCCCTTCACTACGTTATGCTTCCAAAAATCTTGCACGGTGAGTTGGCCGTATTGAGAGCACTGGGTTCACCGAGACACTTGCACGTAGAGTCAGCAACGTGTGCTTACAAAACCAGTAAATGGTGGTGCAGGGACTTGAACCCATATCTCTGTCCTCTGTCCGCTTTTCCTTCCTTCTCGCTTGCTGACTGTATTTAGCCACATTCATTGACTAAGTGCTTCCTGAAGACCCCAATTATACTTCTGCTGGGCCTGTTGTAGACAGTAAAATATACTTGGTGCTTTGCTTACCACCATGTTTGGGGGACATCGGCGTGATCACCGTTGATTGGAGGAGTGTCAAATAAAAAGAAACACCTATGTCTAGACAGGAGCATTTGGGAGCAAAGAGAGTGTTGCAGAGTTACGTGTTTGTTTGAGGGTCCAAACTTCCCTCTTTTGGGGTTATTACTTCTTTAAATTCGTCAACATCATAAAACCCACTGATTTCAAAAACCCAGACTCATATTACTACAGCAATTCAGTTGTTGAGTTGAGGAAAAATGAGAAGTACATTGGTGTACCAGTAATTTTTGGCAGGGCATGGCTGAAATCAAACAGAAAGAATACACGGTGGCAAGATAGGGCTATTTTCTACTGACTGTCTCTGGGGACTCAAATAGAATCCATTTGTTTGTTTGTTTGTTTCTCAGTTTCACTTGTGTAGGTACCTATCTCCACCCATTCGGCATGAAGTTTGTCTGTATCCTTGGATGGCAAGTGAGTCTGCTGTAAGGGAGCACATAGGTCGTCTTCAGTTTTCATCCCTTCTTCTAGCCATGTGTCTTTTGGTTGGAGCACTCAAAGCCTGTCCTTTTATTTTGATGACTCAGGGCTGTTCCCTTCTTGCACTTAAAAAAATTTTTTTTGTTATCATTAATCTACAATCACATTAAGAACATTACGTTTACTAGGCTTCCGATTCACCATTCCCTCCCTAAAACCTCTTAGGTCACTGAACATCAGCGTGTAGTAAGATGGTGTATAATCCCTACTGTCCTCTCTGTGTTGTATAGCCCTCCCCATGCTTCTCCCACCACACATATTATACACGCTAATACTAATGCGCCCTTTCTTTCTCCCTGCACTTATCCCTCCATTCCCAGCCAACCTGCCCAGTCCCTTTCCCTTTCGTAACTGTTGGTCCACTCGCGGGTTCTGTGAGTCTGCTGCTATTTTTTTCCTTCAGATTTTCTTGGTTGTTATACACCACACATCAGTGAAATCATCCGGTTCTTGTCGTACTCTGCCTGGCCTATTTCTCTGAGCATACTACCCTCTAGGTCCATCCACGTTGTTGCAAATTGTAGGATTTGTTTTCTTCTTATGGCTTCTTACTGCACTTTTTAAACTGGATTTCTATCTTCTCTTTTGTCTGTAGTTTCGCTGTGTGCTTTTACCATTGCTCTCCTTGTTATGAGCAATAGCTTTGTTTTAATCGATATGTACCTATATCTATCTATCTGTCTGTCTATCTATCAATCTGTCTATCAGTCTATCAATCAGTCAATCATCTTTTTTCTGCCCATCTGTCCTTTTGTACAGAACAGTTATCAACATAACCTGTGTCACTTGCTTACGTTGTGCTTCCAAAAATCTTTCAAGCTAACTAGGCTGCAGGGAAAGCACTGGGTTCACCGAGACATTTGCAGGTAGAGTCAGCCGCATATTCCTACAAAACCAGGAAATTTTGCTGCAGGGTCTTGAACCCGTGTCTCTGTCCTCTCTCCTCTTTTATCTCCTTCTTACTTGCTGACTGTATTTAGTCACATTCATTGACTAAGTGCTTCCTGAAGAACACAAGTATCCTTCCTCTGGGCCTGTTGTAGACAGTATAGTATACTTGGTGCTTTGCTTACCACCATGTTTGAGGGACATCGGCGTGATCACCGTTGATAAGAGGAGGGTCAAATAGAAAGGAACACTTATGTCTCGACAGGAGCATTTGGGAGCAAAGAGAGTGTTTCAGAGTTACGTGCTTGTTTGAGGGTCCAAACTTCCCTCTGTAGGGGGTTATTATTTCTTTACATTCGTGAACATCATAAAGCCCACTGATATCAAAACCCCAGACTCATATTATTATAGCAATTCTGTTGTTGAGGTGAGAAAAAATGAGAAGGACTTTGGTGTACCACTAAATCTATGGCTGGGAAATGCTGAAATCAAACAAAAAGAATTTACGGTGACTAGATAGGGCTATTTTCTACTGAATGTCTCTAGGGACTCTAACAGAATCTATTTGTTTGTTTGTTTGTATCTCAGTTTCACTTGTGTAGGGTACCTATCTCCACCCATTCGGCATGAAGTTTGTCTGTGTCCTTGGATCGCAAGTGAGTCTGCTGTAAGGGAGCACATAGGTGGTCTTGAGTTTTCATCCCTTCTACTAGCCCTGTGTCTTTTGTTTGTAGCACTCAAAGCCTGTTCTTTCATTCTGATGACTCTTGGCTTTTCCCTTATTGCACTTAAAAAATTTTTTTTGTTCTCATTAATCTACAATCACGTGAAGAACATTATGTTTACTAGGCTTCCGATTCACCATTCCCCCCCTAAAACCTCTTAGTTCACTGCCCATCAGCGTGTAGTAAGATGGTGTATAATCCCTACTGTCCTCTCTGTGTTGTACAGCCCTGCCCATGCTCCTCCCACCACACATGTTTTACACGCTAATACTAATGCCCCCTTTATTTCTCCCCGCCCTTATCCATCCCTACCCACCCAACCTGAACAGTCCCATTCCCTTTGGTAACTGTTTATCCACTTGCGGGTTCTGTGAGTCTGCTGCTATTTTTTTCCTTCAGATTTTCTTGGTTGTTATACTCCACACATGAGTGAAATCATCCGGTTCTTGTCTTTCTCTGCCTGGCCTATTTCACTGTGCATACTACCCTCTCAATCCATCCACGTTTTTGCAAATGATAGGATTTGTTTTTTTCTTATGGCTTCTTACAGCACTTTTTAAACTGGATTTCTGTCTTCTCTTTGGTCTGCAGTTTCGCTATGTGCACTCACCATTGTGTCGATGTTATAAGCAATAGCTGTGTTTTAATCCATATGTACCTATATCTATCTATCTGTCTGTCTATCTATCTATCTATCTGTCTATCAATCAATCATCTTTTTGTCTGCCCATCTGTCCTTGTGTACAGAAAAGTTAACAACATAGCCTGTGTCACTTCCTTACATTGTGCTTCCAAAAAACTTTCAAGCTATCTAGGCTGCAGGGAAAGCACTGGGTTCACCGAGACACTTGCAGGTAGAGTCAGCCGCATATTCCTAAAAAACCAGGAAATTTTGTTGCAGGGTCTTGAATCCGTGTCTCTGTCCTCTCTCCTCCCTTTTCTCCTTCCCACTTGCACTGAATTTAGTCACATTCATTGACTAACGTCTCCATGAAGACCAAAAGTATCCTTCCTTTGGGCCTGTTTTTGACAGAAAAGTAAACTTGTTGCTTTGCTCACCATAATGTTTGAGAGACATCGGCGTGATCTCTGATGTTAGGATGGAGCAAAAAATGAAAAGGAACACCAATTTCTAGACAGGAGCAGTTTGGAGCAAAGAGTGTGTTGTGGAGTGACGTGTTTATTTGAGCGTCCAAACTTCCCTTTTTGTATAGTTATTACTTCTTTACATTTATGAACATCATAAAACCCATTGACTTCAAATGCCCAGATGCATATTTTTACAGCAATTCAGTTGTTGAGGTGAGAGTAAATGAGAAGGACGTCGCTGTACCACTAAATCTATGACTGGTCACAGATGAAAAAAAAGAAAAGAATTCACGGTGGAAAGATAGGGCTATTTTCTACTGACTGTCTCTGGGGACTCAAACAGGGTCCATTTGTTTGATTGTTTGTTTTTTAGTTTCACTTGTGTTTGGTACCTGTCCTCACCACTTCAGCTTGTGGTTTGTCTGTTTCCTTGGATCTCAAGTGAGTCTCCTGTAAGGGAGCATATAAGTCGTCTTGAGTTTTCGTCCTTCTTTATACCCTGCGTCTTTTGATTTGGAGCTCTCAAAGCCTGTCCTTTTATTCTGATGATTCAGAGCTGTGCCCTTATTGCACTTAAAAAATTTATTTGTTATAATTAACCTGCAATCACGTGAAGAACATTATGTTTACTAGGCTCCCACATTCACCAAGTCCCCCACAAAAACCTCTTACAATTGCTGTCAATCAGCGGAGTTGGATTCTGTAGACCCATTCACTATGTCCCCACACACACACCCCATTACAATCGCTGTCCATCAGCGAGTAGTAAGATGTTGTAGAATTTCTACTTATCTTCTGTGTGTTGTACAGCTCTCCCCATGCCCCCCTGAACCCACGCATTATGCATGCTAATCCTAATCTCCCATTTCTTTCTCCGCGCCCTTATCCCTCCATTACCAACCACCCTGCCAAGTCTCTTTCCCTTTCGTAACTGTTAGTCCACTTTCGGGTTCAGTGAGTCTGCTGCTGTTTTTTTCCTTTAGTGTTTCTTTGTTGTTATACTCCACACGAGTTAAATCATTTGGTACTTGTCTTTCTCCACCTGGCCTCTTTCACTGAGCATACTACCGTCTTGCTCCATCCACGTCATTGCTAATGGTACCATTTGTTTTCTTCTTATGGCTGCTAACTGCAGTTTTTAAACTGGACTTCATTCTAACTTTCTGTTTGTAGTTTCGCTATGTGTTTTCACCATTGATCTCCTGGTTATGTGCAATATCTTTGTGTTAAGCGATATGTATCTGTATCTATCTATCTATCTGTCTGCTGTCTGTCTGACTATCCATCCATCCTTCTATTTTTCTTACCATCTGTCTATCTATCTATTATCTATCTGTCTATCTATCTATCTATCTATCCATCCTTCTATCTTTCTTACTGTCTATCTATCATCTATCTTTCTATCTATCCTTCTATATTTCTTTCTATGTATCTATCTTTCTATCTATTTATCTATCTTCTTATCATCTATCTCTCATGTCTCTCTTCTATGTATCTATCTATCTATCATCTACCATCTATCTATCTGTCTATCTATGTATCTATGAATCAATCATCTTTTTTTCTGCCTATCTATCCTTATGTACAGAACAGTTAACAACATCGCCTATGTCAGTTCCCTATATTATGCTTCCAAGAATCTTGCAAGGTAACTAGGCCGTAGGGAGAGCACTGAGTTCATTGAGACACTTGCAGGTCAAGTCAGCCACGTGTGCTTACAAAACCAGTATGTGGTGTTGCAGGGACTTGCACCCATATCTCTGTCCTCTGTCCTATTTTAACTCCTTCTCGCTTCCTGACTGTATTTAGCCACATTCAGTTGCTAAGTGCTCCCTGAAGACCACAAGTATCCCTCCTCTGGGTTTGTTGAAGACAGAAAAGTATACATTTTGCTCTGCTCACCACCAACTTTGAGGGACACCGGTGGGAGAAACGATGATAGGAGGAGGGACAAATGAAAAGGTACACCTATTTATAGACAGGAGCATTTGGGAGCAATGAGAGTGTTGTGGAGTTACGTGTTTGTTTGAGTGTCCAAATTTCCCTCTTTAGGAGGTTATTACTTCTCTACATTCAAGAACATTATAAAACCCAGTGATTTCCAATGACCAGATGCATATTATTGCAGCAATTCAGTTGTTGAGGTGATAAAAAATGAGACGGACGTTGCTGTACCACTAAATCTATGGCTGGGCACTGCTGAAACCAAACAAAAAGAATTCACGGTGGCTAGATAGGGCTATTTTGTACTGACTGTCTCTGGGTACTCAAACAGAATCCATTTGTTTGTTTGTTTCTCAGTTTCACTTGTGTTGGGTACCTGTCCCCACCCCTTCAGCTTGGAGTTTGTCTGTGTCCTTGGATCTCAAGTGAGTCTTCAGTAAGGGAGCACATATGTGTTCTTGAGTTTTCATCCCTTCCTCTAACTCTGTGTCTTTTGAATGGAGCACTCAGAGTCTGTCCTTTTATTCTGACAATTTAGAGCAGTGTCCTTATTGCACTTACAAAAAATTTTTTGTTATCTTTAATCTATAATCACGTGAAGATCATTATGATCACCAAGTACAACATGTCCCCCCAAAATGCCCCATTACGGACGCTGCCCATCAGCGTCGTTGGATGCTGTAGACCCCGTCACCATGTTTCCCACCACACACACCGTTACAGTCGCTGTCCACATGCGTGTAGTAAGTTGCTGTAGAAACACTTCTCTTCTATGTGTTGCACAGCCTTCCCCATGCTCCCACCACCCCACACAGTATAAATGCTAATCCTAATGCTCCCTTTCTTTCTGCCCGCCCTTATCCCTCCCTTCCCACCCACCATGCCCATTCCCTTTCCCTTTGGTAACTGTTAGTCCACTCTCGGCTTCTGTGAGTCTGCTGCTGTTCATTTCCTTCAGTTTTTCTTTGTTTTTATACTCCACACAAGGGTGAAATCATTTGGTACTTATCTTTCTTTGCCTGGCCTATTTCACTGAGCATAGTAGTCTCTAGCTCCATCCACGTTGTTCCAAATGGTAGGATTCGTTTTTTTCTTATGGCTGCTTACTGCACTTTTCAAACTGGATTTCTGTCTTCTCTTTTGTCTGTAGTTTAGCTATGTGCTTTCACCTTTGCTCTCCTGGTTATGAGCAATAGCTTTGTGTTAATCGACACTTACCTATATTTTTCTATCTGCCTGTCTATCTATCTAACATTCAATCAATCAGTCATCTTTTTATCTGAACATCTGTCCTTGTATGCAGAACAGTTAACAACATAGACTATGTCCCTTCCCTACGTTATGCTTACAAAAAACTTGCAAGGTAACTAGGCCGTAAGGAAAGCACTGGGTTCACCGAGACACTTGCAGGTCGAGTCAGAAGTGTACCTACAAAACCAGGAAATGGTGGTGCAGGGACTTGTACCCGTGTCTCTGTCCACTCTCCTCTTTTATCTCCTTCTCACTTGCTGACTGTATTTAGCCAGATTCATTGACTAAGTGCTCCCTGAAGACCACAGGTATCGTTCCTCTTTGACATTTGTCAACAGAAAAGTTAACTTGGTGCTTGCTCACCGCCATGTTTGAGGGATATTGGCGTGATAAACCCTGATAGGAGGGAGGGACAAATAAAAAGTAACACTGATTTCTAGACAGGATCAGTTGGGAGAGAAGAGTGTGTTGTGGAGTGAAGTGTTTATTTGAGTGTCCAAACTTCCCTCTTTACCTGGTTATTACTTCTTTACATTCGTGGACATCATAAAATCCACTGATTTCAAAGGCCCAGACCCATATTATTACAGCAATTCAGTTGTTGAGTTGAGAGAAAATGAGAAGGATGTTGCTGCACCATTAAATCTATGGCTGGGCACTGCTGATACCAAACAAGAAGCATTCACAGTGGCCACATAGGTCTATTTACTACTGACTGTCTCGGGGGAACAGACAGAATCCATTTGACTGATTGTTTGTTTTACAGATTCACTTGTGTTGTGTACCTCTCCCCACCCCTTCGGCTTGCAGTTTGTCTGTGTCCTTGGTCTCAAGTGAGTCTCCTGTAAGGGAGCACGTAGTTGTTCTTGAGTTTTCTTCCCTTCTTTTAAACCAGTGTCTTTTGTTTGGAGCACTCAAAGCCTGTCCTTTTACACTGATGATTCAGAGCTGTGCCCTTATTGCACTTTAAAATTCTTTTTTTGTTATCATTAATCTACAGTCACATGCAGAACATTATGTTTAGTAGGATCCCCCTTTCACAATGTTCGCTCCAAAAACCTCTAAGAGTAGGTGTCCATCAGCATAGTTGGATGCTGTAGACTACTTCACCATGTCCCCACACACAGACCATGTTACAGTCGCTGTCCATCAGAGTGTAGTAATATGCTGTAGAATCTCTAACATTTTTCTCTGTGTTGTACAGCCCTCCCCATGACCAGCCGAACCCATGCATTATTCATGCTAATTATAATGTCTCCTTTCTTTGTTCCAAACCTTATCCCTCCCTTATCACCCACCCGCCCCTGTCCTTTTCTCTTTGGTATCTGTTAGTCTACTCTCAGTTTCTGGTATTCTGCTGCTTTTTTTTCCATCAGTTTTTTTTTAATACTCCACACATGAGGGAAATCATTGGGTACTTATCTTTCTCCTCCTGTTCTTTTTCAGTGAGCATACTTCCGTCTAGCTCCACACACATCATTGTAAATGGAAGGATTTGTTTTCTTCTTATGGCTGCTTATTGTACTTTTTAAACGGGATTTCACTCTATCTTTTTGTTTGTAGTATCGCTATGTGCTTTCACCGTTTATCTCTCGTTTATGAGCAATAGCTTTCTGTTAATTGATATGTATCTGTATCTATCTATCTATCTATCTATCTATCTATCTATCTATCTATCTATCTATCTATCTATCTGTCTGTCAGTCTGTCTGTCTGTCTGTCTGTCTGTCTGTCTGTCTGTCTATCTAACTTTAATTCCTATCTATCTATCATGGCTATCATCTACCTATCATGTCTATCATCTATCTATCTATCATCTGTCGTCTATCTATCTATCTATCTATGAATCAATCATCTTTTTGTCTCCCTATCTATCCTTATGTACAGAACAGTTAACAACATAGCCTATATCACCTTTCCTACATTATGCTTCCAAAAATCTTGCATGTTGAGTATTCTGTATTGAGAGCACTGGGTTCACTGAGACACTTGCATGTCGAGTAAGCAACGTGTGCTTACAAAACCGGTAAATGGTGTTGCAGGAACTTGAACCCATATCTCTGTCCTCTGTCCTCTTTTCCCTCTTTCTCGCTTGCTGACTGTATTTTGCCACATTCATTGACTAAGTGCTTCCTGAGGATCACAAGTATTCTTCGTCTGGGCCTGTCGTAGACAGTAAAGTATACTTGGTGTTTTGCTTACCACCATGTTTGAGGGAAATCGGCGTGATCACCATTGATAGGAGGAGGGTCAAATAAAAAGTAACACCTATGTCTAGACAGGAGCATTTGGGAGCAAGGAGAGTGTTGCGGATTTACATGTTTCTTTGAGTGTCCTAACTTCCCTCAATAGGGGTTTATTGCTTCTTTACATTCGTGAATATCATAAAACCCACTGATTTCAAAAGCACAGACTCATATTATTACAGCAATTCTGTGGTTGAGGTGAGAAAAAATGAGAAGAACGTTGGTGTACCACTAAATCTATGGCTGGGCACTGCTGTAACCAAACAAAAAGAATTCCCAGTGGCTAGATGGCGCTATTTTCTACTGAATGTCTCTGGGGACTCAAACAGAATCAATTTATTTGTTTGTTTGTTTCTCATTTTCACTTGTAGGGTACCTATCTCCACATATTCGGCATGAAGTTTGTCTGTGTCCTTGGATCGCAAGTGAGTCTGCTGTAAGGGAGCACAAAGGTGGTCTTGAGCTTTCATCCCTTCTTCTAACACTGTGTCTTTTGGTTGGAGCACTCAAAGCCTGTCCTTTTATTCTGATGATTCAGGGCTGTTCCCTTAATGCATTAAAAAAATTTTTTTTGTTATCATTAAGCTACAATCACGTGAAGAACATTATGTTTACTAGGCTTCCGATTCACCATTCCCCCCGTAAAACCTCTTAGGTCTCTGCCCATCAGCATGTAGTAAGATGGTGTATAATCCCTACTGTCCTCTCTGTGTTGTACAGACCTCCCCATGCTCCTCCTACCACACATAGTATACACGCTAATACTCATGCCCCCAATGCAACCTTTCTTTCTCCCCGCCCTTATCCCTCCCTTCCCACCCAACCTTCCCAGTCCCTTTCCCTTTGGTAACTGTTGGTCCACTCGCGGGTTCTGTGAGTCTGCTGCTATTTTTTTCCTTCAGATTTTCTTAGTTGTTATACTCCACACATGAGTGAAATCATCCGTTTCTTGTCTTTCTCCGCCTGGCCTATTTCTCTGAACATAGTACCCTCTAATTCCATCCACGTTATTGCAAATGATATGATTTGTTTTCTTCTTATGGCTGCTTACTGCACTTTTTAAACTGGATTTCTGTCTTCTCTTTTGTCTGTAGTTTCGCTATGTGCTTTCTCCTTTGCTCTCCTTGTTATGAACAATAGCTAATCGATAAGTACCTATATCTATCTATCTGTCTGTCTATCTATCTATCAATCTATCAATCAGTCAATCATCTTTTTGTCTGCCCATCTGTCCTTTTGTACAGAACAGTTATCAACATAACCTGTGTCACTTGCTTACGTTGTGCTTCCAAAAATCTTTCAAGCTAACTAGTCTGCAGGGAAAGCTCTTGGTTCACCGAGACTCTTGCAGGTAGAGTCAGCCGCATATTCCTACAAAACCAGGAAAGTTTGCTGCAGGGTCTTGAACCCGTGTCTCTGTCCTCTCTCCTCTTTTACCTCCTTCTCACTTGCTGACTGTATTTAGTCACATTCATTGAATAAGGTCTTCCTGATGTTCACAAGTATCCTTCCTCTGGGTCTGTTTTTGACAGAAAAGTAAACTTGGTGCTTTGCTCACCACCATGTTTGAGGGACATCGGCGTGATCACCGCTGATAGGATGGAACGACAAATGAAATTGAAAACCAATTACTAGACAGGAGCAGTTGTTAGCAAAGAGTGTGTTGTGGAGTGACGTGTTTATTTGAGTGTCCAAACTTCCCTCTTTATATAGTTATTACTTCTTTACATTCATGAACATCATAAAACCCACTGATTACAAAGGCCCAGACGCATATTTTTACAGAAATTCTGTTGTTGAGGTGAGAGAAAATGTAAAGGACGTTGCTCTACCACTAAATCTATGGCTGGGCACGGATGAAATAAAAGAAAAGAATTCACGGTGGAAAGATGGGGCTATTTTCTACTGACTGTCTCTGTGGACTCAAACAGAGTCCATTTGTTTGATTGTTTGTATTTCAGTTTCACTTGTGTTGGGTACCTGTCCTCACCCCTTCGGCTTGTAGTTTGTCTGTTTCCTTGGATCTCAAGTGAGTCTCCTGTAAGGGAGCACATAAGTGGTCTTGAGTTTTCGTCCTTCTTTGAACCCTGCGTCTTTTGATTTGGAGCTCTCAAAGCCTGTCCTTTTATTCTGATGATTCAGAGCTGTGCCCTTATTGTACTTAATAATTTTTTTTTGTTATCATTAACCTACAATCACTTGAGTAACATTATGTTTACTAGGCTCCACCGTTCACCAAGTCCCCCACAAAAACCTCTTACAGTTGCTGTCAATCAGCGGAGTTGGATGCTGTAGACCCATTCACTGTTTTCCCCCACACACACCCCATTACAATCACTGTCCATCAGCGAGTAGTAAGATGCTGTAGAATTTTTACTTGTCTTCTCTGTGTTGTACAGCCCTCTCCATGCCACCCTGAACCAACTCATTATACATGCTAAACCTAATCTCCCATTTCTTTCTCCCCGCCCTTATCCCTCCTTTCCCAACCACCTGCCAAGTCCCTTTCCCTTTCGTAACTGTTAGTCCACTTTCGGATTCTGTGAGTCTGCTGCTATTTTTTTCCTTCAGTGTTTCTTTGTTGTTATACTCCACACGAGTTAAATCATTTGGTACTTGTCTTTCTCCACCTGGCCTCTTTCACTGAGCATACTACCACTACCGTCTTGCTCCATCCACGTCATTGCTAATGGTACCATTTGTTTTCTTCTTATGGCTGCTAACTGCAGTTTTTAAACTGGACTTCATTCTAACTTTCTGTTTGTAGTTTCGCTATGTGCTTTCACCATTGATCTCCTGGTTATGAGCAATAGCTTTGTGTTAATCGAAATGTATCTGTTTCTATCTATCTATCTATCTGTCTGTCTGTCTGACTATCTATCCATCCTTCTATCTTTCTTACTATCTATCTATCATCTATCTTTCTATCTATCTATCCTTCTGTCTTTCTTTCTATGTATCTATCTCTCTATCTATTTATCTATCTTCTTATCATCTATCTCTCATGTCTCTCTTCTATCTATGTATCTATCTATCTATCATCTACCATCTATCTATCTGTCTATCTATGTATCTATGAATCAATCATCTTTTTTTCTGCCTATCTATCCTTATGTACAGAACAGTTAACAACATCGCCTATGTCAGTTCCCTATATTATGCTTCCAAGAATCTTGCAAGGTAACTAGGCCGTAGGGAGAGCACTGAGTTCATTGAGACACTTGCAGGTCAAGTCAGCCACGTGTACTTACAAAACCAGTATGTGGTGTTGCAGGGACTTGCACCCATATCTCTGTCCTCTGTCCTATTTTAACTCCTTCTCGCTTCCTGACTGTATTTAGCCACATTCAATTGCTAAGTGCTCCCTGAAGGCCACAAGTATCCCTCCTCTGGGTTTGTTGAAGACAGAAAAGTATACATTGTGCTCTGCTCACCACCAACTTTGAGGGACATCGGTGGGAGAACCGATGATAGGAGGAGGGACAAATAAAAAGGAACACCTATTTATAGACAGGAGCATTTGGGAGCAATGAGAGTGTTGTGGAGTTACGTGTTTGTTTGAGTGTCCAAATTTCCCTCTTTAGGAGGTTATTACTTCTCTACATTCAATAACATTATAAAACCCAGTGATTTCCAATGACCAGATGCATATAATTGCAGCAATTCAGTTGTTGAAGAGATAAAAAATGAGACGGACGTTGCTGTACCACTAAATCTATGGCTCGGCACTGCTGAAACCAAACAAAAAGAATTCACGGTGGCTAGATAAGGCTATTTTGTACTGACTGTCTCTGGGTACTCAACCAGAATCCATCTGTTTGTTTGTTTCTCAGTTTCACTTGTGTTGGGTACCTGTCCCCACCCCTTCAGCTTGGAGTTTGTCTGTGTCCTTGGATCTCAAGTGAGTCTTCAGTAAGGGAGCACATATGTGTTCTTGAGTTTTCATCCCTTCCTCTAACTCTGTGTCTTTTGAATGGAGCACTCAGAGTCTGTCCTTTTATTCTGACAATTTAGAGCAGTGTCCTTATTGCACTTACAAAAAATTTTTTGTTATCTTTTATCTATAATCACGTGAAGATCATTATTATCACCAAGTACAACATGTCCCCCCAAAATGACCCATTACGGACGCTGCCCATCAGCGTCGTTGGATGCTGTAGACCCCGTCACCATGTTTCCCACCACACACACCGTTACAGTCGCTGTCCACATGCGTGTAGTAAGTTGCTGTAGAAACACTTCTCTTCTATCTGTTGCACAGCCTTCCCCATGCTCCCACCACCCCACACAGTATAAATGCTAATCCTAATGCTCCCTTTCTTTCTGCCCGCCCTTATCCCTCCCTTCCCACCCACCATGCCCATTCCCTTTCCCTTTGGTAACTGTTAGTCCACTCTCGGCTTCTGTGAGTCTGCTGCTGTTCATTTCCTTCAGTTTTTCTTTGTTTTTATACTCCACACAATGGTGAAATCATTTGGTACTTATCTTTCTTTGCCTGGCCTATTTCACTGAGCATAGTAGTCTCTAGCTCCATCCACGTTGTTCCAAATGGTAGGATACGTTTTTTTCTTATGGTTTCTTACTGCACTTTTCAAACTGGATTTCTGTCTTCTCTTTTGTCTGTAGTTTAGCTATGTGCTTTCACCTTTGCTCTCCTGGTTATGAGCAATAGCTTTGTGTTAATCGATACTTACCTATATTTTTCTATCTACCTGTCTATCTATCTATCATTCAATCAATCAGTCATCTTTTTATCTGAACATCTGTCCTTGTATGCAGAACAGTTAACAACATAGACTATGTCCCTTCCCTACGTTATGCTTACAAAAACCTTGCAAGGTAACTAGGCCGTAAGGAGAGCACTGGTTTCACCGAGACACTTGCAGGTCGAGTCAGAAGTGTACCTAAAAAACCAGGAAATGTGTTGCAGGGACTTGTACCCGTGTCTCTGTCCTCTCTCCTCTTTTATCTCCTTCTCACTTGCTGACTGTATTTAGCCAGATTCATTGACTAAGTGCTCCCTGAAGACCACAGGTATCGTTCCTCTTTGACATTTGTTAACAGAAAAGTAAACTTGGTGCTTGCTCACCACCATGTTTGAGGGATATTGGCGTGATAAACCCTGATAGGAGGGAGGGACAAATAAAAAGTAACACTGATTTCTAGACAGGAGCAGTTGGGAGAGAAGAGTGCGTTGTGGAGTGAAGTGTTTATTTCAGTGTCCAAACTTCACTCTTTACCTGGTTATTACTTCTTTACATTCATGGACATCATAAAACCCACTGATTTCAAAGGCCCAGACCCATATTATTACAGCAATTCAGTTGTTGAGTTGAGAGAAAATGAGAAGGATGTTGCTGCACCACTAAATCTATGGCTGGGCACTGCTGATACCAAACAAAAAGCATTCACAGTGGCCATATAGGTCTATTTACTACTGACTGTCTCGGGGGCACAGACAGAATCCATTTGACTGATTGATTGTTTTACAGATTCACTTGTGTTGGGTACCTCTCCCCACCCCTTCGGCTTGCAGTTTGTCTGTGTCCTTGGTCTCAAGTGAGTCTCCCGTATGGGAGCACGTAGTTGTTCTTGAGTTTTCATCCCTTCTTTTAAACCAGTGTCTTTTGTTTGGAGCACTCAAAGCCTGTCCTTTTACACTGATGATTCAGAGCTGTGCCCTTATTGCACTTTAAAATTCTTTTTTTGTTATCATTAAACTACAATCACATGCAGAACATTATGTTTAATAGGATCCCCCTTTCCCAAAGTTCGCTCCAAAACCTCTAAGAGTAGGTGTCCATCAGCATAGTTGGATGCTGTAGACTACTTCACCATGTCCCCACACACAGACCCCATTACAGTCGCTGTCCATCAGCGTGTAGTAATATGCTGTAGAATCTCTAACTTTCTTCTCTGTGTTGTACAGCCCTCCCCATGACCAGCCGATCCCATGCATTATTCATGCTAATTATAATGTCTCCTTTTTTGTTCCCAACCATATCCTTCCCTTATCACCCACCCGCCCCTGTCCTTTTCTCTTTGGTATCTGTTAGTCTACTCTCAGGTTCTGTTATTCTGCTGCTTTTTTTTCCATCAGTTTTTTTTTAATACTCCACACATGAGGGAAATCATTGGGTACTTATCTTTCTCCTCCTGTTCTTTTTCACTGAGCATACTACCGTCTAGCTCCACCCACATCATTGTAAATGGAAGGACTTGTTTTCTTCTTATGGCTGCTTATTGTACTTTTTAAACGGGATTCACTCTTCCTTTTTGTTTGTAGTATCGCTATGTGCTTTCACCATTTATCTCCCGGTTATGAGCAATAGCTTTCTGTTAATTGATATGTATCTCTCTCTCTCTCTCTCTCTCTCTCTCTATCTATCTATCTATCTATCTATCTATCTATCTATCTATCTATCTATCTATCTATCTATCTATCATCTATCTATCTATCTATCTATCTATCTATCTATCTATCTATCTATCTATCTATCTAATCTATCTATCTATCTATCTATCTATCTATCTATCTATCTATTCTATCATCATCTATCTATCTATCATCTATCTAATCTATCTATCTATCTATCTATCTATCTATCTATCTATCTATCTAATCTATCTATCTATCATCTATCTAATCTATCTATCATCTAATCTATCTATCTATCTAATCTAATCTATCTATCTATATCATCTATCTATCTATATCATCTATCTATCATCTATCTATCTATCTATCTATCTATCATCTATCTATCTAATCTATCTATCTATCTAATCATCTATCTATCTCTATCTATCTCTATCTATCTATCTATCTATCTATCTATCTAATCTATCTATCTATCTATCTATCTATCTATCTATCTATCTATCTAATCTATCATCTATCTATCTATCTATCTATCTATCTATCTATCTATCTAATCTATCTATCTATCTAATCTATCTATCTATCTATCTATCTATCTATCTATCTATCTATCTAATCTATCTATCTATCATCTATCTATTCTATCTAATCTATCTATCTATCTATCTATCTATCTATCTATCTATCTATCTATCTATCTATCTAATCTCTCTCTCTATCTATCTATATGTCTGTCTGTCTGTCTGTCTATCTACCTCCCTTTACTTCCTATCTATCTATCATGGCTATCATCTATCTATCATGTCTATCATCTATCTATCTATCATCTGTCATCTATCTATCTATCTATCTATGAATCAATCATCTTTTTGTCTGCCAATCTATCCTTATGTACAGAACAGTTAACAACATAGCCTATATCACCTTTCCTACATTATGCTTCCAAAAATCTTGCAAGTTGAGTATTCTGTATTGAGAGCACTGGGTTCACTGAGACACTTGCAGGTCGAGTAAGCAACGTGTGCTTACAAAACCGGTAAATGGTGTTGCAGGAACTTGAACCCATATCTCTGTCCTCTGTCCTCTTTTCCCTCTTTCTCGCTTGCTGACTGTATTTTGCCACATTCATTGACTAAGTGCTTCCTGAGGATCACAAGTATTCTTCGTCTGGGCCTGTCGTAGACAGTAAAGTATACTTGGTGTTTTGCTTACCACCATGTTTGAGGGAAATCGGCGTGATCACCATTGATAGGAGGAGGGTCAAATAAAAAGTAACACCTATGTCTAGACAGGAGCATTTGGGAGCAAGGAGAGTGTTGCGGTTTTACGTGTTTCTTTGAGTGTCCTAACTTCCCTCAATAGGGTTTTATTGCTTCTTTACATTCGTGAATATCATAAAACCCACTGATTTCAAAATCCCAGACTCATATTATTACAGCAATTCTGTGGTTGAGGTGAGAAAAAATGAGAAGGACGTTGGTGTACCACTAAATCTATGGCTGGGCACTGCTGTAAACAAACAAAAAGAATTCCCAGTGGCTAGATGGCGCTATTTTCTACTGAATGTCTCTGGGGACTCAAACAGAATCAATTTATTTGTTTGTTACTCATTTTCACTTGTAGGGTACCTATCTCCACATATTCGGCATGAAGTTTGTCTGTGTCCTTGGATCGCAAGTGAGTCTGCTGTAAGGGAGCACAAAGGTGGTCTTGAGCTTTCATCCCTTCTTCTAACACTGTGTCTTTTGGTTGGAGCACTCAAAGCCTGTCCTTTTATTCTGATGATTCAGGGCTGTTCCCTTAATGCATTAAAAAAAAATTTTTTGTTATCATTAAGCTACAATCACGTGAAGAACATTATGTTTACTAGGCTTCCGATTCACCATTCCCCCCGTAAAACCTCTTAGGTCTCTGCCCATCAGCATGTAGTAAGATGGTGTATAATCCCTACTCTCCTCTCTGTGTTGTACAGACCTCCCCATGCTCCTCCTACCACACATAGTATACACGCTAATACTCATGCCCCCAATGCAACCTTTCTTTCTCCCCGCCCTTATCCCTCCCTTCCCACCCAACCTACCCAGTCCCTTTCCCTTTGGTAACTGTTGGTCCACTCGCGGGTTCTGTGAGTCTGCTGCTATTTTTTTCCTTCAGATTTTCTTAGTTGTTATACTCCACACATGAGTGAAATCATCCGTTTCTTGTCTTTCTCCGCCTGGCCTATTTCTCTGAACATAGTACCCTCTAGTTCCATCCACGTTATTGCAAATGATACGATTTGTTTTCTTCTTATGGCTGCTTACTGCACTTTTTAAACTGGATTTCTGTCTTCTCTTTTGTCTGTAGTTTCGCTATGTGCTTTCTCCTTTGCTCTCCTTGTTATGAACAATAGCTAATCGATAAGTACCTAAATCTATCTATCCGTTTGTCTATCTATCTATCAATCTATCAATCAGTCAATCATCTTTTTGTCTGCCCATCTGTCCTTTTGTACAGAACAGTTATCAACATAACCTGTGTCACTTGCTTACGTTGTGCTTCCAAAAATCTTTCAAGCTAACTAGTCTGCAGGGAAAGCTCTTGGTTCACCGAGACTCTTGCAGGTAGAGTCAGCCGCATATTCCTACAAAACCAGGAAAGTTTGCTGCAGGGTCTTGAACCCGTGTCTCTGTCCTCTCTCCTCTTTAACCTCCTTCTCACTTGCTGACTGTATTTAGTCACATTCATTGACTAAGGTCTTCCTGATGTTCACAAGTATCCTTCATCTGGGTCTGTTTTTGAAAGAAAAGTAAACTTGGTGCTTTGCTCACCACCATGTTTGAGGGACATCGGCGTGATCACCGCTGATAGGATGGAACAACAAATGAAATTGAAAACCAATTACTAGACAGGAGCAGTTGTTAGCAAAGAGTGTGTTGTGGAGTGACGTGTTTATTTGAGTGTCCAAACTTCCCTCTTTATATAGTTATTACTTCTTTACATTCATGAACATCATAAAACCCACTGATTACAAAGGCCCAGACGCATATTTTTACAGAAATTCTGTTGTTGAGGTGAGAGAAAATGAAAAGGACGTTGCTCTACCACTAAATCTATGGCTGGGCACGGATGAAATAAAAGAAAAGAATTCACGGTGGAAAGATAGGGCTATTTTCTACTGACTGTCTCTGTGGACTCAAACAGAGTCCATTTGTTTGATTTTTTGTATTTCAGTTTCACTTGTGTTGGGTACTTGTACTCACCCCTTCGGCTTGTAGTTTGTCTGTTTCCTTGGATCTCAAGTGAGTCTCCTGTAAGGGAGCACATAAGTGGTCTTGAGTTTTCGTCCTTCTTTGAACCCTGCGTCTTTTGATTTGGAGCTCTCAAAGCCTGTCCTTTTATTCTGATGATTCAGAGCTGTGCCCTTATTGTACTTAATAATTTTTTTTGTTATCATTAACCTACAATCACTTGAGTAACATTATGTTTACTAGGCTCCACCGTTCACCAAGTCCCCCACAAAAACCTCTTACAGTTGCTGTCAATCAGCGGAGTTGGATGCTGTAGACCCATTCACTGTTTTCCCACACACACACCCCATTACAATCGCTGTCCATCAGCGAGTAGTAAGATGCTGTAGAATTTCTACTTGTCTTCTCTGTGTTGTACAGCCCTCCCCATGCCCCCCTGAACCAACTCATTATACATGCTAAACCTAATCTCCCATTTCTTTCTCCCCGCCCTTATCCCACCTTTCCCAACCACCCTGCCAAGTCCCTTTCCCTTTCGTAACTGTTAGTCCACTTTCGGATTCTGTGAGTCTGCTGCTATTTTTTTCCTTCAGTGTTTCTTTTTTGTTATACTCCACACGAGTTAAATCATTTGGTACTTGTCTTTCTCCACCTGGCCTCTTTCACTGAGCATACTACCGTCTTGCTCCATCCACGTCATTGCTAATGGTACCATTTGATTACTTCTTATGGCTGCTAACTGCAGTTTTTAAACTGGACTTCATTCTAACTTTCTGTTTGTAGTTTCGCTATGTGCTTTCACCATTGATCTCCTGGTTATGAGCAATAGCTTTGTGTTAATCGAAATGTATCTGTTTCTATCTATCTATCTATTTGTCTGTCTGTCTGACTATCTATCCATCCTTCTATCTTTCTTACTATCTATCTATCATCTATCTTTCTATCTATCCTTCTGTCTTTCTTTCTATGTATCTATCTTTCTATCTATTTATCTATCTTCTTATCATCTATCTCTCATGTCTCTCTTCTATATATGTATCTATCTATCTATCATCTACCATCTATCTATCTGTCTATCTATGTATCTATGAATCAATCATCTTTTTTTCTGCCTATCTATCCTTATGTACAGAACAGTTAACAACATCGCCTATGTCAGTTCCCTATATTATGCTTCCAAGAATCTTGCAAGGTAACTAGGCCGTAGGGAGAGCACTGAGTTCATTGAGACACTTGCAGGTCAAGTCAGCCACGTGTGCTTACAAAACCAGTATGTGATGTTGCAGGGACTTGCACCCATATCTCTGTCCTCTGTCCTATTTTAACTCCTTCTCGCTTCCTGACTGTATTTAGACACATTCAATTGCTAAGTGCTCCCTGAAGACCACAAGTATCCCTCCTCTGGGTTTGTTGAAGACAGAAAAGTATACATTGTGCTCTGCTCACCACCAACTTTGAGGGACATCGGTGGGAGAAACGATGATAGGAGGAGGGACAAATGAAAAGGAACACCTATTTATAGACAGGAGCATTTGGGAGCAATGAGAGTGTTGTGGAGTTACGTGTTTGTTTGAGTGTCCAAATTTCCCTCTTTAGGAGGTTATTACTTCTCTACATTCAAGAACATTATAAAACCCAGTGATTTCCAATGACCAGATGCATATTATTGCAGCAATTCAGTTGTTGAGCTGATAAAAAATGAGACGGACGTTGCTGTACCACTAAATCTATGGCTGGGCACTGCTGAAACCAAACAAAAAGAATTCACGGTGGCTAGTTAGGGCTATTTTGTACTGACTGTCTCTGGGTACTCAAACAGAATCCATTTGTTTGTTTGTTTCTCAGTTTCACTTGTGTTGGGTACCTGTCCCCACCCCTTCAGCTTGGAGTTTGTCTGTGTCCTTAGATCTCAAGTGAGTCTTCAGTAAGGGAGCACATATGTGTTCTTGAGTTTTCATCCCTTCCTCTAACTCTGTGTCTTTTGAATGGAGCACTCAGAGTCTGTCCTTTTATTCTGACAATTTAGAGCAGTGTCCTTATTGCACTTACAAAAAATTTTTTGTTATCTTTAATCTATAATCACGTGAAGATCATTATGATCACCAAGTACAACATGTCCCCCCAAAATGCCCCATTACGGACGCTGCCCATCAGCGTCGTTGGATGCTGTAGACCCCGTCACCATGTTTCCCACCACACACACCGTTACAGTCGCTGTCCACATGCGTGTAGCAAGTTGCTGTAGAAACACTTCTCTTCTATGTGTTGCACAGCCTTCCCCATGCTCCCACCACCCCACACAGTATAAATGCTAATCCTAATGCTCCCTTTCTTTCTGCCCGCCCTTATCCCTCCCTTCCCACCCACCATGCCCATTCCCTTTCCCTTTGGTTACTGTTAGTCCACTCTCGGCTTCTGTGAGTCTGCTGCTGTTCATTTCCTTCAGTTTTTCTTTGTTTTTATACTCCACACAAGGGTGAAATCATTTGGTACTTATCTTTCTTTGCCTGGCCTATTTCACTGAGCATAGTAGTCTCTAGCTCCATCCACGTTGTTCCAAATGGTAGGATTCGTTTTTTTCTTATGGCTGCTTACTGCACTTTTCAAACTGGATTTCTGTCTTCTCTTTTGTCTGTAGTTTAGCTATGTGCTTTCACCTTTGCTCTCCTGGTTATGAGCAATAGCTTTGTGTTAATCGATACTTACCTATATTTTTCTATCTGTCTGTCTATCTATCTATCATTCAATCAATCAGTCATCTTTTTATCTGAACATCTGTCCTTGTATGCAGAACAGTTAACAACAGAGACTATGTCCCTTCCCTACGTTATGCTTACAAAAACCTTGCAAGGTAACTAGGCCGTAAGGAGAGCACTGGGTTCACCGAGACACTTGCAGGTCGAGTCAGAAGTGTACCTACAAAACCAGGAAATGGTGGTGCAGGGACTTGTACCCGTGTCTCTGTCCTCTCTCCTCTTTTATCTCCTTCTCACTTGCTGACTGTATTTAGCCACATTCATTGACTAAGTGCTCCCTGAAGACCACAGGTATCGTTCCTCTTTGACATTTGTCAACAGAAAAGTAAACTTGGTGCTTGCTCACCACCATGTTTGAGGGATATTGGCGTGATAAACCGTGATAGGAGGGAGGGACAAATAAAAAGTAACACTGATTTCTAGACAGGAGCAGTTGGGAGAGAAGAGTGTGTTGTGGAGTGAAGTGTTTACTTCAGTGTCCAAACTTCCCTCTTTACCTGGTTATTACTTCTTTACATTCGTGGACATCATAAAATCCACTGATTTCAAAGGCCCAGACCCATATTATTACAGCAATTCAGTTGTTGAGTTGAGAGAAAATGAGAAGGATGTTGCTGCACCACTAAATCTATGGCTGGGCACTGCTGATACCAAACAAAAAGCATTCACAGTGGCCATATAGGTCTACTTACTACTGACTGTCTCGGGGGCACAGACAGAATCCATTTGACTGATTGTTTGTTTTACAGATTCACTTGTGTTGGGTACCTCTCCCCACCCCTTCGGCTTGCAGTTTGTCTGTGTCCTTGGTCTCAAGTGAGTCTCCTGTAAGGGAGCACGTAGTTGTTCTTGAGTTTTCATCCCTTCTTTTAAACCAGTGTCTTTTGTTTGGAGCACTCAAAGCCTGTCCTTTTACACTGATGATTCAGAGCTGTGCCCTTATTGCACTTTAAAATTCTTTTTTTGTTATCATTAATCTACAATCACATGCAGATCATTATGTTTAGTAGGATCCCCCTTTCACAAAGTTCGCTCCAAAAACCTCTAAGAGTAGGTGTCCATCAGCATAGTTGGATGCTGTTGACTACTTCACCATGTCCCCACACACAGACCCCGTTACAGTCGCTGTCCATCAGCGTGTAGTAATATGCTGTAGAATCTCTAACTTTCTTCTCTGTGTTGTACAGCCCTCCCCATGACCAGGCGATCCCATGCATTATTCATGCTAATTATAATGTCTCCTTTCTTTGTTCCCAACCTTATCCCTCCCTTATCACCCACCCGCCCCTGTCCTTTTCTCTTTGGTATCTGTTAGTCTACTCTCAGTTTCTGGTATTCTGCTGCTTTTTTTTCCATCAGTTTTTTTTTAATTCTCCACACATGAGGGAAATCATTGGGTACTTATCTTTCTCCTCCTGTTCTTTTTCACTGAGCATACTACCGTCTAGCTCCACCCACATCATTGTAAATGGAAGGATTTGTTTTCTTCTTATGGCTGCTTATTGTACTTTTTAAACGGGATTTCACTCTTCCTTTTTGTTTGTAGTATCGCTATGTGCTTTCACCATTTATCTCCCGGTTATGAGCAATAGCTTTCTGTTAATTGATATGTATCTGTATCTATCTATCTATCTATCTATCTATCTATCTATCTATCTATCTATCTATCTATCTGTCTGTCTGTCTGTCTGTCTGTCTGTCTGTCTGTCTGTCTGTCTGTCTACCTTTAATTCCTATCTATCTATCATGGCTATCATCTATCTATCATGTCTATCATCTATCTATCTATCATCTGTCATCTATCTATCTATCTATCTATGAATCAATCATCTTTTTGACTGCCAATCTATCCTTATGTACAGAACAGTTAACAACATAGCCTATATCACCTTTCCTACATTATGCTTCCAAAAATCTTGCAAGTTGAGTATTCTGTATTGAGAGCACTGGGTTCACTGAGACACTTGCAGGTCGAGAAAGCAACGTGTGCTTACAAAACCGGTAAATGGTGTTGCAGGAACTTGAACCCATATCTCTGCCCTCTGTCCTCTTTTCCCTCTTTCTCGCTTGCTGACTGTATTTTGCCACATTCATTGACTAAGTGCTTCCTGAGGATCACAAGTATTCTTCGTCTGGGCCTGTCGTAGACAGTAAAGTATACTTGGTGTTTTGCTTACCACCATGTTTGAGGGAAATCGGCGTGATCACCATTGATAGGAGGAGGGTCAAATAAAAAGTAACACCTATGTCTAGACAGGAGCATTGGGGAGCAAGGAGAGTGTTGCGGATTTACGTGTTTCTTTGAGTGTCCTAAATTCCCTCAATAGGGGTTTATTGCTTCTTTACATTCGTGAATATCATAAAACCCACTGATTTCAAAAGCACAGACTCATATTATTACAGCAATTCTGTGGTTGAGGTGAGAAAAAATGAGAAGGACGTTGGTGTACCACTAAATCTATGGCTGGGCACTGCTGTAACCAAACAAAAAGAATTCACAGTGGCTAGATGGCGCTATTTTCTACTGAATGACTCTGGGGACTCAAACAGAATCAATTTATTTGTTTGTTTGTTTCTCATTTTCACTTGTAGGGTACCTATCTCCACATATTCGGCATGAAGTTTGTCTGTGTCCTTGGATCGCAAGTGAGTCTGCTGTAAGGGAGCACAAAGGTGGTCTTGAGCTTTCTTCCCTTCTTCTAACACTGTGTCTTTTGGTTGGAGCACTCAAAGCCTGTCCTTTTATTCTGATGATTCAGGGCTGTTCCCTTAATGCATTAAAAAATTTTTTTTTGTTATCATTAAGCTACAATCACGTGAAGAACATTATGTTTACTAGGCTTCCGATTCACCATTCCCCCCGTAAAACCTCTTAGGTCTCTGCCCATCAGCATGTAGTAAGATGGTGTATAATCCCTACTGTCCTCTCTGTGTTGTACAGACCTTCCCATGCTCCTACTACCACACATAGTATACACGCTAATACTCATGCCCCCAATGCAACCTTTCTTTCTCCTCGCCCTTATCCCTCCCTTCCCACCCAACCTACCCAGTCCCTTTCCCTTTGGTAACTGTTGGTCCACTCGCGGGTTCTGTGAGTCTGCTGCTATTTTTTTCCTTCAGATTTTCTTAGTTGTTATACTCCACACATGAGTGAAATCATCCGTTTCTTGTCTTTCTCCGCCTGGCCTATTTCTCTGAACATAGTACCCTCTAGTTCCATCCACGTTATTGCAAATGATACGATTTGTTTTCTTCTTATGGCTGCTTACTGCACTTTTTAAACTGGATTTCTGTCTTCTCTTTTGTCTGTAGTGTCGCTATGTGCTTTCTCCTTTGCTCTCCTTGTTATGAACAATAGCTAATCGATAAGTACCTAAATCTATCTATCCGTTTGTCTATCTATCTATCAATCTATCAATCAGTCAATCATCTTTTTGTCTGCCCATCTGTCCTTTTGTACAGAACAGTTATCAACATAACCTGTGTCACTTGCTTACGTTGTGCTTCCAAAAATCTTTCAAGCTAACTAGTCTGCAGGGAAAGCTCTTGGTTCACCGAGACTCTTGCAGGTAGAGTCAGCCGCATATTCCTACAAAACCAGGAAAGTTTGCTGCAGGGTCTTGAACCCGTGTCTCTGTCCTCTCTCCTCTTTAACCTCCTTCTCACTTGCTGACTGTATTTAGTCACATTCATTGACTAAGGTCTTCCTGATGTTCACAAGTATCCTTCATCTGGGTCTGTTTTTGAAAGAAAAGTAAACATGGTGCTTTGCTCACCACCATGTTTGAGGGACATCGGCGTGATCACCGCTGATAGGATGGAACAACAAATGAAATTGAAAACCAATTACTAGACAGGAGCAGTTGTTAGCAAAGAGTGTGTTGTGGAGTGACGTGTTTATTTGAGTGTCCAAACTTCCCTCTTTATATAGTTATTACTTCTTTACATTCATGAACATCATAAAACCCACTGATTACAAAGGCCCAGACGCATATTTTTACAGAAATTCTGTTGTTGAGGTGAGAGAAAATGAAAAGGACGTTGCTCTACCACTAAATCTATGGCTGGGCACGGATGAAATAAAAGAAAAGAATTCACGGTGGAAAGATAGGGCTATTTTCTACTGACTGTCTCTGTGGACTCAAACAGAGTCCATTTGTTTGATTGTTTGTATTTCAGTTTCACTTGTGTTGGCTACCTGTCCTCACCCCTTCGGCTTGTAGTTTGTCTGTTTCCTTGGATCTCAAGTGAGTCTCCTGTAAGGGAGCACATAAGTGGTCTTGAGTTTTCGTCCTTCTTTGAACCCTGCATCTTTTGATTTGGAGCTCTCAAAGCCTGTCCTTTTATTCTGATGATTCAGAGCTGTGCCCTTATTGTACTTAATAATTTTTTTTTGTTATCATTAACCTACAATCACTTGAGTAACATTATGTTTACAAGGCTCCACCGTTCACCAAGTCCCCCACAAAAACCTCTTACAGTTGCTGTCAATCAGCGGAGTTGGATGCTGTAGACCCATTCACTGTTTTCCCACACACACACCCCATTACAATCGCTGTCCATCAGCGAGTAGTAAGATGCTGTAGAATTTCTACTTGTCTTCTCTGTGTTGTACAGCCCTCCCCATGCCCCCCTGAACCAACTCATTATACATGCTAAACCTAATCTCCCATTTCTTTCTCCCCGCCCTTATCCCTCCATTCCCAACCACCCTGCCAAGTCCCTTTCCCTTTCGTAACTGTTAGTCCACTTTCGGATTCTGTGAGTCTGTGCTATTTTTTTCCTTCAGTGTTTCTTTGTTGTTATACTCCACACGAGTTAAATCATTTGGTACTTGTCTTTCTCCACCTGGCCTCTTTCACTGAGCATACTACCGTCTTGCTCCATCCACGTCATTGCTAATGGTACCATTTGTTTTCTTCTTATGGCTGCTAACTGCAGTTTTTAAACTGGACTTCATTCTAACTTTCTGTTTGTAGTTTCGCTATGTGCTTTCACCATTGATCTCCTGGTTATGAGCAATAGCTTTGCGTTAATCGAAATGTATCTGTTTCTATCTATCTATCTATCTATCTGTCTGTCTGTCTGACTATCTATCCATCCTTCTATCTTTCTTACTGTCTATCTATCATCTATCTTTCTATCTATCTGTCCTATATTTCTGTCTATGTATCTATCTTTCTATCTATTTATCTATCTTCTTATCATCTATCTCTCATGTCTCTCTTCTATGTATCTATCTATCTATCATCTACCATCTATCTATCTGTCTATCTATGTATCTATGAATCAATCATCTTTTTTTCTGCCTATCTATCCTTATGTACAGAACAGTTAACAACATCGCCTATGTCAGTTCCCTATATTATGCTTCCAAGAATCTTGCAAGGTAACTAGGCCGTAGGGAGAGCACTGAGTTCATTGAGACACTTGCAGGTCAAGTCAGCCACGTGTGCTTACAAAACCAGTATGTGGTGTTGCAGGGACTTGCACCCATATCTCTGTCCTCTGTCCTATTTTAACTCCTTCTCGCTTCCTGACTGTATTTAGCCACATTCAGTTGCTAAGTGCTCCCTGAAGACCACAAGTATCCCTCCTCTGGGTTTGTTGAAGACAGAAAAGTATACATTTTGCTCTGCTCACCACCAACTTTGAGGGACACCGGTGGGAGAAACGATGATAGGAGGAGGGACAAATGAAAAGGTACACCTATTTATAGACAGGAGCATTTGGGAGCAATGAGAGTGTTGTGGAGTTACGTGTTTGTTTGAGTGTCCAAATTTCCCTCTTTAGGAGGTTATTACTTCTCTACATTCAAGAACATTATAAAACCCAGTGATTTCCAATGACCAGATGCATATTATTGCAGCAATTCAGTTGTTGAGCTGATAAAAAATGAGACGGACGTTGCTGTACCACTAAATCTATGGCTGGGCACTGCTGAAACCAAACAAAAAGAATTCACGGTGGCTAGATAGGGCTATTTTGTACTGACTGTCTCTGGGTACTCAAACAGAATCCATTTGTTTGTTTGTTTCTCAGTTTCACTTGTGTTGGGTACCTGTCCCCACCCCTTCAGCTTGGAGTTTGTCTGTGTCCTTGGATCTCAAGTGAGTCTTCAGTAAGGGAGCACATATGTGTTCTTGAGTTTTCATCCCTTCCTCTAACTCTGTGTCTTTTGAATGGAGCACTCAGAGTCTGTCCTTTTATTCTGACAATTTAGAGCAGTGTCCTTATTGCACTTACAAAAAATTTTTTGTTATCTTTAATCTATAATCACGTGAAGATCATTATGATCACCAAGTACAACATGTCCCCCCAAAATGCCCCATTACGGACGCTGCCCATCAGCGTCGTTGGATGCTGTAGATCCCGTCACCATGTTTCCCACCACACACACCGTTACAGTCGCTGTCCACATGCGTGTAGTAAGTTGCTGTAGAAACACTTCTCTTCTATGTGTTGCACAGCCTTCCCCATGCTCCCACCACCCCACACAGTATAAATGCTAATCCTAATGCTCCCTTTCTTTCTGCCCGCCCTTATCCCTCCCTTCCCACCCACCATGCCCATTCCCTTTCCCTTTGGTAACTGTTAGTCCACTCTCGGCTTCTGTGAGTCTGCTGCTGTTCATTTCCTTCAGTTTTTCTTTGTTTTTATACTCCACACAAGGGTGAAATCATTTGGTACTTATCTTTCTTTGCCTGGCCTATTTCACTGAGCATAGTAGTCTCTAGCTCCATCCACGTTGTTCCAAATGGTAGGATTCGTTTTTTTCTTATGGCTGCTTACTGCACTTTTCAAACTGGATTTCTGTCTTCTCTTTTGTCTGTAGTTTAGCTATGTGCTTTCACCTTTGCTCTCCTGGTTATGAGCAATAGCTTTGTGTTAATCGATACTTACCTATATTTTTCTATCTGCCTGTCTATCTATCTATCATTCAATCTATCAGTCATCTTTTTATCTGAACATCTGTCCTTGTATGCAGAACAGTTAACAACATAGACTATGTCCCTTCCCTACGTTATGCTTACAAAAACCTTGCAAGGTAACTAGGCCGTAAGGAGAGCACTGGGTTCACCGTGACACTTGCAGGTCGAGTCAGAAGTGTACCTACAAAACCAGGAAATGGCGGTGCAGGGACTTGTACCCGTGTCTCTGTCCTCTCTCCTCTTTTATCTCCTTCTCACTTGCTGAGTGTATTTAGCCACATTCATTGACTAAGTGCTCCCTGAAGACCACAGGTATCGTTCCTCTTTGACATTTGTTAACAGAAAAGTAAACTTGGTGCTTGCTCACCGCCATGTTTGAGGGATATTGGCGTGATAAACCCTGATAGGAGGGAGGGACAAATAAAAAGTAACACTGATTTCTAGACAGGAGCAGTTGGGAGAGAAGAGTGTGTTGTGGAGTGAAGTGTTTATTTCAGTGTCCAAACTTCCCTCTTTACCTGGTTATTACTTCTTTACATTCGTGGACATCATAAAGCCCACTGATTTCAAAGGCCCAGACCCATATTATTACAGCAATTCAGTTGTTGAGTTGAGAGAAAATGAGAAGGATGTTGCTGCACCACTAAATCTATGGCTGGGCACTGCTGATACCAAACAAAAAGTATTCACAGTGGCCATACAGGTCTATTTACTACTGACTGTCTCGGGGGCACAGACAGAATCCATTTGACTGATTGTTTGTTTTACAGATTCACTTGTGTTGGGTACCTCTCCCCACCCCTTCGGCTTGCAGTTTGTCTATGTCCTTGGTCTCAAGTGAGTCTCCTGTAAGGGAGCACGTAGTTGTTCTTGAGTTTTCATCCCTTCTTTTAAACCAGTGTCTTTTGTTTGGAGCACTCAAAGCCTGTCCTTTTACACTGATGATTCAGAGCTGTGCCCTTATTGCACTTTAAAATTCTTTTTTTGTTATCATTAATCTACAATCACATGCAGAACATTATGTTTAGTAGGATCCCCCTTTCACAAAGTTCGCTCCAAAAACCTCTAAGAGTAGGTGTCCATCAGCATAGTTGGATGCTGTAGACTACTTCACCATGTCCTCACACACAGACCCCGTTACAGTCGCTGTCCATCAGCGTGTAGTAATATGCTGTAGAATCTCTAACTTTCTTCTCTGTGTTGTACAGCCCTCCCCATGACCAGCCGATCCCATGCATTATTCATGCTAATTATAATGTCTCCTTTCTTTGTTCCCAACCTTATCCCTCCCTTATCACCCACCCGCCCCTGTCCTTTTCTCTTTGGTATCTGTTAGTCTACTCTCAGGTTCTGGTATTCTGCTGCTTTTTTCTCCATCAGTTTTTTTTTTAATACTCCACACATGAGGGAAATCATTGGGTACTTATCTTTCTCCTCCTGTTCTTTTTCACTGAGCATACTACCGTCTAGCTCCACCCACATCATTGTAAATGGAAGGATTTGTTTTCTTATGGCTGCTTATTGTACTTTTTAAACGGGATTTCACTCTTCCTTTTTGTTTGTAGTATCGCTATGTGCTTTCACCATTTATCTCCCGGTTATGAGCAATAGCTTTCTGTTAATTGATATGTATCTGTATCTATCTATCTATCTATCTATCTATCTATCTATCTATCTATCTATCTATCTATCTATCTGTCTGTCTGTCTGTCTGTCTGTCTGTCTGTCTGTCTGTCTGTCTGTCTGTCTGTCTGTCTGTCTGTCTGTCTGTCTGTCTGTTTGTCTGTCTGTCTATCTACCTTTAATTCCTATCTATCTATCATGGCTATCATCTATCTATCATGTCTATCATCTATCTATCTATCATCTGTCATCTATCTATCTATCTATCTATGAATCAATCATCTTTTTGACTGCCAATCTATCCTTATGTACAGAACAGTTAACAACATAGCCTATATCACCTTTCCTACATTATGCTTCCAAAAATCTTGCAAGTTGAGTATTCTGTATTGAGAGCACTGGGTTCACTGAGACACTTGCAGGTCGAGTAAGCAACGTGTGCTTACAAAACCGGTAAATGGTGTTGCAGGAACTTGAACCCATATCTCTGCCCTCTGTCCTCTTTTCCCTCTTTCTCGCTTGCTGACTGTATTTTGCCACATTCATTGACTAAGTGCTTCCTGAGGATCACAAGTATTCTTCGTCTGGGCCTGTCGTAGACAGTAAAGTATACTTGGTGTTTTGCTTACCACCATGTTTGAGGGAAATCGGCATGATCACCATTGATAGGAGGGGGGTCAAATAAAAAGTAACACCTATGTCTAGACAGGAGCATTGGGGAGCAAGGAGAGTGTTGCGGATTTACGTGTTTCTTTGAGTGTCCTAAATTCCCTCAATAGGGGTTTATTGCTTCTTTACATTCGTGAATATCATAAAACCCACTGATTTCAAAAGCCCAGACTCATATTATTACAGCAATTCTTTGGTTGAGGTGAGAAAAAATGAGAAGGACGTTGGTGTACCACTAAATCTATGGCTGGGCACTGCTGTAACCAAACAAAAAGAATTCACAGTGGCTAGATGGCGCTATTTTCTACTGAATGTCTCTGGGGACTCAAACAGAATTAATTTATTTGTTTGTTTGTTTCTCATTTTCACATGTAGGGTACCTATCTCCACATATTCGGCATGAAGTTTGTCTGTGTCCTTGGATCGCAAGTGAGTCTGCTGTAAGGGAGCACAAAGGTGGTATTGAGCTTTCATCCCTTCTTCTAACACTGTGTCTTTTGGTTGGAGCACTCAAAGCCTGTCCTTTTATTCTGATGATTCAGGGCTGTTCCCTTAATGCATTAAAAAAAAATTTTTTGTTATCATTAAGCTACAATCACGTGAAGAACATTATGTTTACTAGGCTTCCGATTCACCATTCCCCCCGTAAAACCTCTTAGGTCTCTGCCCATCAGCATGTAGTAAGATGGTGTATAATCCCTACTCTCCTCTCTGTGTTGTACAGACCTCCCCATGCTCCTCCTACCACACATAGTATACACGCTAATACTCATGCCCCCAATGCAACCTTTCTTTCTCCCCGCCCTTATCCCTCCCTTCCCACCCAACCTACCCAGTCCCTTTCCCTTTGGTAACTGTTGGTCCACTCGCGGGTTCTGTGAGTCTGCTGCTATTTTTTTCCTTCAGATTTTCTTAGTTGTTATACTCCACACATGAGTGAAATCATCTGTTTCTTGTCTTTCTCCGCCTGGCCTATTTCTCTGAACATAGTACCCTCTAGTTCCATCCACGTTATTGCAAATGATACGATTTGTTTTCTTCTTATGGCTGCTTACTGCACTTTTTAAACTGGATTTCTGTCTTCTCTTTTGTCTGTAGTGTCGCTATGTGCTTTCTCCTTTGCTCTCCTTGTTATGAACAATAGCTAATCGATAAGTACCTAAATCTATCTATCCGTTTGTCTATCTATCTATCAATCTATCAATCAGTCAATCATCTTTTTGTCTGCCCATCTGTCCTTTTGTACAGAACAGTTATCAACATAACCTGTGTCACTTGCTTACGTTGTGCTTCCAAAAATCTTTCAAGCTAACTAGTCTGCAGGGAAAGCTCTTGGTTCACCGAGACTCTTGCAGGTAGAGTCAGCCGCATATTCCTACAAAACCAGGAAAGTTTGCTGCAGGGTCTTGAACCCGTGTCTCTGTCCTCTCTCCTCTTTAACCTCCTTCTCACTTGCTGACTGTATTTAGTCACATTCATTGACTAAGGTCTTCCTGATGTTCACAAGTATCCTTCATCTGGGTCTGTTTTTGAAAGAAAAGTAAACTTGGTGCTTTGCTCACCACCATGTTTGAGGGACATCGGCGTGATCACCGCTGATAGGATGGAACAACAAATGAAATTGAAAACCAATTACTAGACAGGAGCAGTTGTTAGCAAAGAGTGTGTTGTGGAGTGGCGTGTTTATTTGAGTGTCCAAACTTCCCTCTTTATATAGTTATTACTTCTTTACATTCATGAACATCATAAAACCCACTGATTACAAAGGCCCAGACGCATATTTTTACAGAAATTCTGTTGTTGAGGTGAGAGAAAATGAAAAGGACGTTGCTCTACCACTAAATCTATGGCTGGGCACGGATGAAATAAAAGAAAAGCATTCACGGTGGAAAGATAGGGCTATTTTCTACTGACTGTCTCTGTGGACTCAAACAGAGTCCATTTGTTTGATTGTTTGTATTTCAGTTTCACTTGTGTTGGGTACCTGTCCTCACCCCTTCGGCTTGTAGTTTGTCTGTTTCCTTGGATCTCAAGTGAGTCTCCTGTAAGGGAGCACATAAGTGGTCTTGAGTTTTCGTCCTTCTTTGAACCCTGCGTCTTTTGATTTGGAGCTCTCAAAGCCTGTCCTTTTATTCTGATGATTCAGAGCTGTGCCCTTATTGTACTTAATAATTTTTTTTTGTTATCATTAACCTACAATCACTTGAGTAACATTATGTTTACTAGGCTCCACCGTTCACCAAGTCCCCCACAAAAACCTCTTACAGTTGCTGTCAATCAGCGGAGTTGGATGCTGTAGACCCATTCACTGTTTTCCCACACACACACCCCATTACAATCGCTGTCCATCAGCGAGTAGTAAGATGCTGTAGAATTTCTACTTGTCTTCTCTGTGTTGTACAGCCCTCCCCATGCCCCCCTGAACCAACTCATTATACATGCTAAACCTAATCTCCCATTTCTTTCTACCCGGCCTTATCCCTCCTTTCCCAACCACCCTGCCAAGTCCCTTTCCCTTTCGTAACTGTTAGTCCACTTTCGGATTCTGTGAGTCTGTGCTATTTATTTCCTTCAGTGTTTCTTTGTTGTTATACTCCACACGAGTTAAATCATTTGGTACTTGTCTTTCTCCACCTGGCCTCTTTCACTGAGCATACTACCGTCTTGCTCCATCCACGTCATTGCTAATGGTACCATTTGTTTTCTTCTTATGGCTGCTAACTGCAGTTTTTAAACTGGAATTCATTCTAACTTTCTGTTTTTAGTTTCGCTATGTGCATTCACCATTGATCTCCTGGTTATGAGCAATAGCTTTGTGTTAATCGAAATGTATCTGTTTCTATCTATCTATCTATCTGTCTGTCAGTCTGACTATCTATCCATCCTTCTATCTTTCTTACTATCTATCTATCATCTATCTTTCTATCTATCTATCCTTCTGTCTTTCTTTCTATGTATCTATCTTTCTATCTATTTATCTATCTTCTTATCATATATCTTTCATGTCTCTCTTCTATCTATCTATCATCTACCATCTATCTATCTGTCTATCTATGTATCTATGAATCAATCATCTTTTTTTCTGCCTATCTATCCTTATGTACAGAACAGTTAACAACATCGCCTATGTCAGTTCCCTATATTATGCTTCCAAGAATCTTGCAAGGTAACTAGGCCGTAGGGAGAGCACTGAGTTCATTGAGACACTTGCAGGTCAAGTCAGCCACGTGTGCTTACAAAACCAGTATGTGGTGTTGCAGGGACTTGCACCCATATCTCTGTCCTCTGTCCTATTTTAACTCCTTCTCGCTTCCTGACTGTATTTAGCCACATTCAATTGCTAAGTGCTCCCTGAAGACCACAAGTATCCCTCCTCTGGGTTTGTTGAAGACAGAAAAGTATACATTGTGCTCTGCTCACCACCAACTTTGAGGGACATCGGTGGGAGAACCGATGATAGGAGGAGGGACAAATAAAAAGGAACACCTATTTATAGACAGGAGCATTTGGGAGCAATGAGAGTGTTGTGGAGTTACGTGTTTGTTTGAGTGTCCAAATTTCCCTCTTTAGGAGGTTATTACTTCTCTACATTCAAGAACATTATAAAACCCAGTGATTTCCAATGACCAGATGCATATTATTGCAGCAATTCAGTTGTTGAGCTGATAAAAAATGAGACGGACGTTGCTGTACCACTAAATCAATGGCTGGGCACTGCTGAAACCAAACAAAAAGAATTCACGGTGGCTAGATAGGGCTATTTTGTACTGACTGTCTATGGTACTCAAACAGAATCCATTTGTTTGTTTGTTTCTCAGTTTCACTTGTGTTAGGTACCTGTCCCCACCCCTTCAGCTTGGAGTTTGTCTGTGTCCTTGGATCTCAAGTGAGTCTTCATTAAGGGAGCACATATGTGTTCTTGAGATTTCATCCCTTCCTCTAACTCTGTGTCTTTTGAATGGAGCACTCAGAGTCTGTCCTTTTATTCTGACAATTTAGAGCAGTGTCCTTATTGCACTTACAAAAAATTTTTTGTTATCTTTAATCTATAATCACGTGAAGATCATTATGATCACCAAGTACAACATGTCCCCCCAAAATGCCCCATTACGGACGCTGCCCATCAGCGTAGTTGGATGCTGTAGACCCCGTCACCATGTTTTCCACCACACACACCGTTACAGTCGCTGTCCACATGCGTGTAGTAAGTTACTGTAGAAACACTTCTCTTCTATGTGTTGCACAGCCTTCCCCATGCTCCCACCACCCCACACAGTATAAATGCTAATCCTAATGCTCCCTTTCTTTCTGCCCGCCCTTATCCCTCCCTTCCCACCCACCATGCCCATTCCCTTTCCCTTTGGTTACTGTTAGTCCACTCTCGGCTTCTGTGAGTCTGCTGCTGTTCATTACCTTCAGTTTTTTTTTGTTTTTATACTCCACACAAGGGTGAAATCATTTGGTACTTATCTTTCTTTGCCTGGCCTATTTCACTGAGCATAGTAGTCTCTAGCTCCATCCACGTTGTTCCAAATTTTAGGATTCGTTTTTTTCTTATGGCTGCTTACTGCACTTTTCAAACTGGATTTCTGTCTTCTCTTTTGTCTGTAGTTTAGCTATGTGCTTTCACCTTTGCTCTCCTGGTTATGAGCAATAGCTTTGTGTTAATCGATACTTACCTATATTTTTCTATCTGCCTGTCTATCTATCTATCATTCAATCAATCAGTCATCTTTTTATCTGAACATCTGTCCTTGTATGCAGAACAGTTAACAACAGAGACTATGTCCCTTCCCTACGTTATGCTTACAAAAACCTTGCAAGGTAACTAGGCCGTAAAGAGAGCACTGGGTTCACCGAGACACTTGCAGGTCGAGTCAGAAGTGTACCTACAAAACCAGGAAATGGTGGTGCAGGGACTTGTACCCGTGTCTCTGTCCTCTCTCCTCTTTTATCTCCTTCTCACTTGCTGACTGTATTTAGCCACATTCATTGACTAAGTGCTCCCTGAAGACCACAGGTATCGTTCCTCTTTGACATTTGTCAACAGAAAAGTAAACTTGGTGCTTGCTCACCGCCATGTTTGAGGGATATTTTCGTGATAAACCCTGATAGGAGGGAGGGACAAATAAAAAGTAACACTGATTTCTAGACAGGAGCAGTTGGGAGAGAAGAGTGTGTTGTGGAGTGAAGTGTTTATTTCAGTGTCCAAACTTCCCTCTTTACCTGGTTATTACTTCTTTACATTCGTGGACATCATAAAACCCACTGATTTCAAAGGCCCAGACCCATATTATTACAGCAATTCAGTTGTTGAGTTGAGAGAAAATGAGAAGGATGTTGCTGCACCACTAAATCTATGGCTGGGCACTGCTGATACCAAACAGAAAGCATTCACAGTGGCCATATAGGTCTATTTACTACTGACTGTCTCGGGGGCACAGACAGAATCCATTTGACTGATTGTTTGTTTTACAGATTCACTTGTGTTGGGTACCTCTCCTCACCCCTTCGGCTTGCAGTTTGTCTCTGTCCTTGGTCTCAAGTGAGTCTCCTGTAAGGGAGCACGTAGTTGTTCTTGAGTTTTCTTCCCTTCTTTTAAACCAGTGTCTTTTGTTTGGAGCACTCAAAGCCTGTCCTTTTACACTGATGATTCAGAGCTGTGCCCTTAGTGCACTTTAAAATTCTTTTTTTGTTATCATTAATCTACAATCACATGCAGAACATTATGTTTAGTAGGATCCCCCTTTCACAAAGTTCGCTCCAAAAACCTCTAAGAGTAGGTGTCCATCAGCATAGTTGGATGCTGTAGACTACTTCACCATGTCCCCACACACAGACCCCGTTACAGTCGCTGTCCATCAGCGTGTAGTAATATGCTGTAGAATCTCTAACTTTCTTCTCTGTGTTGTACAGCCCTCCCCATGACCAGCCGATCCCATGCATTATTCATGCTAATTATAATGTCTCCTTTCTTTGTTCCCAACCTTATCCCTCCCTTATCACCCACCCGCCCCTGTCCTTTTCTCTTTGGTATCTGTTAGTCTACTCTCAGGTTCTGGTATTCTGCTGCTTTTTTTTCCATCAGTTTTTTTTTAATACTCCACACATGAGGGAAATCATTGGGTACTTATCTTTCTCCTCCTGTTCTTTTTCACTGAGCATACTACCGTCTAGCTCCACCCACATCATTGTAAATGGAAGGATTTGTTTTCTTCTTATGGCTGCTTATTGTACTTTTTAAACGGGATTTCACTCTTCCTTTTTGTTTGTAGTATCGCTATGTGCTTTCACCATTTATCTCCCGGTTATGAGCAATAGCTTTCTGTTAATTGATATGTATCTGTATGTATGTATGTATGTATGTATGTATGTATGTATGTATGTATCTATCTATCTATCTATCTAATCTATCTATCTATCTATCTATCTATCTAATCTATCTAATCTATCTATATTTCTATCTATCTATCATCATCTATCTATCTATCTTTCTATCTAATCTATCTATCTACCTACCTACCTACCTATCTATCTATCTATCTATCTTTCTATCTATCTATCTATCTATCTATCTATCTATCTATCTATCTATCTATCTATCTATCTATCTATCTATCTATCTATCTATCTTTCTATCTATCTATCTGTCATGTAATCTATCTATCTATCTATCTTTCTATCTATCTATCTATCTATCTATCTATCTATCTGTCATCTATATTCCTATCTATCTATCATGACTATCATATATCTATCATGTCTATCATCTATCTATGTATCATCTGCCTCTCCTCCAGGTGCTTAGGGAGAGGCAAGGCGAGCCACACCCACAACCTTATCTTTAACTGTGATGAACGCTGAGCATGTGTGGCAGGCCCCAGCTGCTGCTACTGCTGCTGCTGCTGTGATGACTCCTTTCTCTGGTCCAGTGGGGTAAGATTCCAGATCTCTCATTGTTCTCTGCCTGTGCTTTCTCTATACTGGTGTAGTTTTGTTGTATGGGGGCGGATTCTTTCGTGTCTCTGAAGGAATTAAGTATGGGTCTCAGAAATCCCTTATGTCAGTTTTCATTGTACTGTACCGTCTTCTATTTCTACATCTTTGGGGTTTCTCCCGCTGCTACTGCTTTTCCTCTGAGAGGACCTGTACCACAAGATGTTGTAGACAGAAGAGTAAACTTGGTGCTTTGCTCACCACCATGTTTGAGGGACATTGGCGTCACCGCTGATAGGAGGAGGGACAGGTAAAAAGGAACACCGAGTTCTAGACAGGAGCAGTTGGGAGCAAAGAGTGTGTTATGGAATGACTTGTTCGTTTGAGCATCCAAACTTACCTCGGAATCTGGTTATTGCTACTTTACATTCGTAAACATCAGAAAATCCACTGATTTCAAAAGCCCAGATGCATATTATTACAGCAAGACAGTTGTTGAGGTGAGAGAAAATGAGAAGGGCCTTGCTATACCACTGAATCTATGACTGGGCACTGCCAATACCTAAGAGAAAGCATCCATTGTGGCGGGAAGGGCTATTTCCTACTGTCTATCTGGGCACTCAAACAGAATCTCTTTTTTTTTTTTGGTGTCAGAAATGTTCAATTACATGAGCAACATTATGGTTACTAGACTCATCATCTTCCCCCCTCCCCTCCATTATCAAGTCCGCAAACCATTATAGTAGCTGTCCATCAATGTTGTAAGATGCTATAGAATCACTATGTGGCTTGTGTGTGTTTTACTGCAATTCCCGTGTTCACCCACCCATACATTATATGTGCAGATCATAATGCCCCTTTTACCCCAATATCCCTATCTTCCCACCCATCCTCCCTGGTACCTTTCCCTTTGGAAACTGCAAGTCTATTCTTGGGTTTTGTGAGTCTGCTCCTGTTTTGTTCCTTCCCGTTTTTTCTTTGTTCTCATACCTCACAGAGGAGTGAAATCCTAGGATACTTGTCTTTCCCCACTTGGCTTATTTCACTGAGCATAACACTCTCTAGCTCCTTCCTTGTTGTTGCAAATGGTGGTTGGATTTGCTTTCTTCTTATGGCTTACTGATATTCCATAGCGTGTATGTACCACCTCTTCTTTATCCATTCATCTCCTGATGGACACTTAGGTTGCTTCCATTTCTTGGGTATTGTAAATAGTGCTGCGATCAACATAGGGGTTCACCTGTCCCTTTCAAACTGGGCTCCTGCACTCTTAGGGTAAATTCCTAGGAGAGGAATTCCTGGGACAAATGGTATTTCTGTTTTTTGCTTTTTTGGGGAACTTCCATACTGCTTTCCATAATGGTTGAGCTGACTGACATTCCCACCAGTAGTGTAGGAGGGTTCCCCTTTCTCCACACCCTTACCGACATCTGTTATTGTCTGTCTTTCGGGTGGTGGCCATCCTAACTGGTGTGAGGTGATACCCCATTGTGGTTTTAATGTGCTTTTCTCTGATGGTTATCGATGTGGAGTGTCTCTTCATGTGCCTGACGGCCACCTGAAATTGCTTCTGTGGAGAAGTGTCTGTTAAGATCCACTGCCCATTTTGTAATTGGATTCATTTGCTTTTTGTGTGTTGAAGTTCGTGAGCTCTTGATACATGTTTTGGATGGCAACACCTTATCAAGTATGTCATCAGTGAATATATTCTCCCATACTGAAGGATGTCTTTTGGTTCTACTTATGTTGGTCAAACAGAATCTTTCTAAACCCCCTACCACTTCATTCCAAATCTGACTATTTTTTTTCCAGATCACCAACCAGCCAAGAAAACAGGAACAAAGAGGAGAAGCTGTGATGCAGGAACATCTTGCATAAAACTGAGAGGTGAAGTTTTGTGGAGACTGGTAGGATGCATCTTTCCATGTGCTGCTTTCAAGGGTCATAGGGAAAAAATATTGCCAATTAGATGAAGCCCGTTGTGTTGATGTCACCTCATATCGGTGCAGCCTCGTAGCCTCTAGCCATTGATGTGAAGGCTAGCATGCGGCACTGTTGTCTTTCCTGCAGAGTTAGACGTGCGGCGTCCCCTGTTTGCAGTTCAGTCAGAGCCTGTGTGCGACTGTCCTGGCACCGGCCATGGTTTACCAGAAAGCTGTGCCAATCCTGCTGGGCTGTTGCAGCACCCCTCTCAGAACAGGGCCTCAGCAGCGCTCCAAGGAGTGAGAGAGAGAGAGAGAATTGCGCTCGAGAGACAGTGACAATTTTATTTTCTGTAGCACCCTGAGCATGCTCCTGATGTTTATTTTGAGATCTCTTTCTCAGGAAGATTGATTTGAGTCCTGTTTCCAGGTTCCTTTGAAGGTTCATATTTGTAGGTGGCGCCCTCTAGCTCCCAGAAGCTTTAATGTCTGGAGATACTCAGCTCTTGGGGGAATGGAATAGGTCCCAGGGCAGCGGTGTCGGTGCCCACCCCCGCTGGGACAAAAGAGGTCTTTCCTGTTTCCCGGACGCAGTGCCTGTCTCCACTGCCAGGGCTAGTTTGTGGAGCATGCAGGGAGAAGCTGATGTAGGTGCGGTCGGCCTTTTTGGAGGCCAGCGCCGGCAGGAAAGCAGGCCATGTACTAGTTACAGTACGGTAAGGGACCTCGGAGCTGCGAGGCAAGCCAGGGGAATGAAACGCCGGAGCTCCTGAAAGCACCAACGCCTGCCGGGCAGAGTGCACCTGGGCAGTTTGGCACACCTGTCCTTTCTCCTGAGCGGCATGCCCCGTGAAGGCCTTGCCCCTTTAGCAGTTCTCTCGCTGTTAGGAAGTCTCTCAGGCTGTCTGCCTTTCTTTTTCCCACAGCGGCCGGATGTGGATACCTGGGTTGTCCCACAAGAGGCTGGAATCTCAAGTCTCTCGAAGTCTTCCACCTGTCTTTGCTTTCCAACCCCACCGATACTCCAGAAGGCAGCACGTGCACGGTAGGTTTGTGCTCCTAGAGCCCATCTCCAGAGCTATGCATCACACTTCTCCTTGAGGTGCCAGCCTGCCACAGCAGCGTTCTTCCCTGCTGCTCTTCCAGGATTTGTTGTAGTTGTTCTACTTAAATACAGTACGTATGTATGTGCTTTCGGTTTTGGAGGAGGTTTCCACACCCCTCTCACGTGAGCCGCCATGTTTAATTACATCAGCATAACTTTTTTCTTTTTTTTTTTCTGTTTCACTTGTCTTGGGAACCTGTCCCCACCCCCTCAACTTATAGTTTGTCTTCATCCTTGGATCTGAAGTGAGTCTCCTGTAAGGGAGCACGTAGGTGGTCTTGAGTTTTAATCCCTTCTTTTATCCCTGTGTCTTTTGATTGGAGCACTCAGAGCCTGTCCATTTATTCTGACAATTTAGAGCTGTGCCCTTATTGCAGTTAAGAACTTTTTTTCTTATCATTAATCTACAATCACTCGAAGAACATTATGATTCGCAAGTAAACCAAGTCCCCCCCCAAAATCCCTGTTACAGTTGCTGTCCATCAGAGTAGTTGGATGCTGTAGACCCCTTCACCATTTCAGCACACACACACCCCGTTACAGTTGCTGTCCGTCAGTGAGTAGTGAGATGCTCTAGAATCACAACCTGTCTTCTCTATGTTCTACAGCCGTCCCCATGCTCCCCACACCTCACACATGATACATGCTAATCCTAATGTCGCCTTTATTTCTCGACGCCCTAATTAAACCCTTCCCACCCCCCCTGCCAAGTCCCTTTCCCTTTGCTAACTGTTAGTCCACTCTCGGGTTCTTTGAGTCTGATGCTGTTTTTTCCTTCAGTTTTTCTTTGTTATAATACTCCACACATGAGGGAAATCATTTGGTACATGCATTTCTCTGCCTGGCCTATTTGACTGAGCATAATACAATCTAGCTCCATCCACTTTATAGCAAATGATAGGATATGTTTTCTTCTTATGATTGCTTACAGCACTTTTTAAACTGGATTTCATTCTTCTTTTTTCTTTGTAGTTTCGCTGTGTGCTTTCACCATTGCTCTCTTGGTTATGAGCAGTAGCTTTGTGTTAATCGATATGTACCTATATCTATCTATCTGTCTGTCTACCTACCTATATATCTGTCTATCTATCAATCAGTCAATCATCATTTTGTCTGCCAATCTGTCCTTGTGTACAGAACAGTTAACCACATTGTCTATGTCACTTTCCTACATTATGCTTCCAAAAATCCTGCAAGGTGTCTAGGCTGTAGGGAGAGCACTGGGTTCACAGAGACACTTGCAGGTCGAGTCGGCCACGTGTACCTACAAAACCAGGAAATGGTTGTGCAGGGACTTGAACGCGTGTCTCTATCCACTGTCCTCTTTCATCTAATTCTCACTTGCTGCTGTATTTAGCCACATTCATTGACTAAGTGATCCCTGAAGACCACAAGTATCCTTCCTCTGGGCCTGTTGTCGACAGAAAAGAAAACTTGTTGCTTTGCTCACCACCATATTTGAAGGACATCGGCATGATCTCTGCTGATAGGACGGAGTTTCAAATAAAAAGGAACACCAATTTCTAGACAGGAGCAGTTTGGAGCTAAGAGTGTATTGTGGAGTGACATGTTTATTTGAGTGTCCAAACATCCCTCTTTAGGTGGCTATAAGATATTCACATTTGTGAACATCATAAAACCCACTGATTTCAAAGGCCCAGGTGCTAATTATTACAGCAACTCAGTTGTTGAGGTGAGAGAAAATGAGAAGTATGTTGCTGCACCACTAAATCTATGGCTGGGAACTGCTGAAACCAAACAAAAAGAATTCACGGTGGCCAGATAAGGCTATTTTCTGCTGATTGTCAATGGGGACTCAAACAGAGTTAATTTGTTAATTGTTTGTTGTTCAGTTTCACTCGTGTAGGGTACTTGTCCACACACCTTCGGCTTGTAGTTTGTCTGTGTCCTTGGATCTCAAGTGAGTCTCCTGTATGTAAGCACATAGGTGTCTTGAGTTTTCATCCCTTCTTTTAAAACTGTGTCTTTTTTTTCCAGCACTCAGAGCATGACCTTTATTCTGAGGATTCAGAGCTGTGCCCTTATAGCAAAAAAAAAATTTTTTCTTATTATTAATCTACAGTCACGTGAAAAACATGTTTTCTATGCTCCCCTTTAGCAAATCCCCCCCAAAACCTCTTACAGTCGCTGTCCATCAACGTAGTTGGCTGCTGTAGACCCCTTCACCATGTACCGCCCCACAGACACCGTTACAGTCACTGTCCATCAGCGAGCAGTAGATGCTATATAATCTCTGCCAGTCTTCTCTGTGTTTTACAGCACTCCCCGTGCCTCTCCGACCCCACGCAATATACATGCTAAGCCTAATGCCCCAATTCTTTCTCCCCACACTTATCCCTCCCTTAAGACCCACCGTGCCCAGTCCTTTTCCCTTTGGTAACTTTTAGTCAACTGTCGGTTTCTGTGAGTGTGCTGTTGTATTTTTCCTTCAGTTTTTCTTTGTTGTTATACTCCACACATGAGTGAAATCACTTGGTACTTGTCTTTCTCCGCCTGGCTTATTTCTCTAAACATACTGCCGTCTAGCTAAATCCTCGTCATTGAAAATGGTAGTATTTGTTTTCTTCTTAAGGATGCTTGCTGCACTTTTTAAAATGGATTTCTTTCTTCCTTTTTGTTTGTAGTTTAGCTATGTGAATTCACCATTCATCTCCTGGTTATGAGCAATAGCTTTGTGTCAGTTGATATGTATGTGTAACTATCTATATAACGGTCTGTCTCTCTATCTATGTATCTATGTATCTATCTATCTGTATATCTATCTATCTGTATATCTATCTATCTATCTATCTTCCTATCATCTATCTATGATGTCTTTCATCTATCAATCTATGTACCTAACGATCTATCTTTCATCTGTCATCTGTCTACCTATCTATCTATGAATCAATCATCTGTTTGTATGCAAATCTATCATTATGTACAGAACAGTTAACAACATAGCCTATGTCACTTCCCTACATTATGCTTCCAAAAACTTGCAAGGTAACTAGGCCGTAAGGAGAGCACTGGGATCAACAAGAAACTGCAGGTCGATTCAGCCTCATGTGCTTACAAAACCAGTAAATGGTGTTGCAGGGACTTGAACCCGTATCTCTGTCCTCTGTCCTCTTATACCTCCTTCTCGCTTGCTAACTGTATTTAGAAACATTCATTAACTAAGTGCTCACTGAAGACCACAAGTATCCTTCCTCTGGGCCTGTTGTAGACAGAAGAGTATACTTGGTTTTTTACTCACCACCATGTTTGAGGGACATCGGCGTGATCACCGCTGAAAGGAAGAGGGACAAATAAAAAGGAACACCTATTTCTAGACAGAATCATTTGGGAGCAAAGTGTGTGTTGTGGAGAGACGTGTTTGTTTGAGTGTCCAAACTTCCCTCTTTATGTGGTTATTATATCCTTACAGTCGTGAACATCATAAAACCCACTGATTTCAAAAGCCCGGACGCATATTATTACAGCAATTCGTTTGTTGAGGTGAGAAAAAATGATAAGGACTTTTCAGTACCACTAATTCTATACCTGGGCACTGCTGAAACCAAACAAAGGAATTCACGGAGGCTACATAGGACTATTTTCTAGTGACTGTCTCTGGGGACTAAAACAGAATCCATTTGTTCTTTGTTTATCAGATTCACTTGTATAGGATACCTGTCCCCGCCCATTCAGCTTGTATTTTGTCTGTGCCTTTGGATCTCAAGTGAGTCTCCAGTAAGGGAGCAAGTAGGTTTTCTTGAGTTTTCATCAGTTTTTCTAAACCTGTGTCTTTTTATTGGAGCACTGAAAGCCTGTAGTTTTATTCTGATATTTGAGAGCTGTTCTCTTACTGCACTTGGAAATTTTCTTTGAACTCATTAATATTCAATCACATGCAGAATATTATGTCTACAAGTCTACCCCCTTCACCAAGTCCCCCTCAAATCCCAGTTACAGTCGCTGTCTGTCAGCATGTACTAAGATGCTGTAGAATCAATACTTGTCTACTCTGTGTTGTTCAACCCTACCCATGACCCACCACTCTACACATTATACATGCTAATCCTAATGCCCCCATTCTTTTTCCCCACCCTTATTACTCCCTTCCCACAAACCCTACCCAGTCCTTTTCTCTTTGTTAACTGATAGTCCACCCTCGTGTTCTGTGAGTCTGCTACTGTTTTTTCCTTCAGTTTTTCTTTGTTATCATACTCCACACATGAGTGAAATCATTTGGTACATGTATTACTCCGCCTGGCCTATTTGACTGAGCATAATACACTATAGCTCCATCCACGTTATTGCAAATGATAGGATTGTTTTCTTCTTATGGCTGCTTACTGCACTTTTTAAACTGGATTTCATTCATCTTTTTTGTTTGTAGTTTCGCTATGTACTTCAACCATTACTCTCATGATTATGAGCAAGAGCTTTGTGTTAATCGATATGAACCTATACCTATCTATCTGTCTGTCTATCAATCAATCAATCAATCAATTAATCATCTTTCTGTCTGCCCATCTGTACTTGTGTGCAGAACAGTTAACCACATATCCTATGTCACTTTCCTACATCATGCTTCCAAAATTCCTGCAAGGTAACTAGGCTGTAGGGAGAGCACTGGGTTCACCGAGACACTTGCAGGTCATGTCGGCCGAGTGTACCTACAAAACCAGGAAATGGTTGTGCAGGGACATGAACACGTGTCTCTATCCTCTGTCCTCTTTCATCTCCTTCTCACTTCCTGTCTGTATTTAGCCACATTCATTCACTAAGTGCTCCCTGAAGACCACAAGTATCCTTCCTCTGGGCATGTGGTCGACAGAAACGTAAACTTGTTGCTTTGCTCACCACCATGTTTGAAGGACATCTATGTGAACACCACTGATAGGATGGAGGGTCAAATAAAAAGGAACACCAATTTCTAGACAGGAGCAGTTGGGAGCTAAGAGTGTATTGTGGAGTGACATGTTTATTTGAGTGTTCAAACTTCCCTCTTTAGGTGGTTATTACTTCACATTCGTGAAGATCATAAAACCCACAGATTTCAAAGGCCCAGATTCTTATTATTACAGCAACTCAGTTGTTGAGGTGAGAGAAAATGAGAAGGACGTTGCTCCACCACTAAATCTATCGCTGGGCCTTGCTGAAAACAAACAAAAAGAATTCACGGTGGCCAGATAGTGCTATTTTCTACTGACTGTCTCTGGGGCTCAAACAGAATCCATTTGTTTGATTGTTTGTTTTTCAGTTTCACTCGTGTAGGGTACTTGTCCCCACACCTTCAGCCTGTAGTTTGTCTCTGTCCTTGGATCTCAAGTGAGTGTCCTGTAAGGAAGCACGTAGGTTTCTTGAGTTTTCATCCGTTCTTTTAACCCTGTGTCTTTTGTTTGCAGCACTCAGAGCCTGACTTTTATTCTGATGATTCAGAGCTGTGCCCTTATTGCACTTAAAAATTTTTTTTTGTTATCATTAATCTACAATCACTTGAAGAACATTATGTTTACTAAGCTCCCCCTTAACCAAGTCCACCAGCAAAAACCTCTTAACGTCGCTGTCCATCAGCATAGTTGTATGCTTTAAACCCCTTCAGCATGTACCCCTTAAAAGACACCGATACAATCCCTGTCAATCATGGAGTAGTAAGATGCTATATAACCTCTACTAGTCTTCTCTGTGTTGTACAGCACTCCCCATGTGCCGCGTAACCCCACGCAATATACATGGTAATCCTAATGCCGCCATTCTTTCTCCTCGCACTTATCCCTCCCTTCAGAACCACCATGCCCAGTCCTTTTCCCTTTGGCAACTTTTAGTCAACTCCCGGGTTCTGTGAGTATCCTGCTGTTTTTTTCCTTCATTTTTTCTTTGTTGTTATACTCCACACATGAGTGATATCATTTGATATTGTCTTTCTCCACCTGACCTATTTTTCTGAACATACTACTGTCTAGCTCAATCCACGTCATTGCAAATGGTAGGATTTGTTTTCTTCTTATGGCTGCTTACTGCACTTTGTAAACTGGATTTCATTCTTCCTTTTTGTTTGTAGTTTAGCTATGTGATTTCACCATTCATCTCCTTCTTATGAGCAACAGCTTTGTTTCAATCTATATGTACCTGTATCTGTCTATCGCTCTGTCTGTATATCTATCTGTCTTTCTATATATCCTTCTTTCTATCTCTCTATCCTCTCTATCTTTCTATCCATCTATCTAGCTTCCTGTCTTCTATCTATAATGTGTATAATCTATCGATCATCTGTCATCTATCTATCTGTCTATCTGTGAAACAATCTTCTTTCTGTCTGGCCATCTATCCTTATGTACAGAACAGTTAACTACATCACCTATGTCACTTCCCTACATTATGTTTTCAAAAATATTGCAAGGTCACTAGGCCGTAGGGAGAGCACTGTGCTCACTGAGACAATTGCAGATCGAATCATCCACGTGTGCTAACAAAACCAGTAAATGGTGGTGCAGGGACTTGAACCCGTATCTCTGTCCTCTGTCCTCTTAAACCTCCTTCTCGCTTGCTAACTGTATTTAGCCACATTCATTGACTAAGTCCTCACTGAAGACCCCAATTATACTTCCTCTGGGACTCTTGTAGACAGAAAAGTATACTTGGTGCTTTACTCACCACCATGTTTGAGGGACATTGGCATGTTCACCACTGATAGGAGGAGGGACAAATAAAAAGGAACACCTATTTCTAGACAGGAGCATTTGGGAGCAAAGTGTGTGTTGTGGAGAGACGTGTTAGGTTGAGTGTCCAAACTTCCCTCTTTATGTGGTTATTACTTTTTTACAATCGTGGATATCATAAAACCCAGTGATTTCAAAAGCCCAGATGCATATTATTACAGCAATTCTTTTGTTGATGTGAGAAAAATGAGAAGGACATTGCAGTACCACTGAATCTTTACCTGGGCACTGCTGATACCAAACAAAAGGAATTCACGGTGGCTAGGTAGGACTATTTTCTAGTGACTGTCTCTGGGGACTCAAACAGAATCCATTTGTTTCTTTGTTTCAAAGATTCACTTGTATAGGTTACCTGTCCCCGCCCCTTCAGCTTGTAGTTTGTCTGTGTCCTTGGATCACAAGTGAGTCTCCAGTAAGGGAGCACTTAGGTGATCTAAAGTTTTCATCCGTCCCTCTAACCCTGTGTCTTTTGATTGGAGCAGTGAAAGCCTGTACTTTTATTCTGATATTTGATAGCTAGGCTCTTACAGCACTTTGAAATTTTTTTTATTCTCATTAATATACAACCACATGCAGAACAATATGTTTACTAGTCTAATCCCTTCACCAAGTCATCGCCAAATCCCAGTTTCAGTCGCTGTCCGTCAGCGTGTGGTAAGTTGCTCTAGAATCACTACTTGTCTTCTCTGTGTTGTATAGCCCTCCTAATGACCCTTCACCCTACACATTATTCATGCTAATCCTAATGCCCCCATTCTTTTTCCCCGCCCTTGTCAATCCCTTCCCACAAACACTACCCAGTCCCTTTCTCTTTGGTAACTGTTAGTCCACTCTCGGGTACTGTGTATATGCTGCTCTTTCTTCCTTCAGTTTTTCTTTGTTATCGTACTCCACACATGAGATAAATGATTTGGTACATGTATTTCTCAGACTGGCCTATTTTACTGAGCATAATACCCTCTAGCTCCATCCAAGTTATTGCCAATGATAGGATTTGTTTTCTTCTTATGGCTGCTTATTGCACTTTTTAAACTGGATTTTATTCTTCTTTTTTGTTTGTAGTTTCGCTATGTGCTTCAACCATTGCTCTCATGGATATGAGCAATAGCTTTGTGTTAATCGATATGAACCTATATTTATCTATCTGTCTGTCTATCAATCATTCAATCAATCAATCAATCATCTTTCTGTCTGCCCATCTGTCCTTGTGTACAAAACAGTTAACCACATATCCAATGACACTTTCCTACATTATGCTTCCAAAAATCCTGCAAGGTAACTAGGCTGTAGGGAGAGCACTGGGTTCACCGAGACTCTTGCAGGTCGTGTAGGCCGAGTGTACCTACAAAACCAGGAAATGGTTGTGCAGGGACTTGAACCCGTGACTCTCACCTCTGTCCTCTTTCATCTCCTTCTCACTTCCTGTCTGTATTTATCCACATTCATTCACTAAGTGCTCCCTGAAGACCACAAGTATCCTTCCTCTGGGCATGTGGTCGACAGAAACGTAAAATTGTTGCTTTGCTCACCACCATGTTTGAAGGACATCTATGTGAACACCACTGATAGGATGGAGGGTCAAATAAAAAGGAACACCAATTTCTAGACAGGAGCAGTTGGGAGCTAAGAGTGTATTTTGGAGTGACATGTTTACTTGAGTGTCCAAACTTCCCTCTTTAATTGGTTATTACTTCACATTCGTGAAGATCATAAAACCCACAGATTTCAAAGGCCCAGATTCTTATTATTTCAGCAACTCAGTTGTTGAGGTGAGAGAAAATGAGAAGGACGTTGCTCCACCACTAAATCTATGGCTGGGACTTGCTGAAAACAAACAAAAAGAATTCACGGTGGCCAGATAGTGCTATTTTCTCCTGACTGTCTCTGTGGGTTCAAACAGAATCCATTTGTTTGATTGTTTTTTTTCAGTTTCACTCGTGTAGGGTACTTGTCCCCACACCTTCAGCTTGTAGTTTGTCTTTGTCCTTGGATCTCAAGTGAGTCTCCTGTAAGGAAGCACGTAGGTTTCTTGAGTTTTCATCCGTTCTTTTAACCCTGTGTCTTTTGTTTGCAGCACTCAGAGCCTGACCTTTTATTCTGATGATTCAGTGCTGTGCCCTTAGTGCACTTAAAAATTTTTTTTGTTATCATTAATCTACAATCACATGAAGAACATTATGTTTACTATGCTCCCCCTTATCCAAGTCCACCAGCAAAAACCTCTTAAAGTCGCTGTCCATCAGCATAGTTGGATGCTTTAAACCCCTTCAGCATGTACCCCTTCAAAGGCACCGATACAGTCGCTGTCAATCATGGAGTAGTAAGATGCTATATAACCTCTACTAGTCTTCTCTGTGTTGTACAGCACTCCCCATGTCCCGCGCGACCCCACGCAATATACATGGTAATCCTAATGCCCCCAATCTTTCTCCCCACACTTATCCCTCCCTTCAGAACCACCCTGTGCAGTCCTTTTCCCTTTGGCAACTTTTAGTCAACTCTCGGGTTCTGTGAGTATCCTGCTGTTTTTTTCCTTCAGTTTCTCTTTGTTGTTATACTCCACACATGAGTGATATCATTTGATATTGTCTTTCTCCGCCTGAAATATTTTCCTGAACATACTACTGTCTAGCTCCATCCACGTCATTGCAAATGGTAGAATTTGTTTTCTTCTTATGGCTGCTTACTGCACTTTGTAAACTGGATTTCATTCTTCCTTTTTGTTTGTAGTTTAGCTATGTGATTTCACCATTCATCTCCTGGTTATGAGCAACAGCTTTGTGTCAATCGATATGTATCTGTATCTCTCTATCGCTCTGTCTGTCTGTATATCTATCGATCTTTCTATATATCCTTCTTTCTATCTCTCTATCCTCTCTATTTATCTATCCATCTATCTAGCTTCCTGTCTTCTATCATGTGTATAATCTATCGATCATCTGTCATCTATCTTTCTGTCTATCTATGAAACAATCTTCTTTCTGTCCATCTATCCTTATGTACAGAACAGTTAACTACATCACCTATGTCACTTCCCTACATTATGCTTTCAAAAACATTGCAAGGTCACTAGGCCGTAGGGAGAGCACTGGGCTCACTGAGACAATTGCAGATCGAATCAGCCGCGTGTGCTTACAAAACCAGTAAATTGTGGTGCAGGGACTTGAACCCGTATCTCTGTCCTCTGTCCTCTTAAACCTCCTTCTCGCTTGCTAACTGTATTTAGCCACATTCATAGACTAAGTCCTCACTGAAGACCAAAAGTATACTTCCTCTGGGCCTGTTGTAGACAGAAAAGTATACTTGGTGCTTTACTCACCACCATGTTTGAGGGACATTGGCATGTTCACCACTGATAGGAGGAGGGACAAATAAAAAGGAACACCTATTTCTAGACAGGAGCATTTGGGAGCAAACTGTGAGTTGTGGAGAGACGTGTTTGGTTGAGTGTCCAAACTTCCCTCTTTATGTGGTTATTACTTCTTTACAATTGTGAATATCATAAAACCCAGTGATTTCAAAAGCCCAGACGCATATTATTACAGCAATTCTTTTGTTGATGTGAGAAAAATGAGAAGGACATTGCAGTACCACTGAATCTTTACCTGGGCACTGCTGATACCAAACAAAAGGAATTCACGGTGGCTAGGTAGGACTATTTTCTAGTGACTGTCTCTGGGGACTCAAACAGAATCCATTTGTTTCTTTGTTTCAAAGATTCACTTGTATAGGTTACCTGTCCCCGCCCCTTCAGCTTGTAGTTTGTCTGTGTCCTTGGATCACAAGTGAGTCTCCAGTAAGGGAGCACTTAGGTGATCTTAAGTTTTCATCCGTCCTTCTAACCCTGTGTCTTTTGATTGGAGCAGTGAAAGCCTGTACTTTTATTCTGATATTTGATAGCTAGGCTCTTACAGCACTTTGAAATTTTTTTTATTCTCATTAATATACAACCACATGCAGAACAATATGTTTACTAGTCTAATCCCTTCACCAAGTCATCGCCAAATCCCAGTTTCAGTCGCTGTCCGTCAGCGTGTGGTAAGTTGCTCTAGAATCACTACTTGTCTTCTCTGTGTTGTATAGCCCTCCTAATGACCTTTCACCCTACACATTATTCATGCTAATCCTAATGCCCCCATTCTTTTTCCCCGCCATTATCAATCCCTTCCCACAAACACTAACCAGTCCCTTTCTCTTTGGTAACTGTTAGTCCACTCTCGGGTACTGTGTATATGCTGCTGTTTCTTCCTTCAGTTTTTCTTTGTTATCGTACACTACACATGAGTTAAATGATTTGGTACATGTATTTCTCCGACTGGCCTATTTGACTGAGCATAATACCCTCTAGCTCCATCCAAGTTATTGCCAATGATAGGATTTGTTTTCTTCTTATGGCTGCTTATTGCACTTTTTAAACTGGATTTTATTCTTCTTTTTTGTTTGTAGTTTCGCTATGTGCTTCAACCATTGCTCTCATGGATATGAGCAATAGCTTTGTGTTAATCGATATGAACCTATATTTATCTATCTGTCTGTCTATCAATCATTCAATCAATCAATCAATCATCTTTCTGTCTGCCCATCTGTCCTTGTGTACAAAACAGTTAACCACATATCCAATGACACTTTCCTACATTATGCTTCCAAAAATCCTGCAAGGTAACTAGGCTGTAGGGAGAGCACTGGGTTCACCGAGACTCTTGCAGGTCGTGTAGGCCGAGTGTACCTACAAAACCAGGAAATGGTTGTGCAGGGACTTGAACCCGTGACTCTCACCTCTGTCCTCTTTCATCTCCTTCTCACTTCCTGTCTGTATTTATCCACATTCATTCACTAAGTGCTCCCTGAAGACCACAAGTATCCTTCCTCTGGGCATGTGGTCGACAGAAACGTAAAATTGTTGCTTTGCTCACCACCATGTTTGAAGGACATCTATGTGAACACCACTGATAGGATGGAGGGTCAAATAAAAAGGAACACCAATTTCTAGACAGGAGCAGTTGGGAGCTAAGAGTGTATTTTGGAGTGACATGTTTACTTGAGTGTCCAAACTTCCCTCTTTAATTGGTTATTACTTCACATTCGTGAAGATCATAAAACCCACAGATTTCAAAGGCCCAGATTCTTATTATTTCAGCAACTCAGTTGTTGAGGTGAGAGAAAATGAGAAGGACGTTGCTCCACCACTAAATCTATGGCTGGGACTTGCTGAAAACAAACAAAAAGAATTCACGGTGGCCAGATAGTGCTATTTTCTCCTGACTGTCTCTGTGGGTTCAAACAGAATCCATTTGTTTGATTGTTTTTTTTCAGTTTAACTCGTGTAGGGTACTTGTCTCCACACCTTCAGCTTGTAGTTTGTCTTTGTCCTTGGATCTCAAGTGAGTCTCCTGTAAGGAAGCACGTAGGTTTCTTGAGTTTTCATCCGTTCTTTTAACCCTGTGTCTTTTGTTTGCAGCACTCAGAGCCTGACCTTTTATTCTGATGATTCAGTGCTGTGCCCTTAGTGCACTTAAAAATTTTTTTTGTTATCATTAATCTACAATCACATGAAGAACATTATGTTTACTATGCTCCCCCTTATCCAAGTCCACCAGCAAAAACCTCTTAAAGTCGCTGTCCATCTGCATAGTTGGATGCTTTAAACCCCTTCAGCATGTACCCCTTCAAAGGCACCGATACAGTCGCTGTCAATCATGGAGTAGTAAGATGCTATATAACCTCTACTAGTCTTCTCTGTGTTGTACAGCACTCCCCATGTCCCGCGCGACCCCACGCAATATACATGGTAATCCTAATGCCCCCAATCTTTCTCCCCACACTTATCCCTCCCTTCAGAACCACCCTGTGCAGTCCTTTTCCTTTTGGCAACTTTTAGTCAACTCTCGGGTTCTGTGAGTATCCTGCTGTTTTTTTCCTTCAGTTTCTCTTTGTTGTTATACTCCACACATGAGTGATATCATTTGATATTGTCTTTCTCCGCCTGAAATATTTTCCTGAACATACTACTGTCTAGCTCCATCCACGTCATTGCAAATGGTAGAATTTGTTTTCTTCTTATGGCTGCTTACTGCACTTTGTAAACTGGATTTCATTCTTCCTTTTTGTTTGTAGTTTAGCTATGTGATTTCACCATTCATCTCCTGGTTATGAGCAACAGCTTTGTGTCAATCGATATGTATCTTTATCTCTCTATCGCTCTGTCTGTCTCTATATCTATCGATCTTTCTATATATCCTTCTTTCTATCTCTCTATCCTCTCTATTTATCTATCCATCTATCTAGCTTCCTGTCTTCTATCATGTGTATAATCTATCGATCATCTGTCATCTATCTTTCTGTCTATCTATGAAACAATCTTCTTTCTGTCCATCTATCCTTATGTACAGAACAGTTAACTACATCACCTATGTCACTTCCCTACATTATGCTTTCAAAAACATTGCAAGGTCACTAGGCCGTAGGGAGAGCACTGGGCTCACTGAGACAATTGCAGATCGAATCAGCCGCGTGTGCTTACAAAACCAGTAAATTGTGGTGCAGGGACTTGAACCCGTATCTCTGTCCTCTGTCCTCTTAAACCTCCTTCTCGCTTGCTAACTGTATTTAGCCACATTCATTGACTAAGTCCTCACTGAAGACCAAAATTATACTTCCTCTGGTCCTGTTGTAGACAGAAAAGTATACTTGGTGCTTTACTCACCACCATGTTTGAGGGACATTGGCATGTTCACCACTGATAGGAGGAGGGACAAATAAAAAGGAACACCTATTTCTAGACAGGAGCATTTGGGAGCAAACTGTGTGTTGTGGAGAGACGTGTTTGGTTGAGTGTCCAAACTTCCCTCTTTATGTGGTTATTACTTCTTTACAATTGTGAATATCATAAAACCCAGTGATTTCAAAAGCCCAGACGCATATTATTACAGCAATTCTTTTGTTGATGTGAGAAAAATGAGAAGGACATTGCAGTACCACTGAATCTTTACCTGGGCACTGCTGATACCAAACAAAAGGAATTCACGGTGGCTAGGTAGGACTATTTTCTAGTGACTGTCTCTGGGGACTCAAACAGAATCCATTTGTTTCTTTGTTTCAAAGATTCACTTGTATAGGTTACCTGTCCCCGCCCCTTCAGCTTGTAGTTTGTCTGTGTCCTTGGATCACAAGTGAGTCTCCAGTAAGGGAGCACTTAGGTGATCTTAAGTTTTCATCCGTCCTTCTAACCCTCTGTCTTTTGATTGGAGCAGTGAAAGCCTGTACTTTTATTCTGATATTTGATAGCTAGGCTCTTACAGCACTTTGAAATTTTTTTTATTCTCATTAATATACAACCACATGCAGAACAATATGTTTACTAGTCTAATCCCTTCACCAAGTCATCGCCAAATCCCAGTTTCAGTCGCTGTCCGTCAGCGTGTGGTAAGTTGCTCTAGAATCACTACTTGTCTTCTCTGTGTTGTATAGCCCTCCTAATGACCATTCACCCTACACATTATTCATGCTAATCCTAATGCCCCCATTCTTTTTCCCCGCCATTATCAATCCCTTCCCACAAACACTACACAGTCCCTTTCTCTTTGGTAACTGTTAGTCCACTCTCGGGTACTGTGTATATGCTGCTGTTTCTTCCTTCAGTTTTTCTTTGTTATCGTACTCCACACATGAGTTAAATGATTTGGTACATGTATTTCTCCGACTGGCCTATTTGACTGAGCGTAATACCCTCTAGGTCCATCTAAGTTATTGCCAATGATAGGATTTGTTTTCTTCTTATGGCTGCTTATTGCACTTTTTAAACTGGATTTTATTCTTCTTTTTCGTTTGTAGTTTCGCTATGTGCTTCAACCATTGCTCTCATGGATATGAGCAATAGCTTTGTGTTAATCGATATGAACCTATATTTATCTATCTGTCTGTCTATCAATCATTCAATCAATCAATCAATCATCTTTCTGTCTGCCCATCTGTCCTTCTGTACAGAACAGTTAACCACATATCCAATGACACTTTCCTACATTATGCTTCCAAAAATCCTGCAAGGTAACTAGGCTGTAGGGAGAGCACTGGGTTCACCGAGACACTTGCAGGCCGTGTAGGCCGAGTGTACCTACACAACCAGGAAATGGTTGTGCAGGGACTTGAACCCGTGACTCTCACCTCTGTCCTCTTTCATCTCCTTCTCACTTCCTGTCTGTATTTAGCCACATTCATTCACTAAGTGCTCCCTGATGACCACAAGTATCCTTCCTCTGCGCATGTGGTCGACAGAAACGTAAAATTGTTGCTTTGCTCACCACCATGTTTGAAGGACATCTATGTGAACACCACTGATAGGATGGAGGGTCAAATAAAAAGGAACACCAATTTCTAGACAGGAGCAGTTGGGAGCTAAGAGTGTATTTTGGAGTGACATGTTTACTTGAGTGTCCAAACTTCCCTCTTTAGGTGGTTATTACTTCACATTCGTGAAGATCATAAAACCCACAGATTTCAAAGGCCCAGATTCTTATTATTTCAGCAACTCAGTTGTTGAGGTGAGAGAAAATGAGAAGGACGTTGCTCCACCACTAAATCTATGGCTGGGACTTGCTGAAAACAAACAAAAAGAATTCACGGTGGCAAGATAGTGCTATTTTCTCCTGACTGCCTCTGTGGGTTCAAACAGAATCCATTTGTTTGATTGTTTGTTTTTCAGTTTCACTCGTGTAGGGTACTTGTCCCCACACCTTCAGCTTGTAGTTTGTCTTTGTCCTTGGATCTCAAGTGAGTCTCCTGTAAGGAAGCACGTAGGTTTCTTGAGTTTTCATCCGTTCTTTTAACCCTGTGTCTTTTGTTTGCACCACTCAGAGCCTGACCCTTTATTCTGATGATTCAGTGCTGTGCCCTTATTGCACTTAAAAAATTTTTTTTGTTTTCATTAATCTACCATCACATGAAGAACATTATGTTTACTATGCTCCCCCTTATCCAAGTCCACCAGCAAAAACCTCTTAAAGTCGCTGTCCATCAGCATAGTTGGATGCTTTAAACCCCTTCAGCATGTACCCCTTCAAAGGCACCGATACAGTCGCTGTCAATCATGGAGTAGTAAGATGCTATATAACCTCTACTAGTCTTCTCTGTGTTGTACAGCACTCCCCATGTCCCGCGCGACCCCACGCAATATACATGGTAATCCTAATGCCCCCAATCTTTCTCCCCACACTTATCCCTCCCTTCAGAACCACCCTGTGCAGTCCTTTTCCCTTTGGCAACTTTTAGTCAACTCTCGGGTTCTGTGAGTATCCTGCTGTTTTTTTCCTTCAGTTTCTCTTTGTTGTTATACTCCACACATGAGTGATATCATTTGATATTGTCTTTCTCCGCCTAAAATATTTTTCTGAACATACTACTGTCTAGCTCCATCCACGTCATTGCAAATGGTAGAATTTGTTTTCTTCTTATGGCTGCTTACTGCACTTTGTAAACTGGATTTCATTCTTCCTTTTTGTTTGTAGTTTAGCTATGTGATTTCACCATTCATCTCCTGGTTATGAGCAACAGCTTTGTGTCAATCGATATGTATCTGTATCTCTCTATCGCTCTGTCTGTCTGTATATCTATCTATCTGTCTATATATCCTTCTTTCTATCTCTCTATCCTCTCTATTTATATATCCATTTATCTAGCTTCCTGTCTTCTATCATGTGTATAATCTATCGATCATCTGTCATCTATCTTTCTGTCTATCTATGAAACAATCTTCTTTCTGTCTGGCCATCTATCCTTATGTACAGAACAGTTAACTACATCACCTATGTCACTTCCCTACATTATGTTTTCAAAAATATTGCAAGGTCACTAGGCCGTAGGGAGAGCACTGGGCTCACTGAGACAATTGCAGATCGAATCAGCCGCGTGTGCTTACAAAACCAGTAAATGGTGGTGCAGGGACTTGAACCCGTATCTCTGTCCTCTGTCCTCTTAAACCTCCTTCTCGCTTGCTAACTGTATTTAGCCACATTCATTGACTAAGTCCTCACTGAAGACCCCAATTATACTTCCTCTGGGACTCTTGTAGACAGAAAAGTATACTTGGTGCTTTACTCACCACCATGTTTGAGGGACATTGGCATGTTCACCACTGATAGGAGGAGGGACAAATAAAAAGGAACACCTATTTCTAGACAGGAGCATTTGGGAGCAAAGTGTGTGTTGTGGAGAGACGTGTTTGGTTGAGTGTCCAAACTTCCCTCTTTATGTGGTTATTACTTTTTTACAATCGTGGATATCATAAAACCCTGTGATTTCAAAAGCCCAAATGCATATTATTACAGCAATTCTTTTGTTGATGTGAGAAAAATGAGAAGGACATTGCAGTACCACTGAATCTTTACCTGGGCACTGCTGATACCAAACAAAAGGAATTCACGGTGGCTAGGTAGGACTATTTTCTAGTGACTGTCTCTGGGGACTCAAACAGAATCCATTTGTTTCTTTGTTTCAAAGATTCACTTGTATAGGTTACCTGTCCCCGCCCCTTCAGCTTGTAGTTTGTCTGTGTCCTTGGATCACAAGTGAGTCTCCAGTAAGGGAGCACTTAGGTGATCTAAAGTTTTCATCCGTCCCTCTAACCCTGTGTCTTTTGATTGGAGCAGTGAAAGCCTGTACTTTTATTCTGATATTTGATAGCTAGGCTCTTACAGCAGTTTGAAATTTTTTTTATTCTCATTAATATACAACCACATGCAGAACAATATGTTTACTAGTCTAATCCCTTCACCAAGTCATCGCCAAATCCCAGTTTCAGTCGCTGTCCGTCAGCGTGTGGTAAGTTGCTCTAGAATCACTACTTGTCTTCTCTGTGTTGTATAGCCCTCCTAATGACCCTTCACCCTACACATTATTCATGCTAATCCTAATGCCCCCATTCTTTTTCCCCGCCCTTGTCAATCCCTTCCCACAAACACTACCCAGTCCCTTTCTCTTTGGTAACTGTTAGTCCACTCTCGGGTACTGTGTATATGCTGCTGTTTCTTCCTTCAGTTTTTCTTTGTTATCGTACTCCACACATGAGATAAATGATTTGGTACATGTATTTCTCAGACTGGCCTATTTTACTGAGCATAATACCCTCTAGCTCCATCCAAGTTATTGCCAATGATAGGATTTGTTTTCTTCTTATGGCTGCTTATTGCACTTTTTAAACTGGATTTTATTCTTCTTTTTTGTTTGTAGTTTCGCTATGTGCTTCAACCATTGCTCTCATGGATATGAGCAATAGCTTTGTGTTAATCGATATGAACCTATATTTATCTATCTGTCTGTCTATCAATCATTCAATCAATCAATCAATCATCTTTCTGTCTGCCCATCTGTCCTTGTGTACAAAACAGTTAACCACATATCCAATGACACTTTCCTACATTATGCTTCCAAAAATCCTGCAAGGTAACTAGGCTGTAGGGAGAGCACTGGGTTCACCGAGACTCTTGCAGGTCGTGTAGGCCGAGTGTACCTACAAAACCAGGAAATGGTTGTGCAGGGACTTGAACCCGTGACTCTCACCTCTGTCCTCTTTCATCTCCTTCTCACTTCCTGTCTGTATATAGCCACATTCATTCACTAAGTGCTCCCTGAAGACCACAAGTATCCTTCCTCTGGGCATGTGGTCGACAGAAACGTAAAATTGTTGCTTTGCTCACCATCATGTTTGAAGGACATCTATGTGAACACCACTGATAGGATGGAGGGTCAAATAAAAAGGAACACCAATTTCTAGACAGGAGCAGTTGGGAGCTAAGAGTGTATTTTGGAGTGACATGTTTACTTGAGTGTCCAAACTTCCCTCTTTAATTGGTTATTACTTCACATTCGTGAAGATCATAAAACCCACAGATTTCAAAGGCCCAGATTCTTATTATTTCAGCAACTCAGTTGTTGAGGTGAGAGAAAATGAGAAGGACGTTGCTCCACCACTAAATCTATGGCTGGGACTTGCTGAAAACAAACAAAAAGAATTCACGGTGGCCAGATAGTGCTATTTTCTCCTGACTGTCTCTGTGGGTTCAAACAGAATCCATTTGTTTGATTGTTTTTTTTCAGTTTCACTCGTGTAGGGTACTTGTCCCCACACCTTCAGCTTGTAGTTTGTCTTTGTCCTTGGATCTCAAGTGAGTCTCCTGTAAGGAAGCACGTAGGTTTCTTGAGTTTTCATCCGTTCTTTTAACCCTGTGTCTTTTGTTTGCAGCACTCAGAGCCTGACCTTTTATTCTGATGATTCAGTGCTGTGCCCTTAGTGCACTTAAAAATTTTTTTTGTTATCATTAATCTACAATCACATGAAGAACATTATGTTTACTATGCTCCCCCTTATCCAAGTCCACCAGCAAAAACCTCTTAAAGTCGCTGTCCATCTGCATAGTTGGATGCTTTAAACCCCTTCAGCATGTACCCCTTCAAAGGCACCGATACAGTCGCTGTCAATCATGGAGTAGTAAGATGCTATATAACCTCTACTAGTCTTCTCTGTGTTGTACAGCACTCCCCATGTCCCGCGCGACCCCACGCAATATACATGGTAATCCTAATGCCCCCAATCTTTCTCCCCACACTTATCCCTCCCTTCAGAACCACCCTGTGCAGTCCTTTTCCCTTTGGCAACTTTTAGTCAACTCTCGGGTTCTGTGAGTATCCTGCTGTTTTTTTCCTTCAGTTTCTCTTTGTTGTTATACTCCACACATGAGTGATATCATTTGATATTGTCTTTCTCCGCCTGAAATATTTTCCTGAACATACTACTGTCTAGCTCCATCCACGTCATTGCAAATGGTAGAATTTGTTTTCTTCTTATGGCTGCTTACTGCACTTTGTAAACTGGATTTCATTCTTCCTTTTTGTTTGTAGTTTAGCTATGTGATTTCACCATTCATCTCCTGGTTATGAGCAACAGCTTTGTGTCAATCGATATGTATCTTTATCTCTCTATCGCTCTGTCTGTCTCTATATCTATCGATCTTTCTATATATCCTTCTTTCTATCTCTCTATCCTCTCTATTTATCTATCCATCTATCTAGCTTCCTGTCTTCTATCATGTGTATAATCTATCGATCATCTGTCATCTATCTTTCTGTCTATCTATGAAACAATCTTCTTTCTGTCCATCTATCCTTATGTACAGAACAGTTAACTACATCACCTATGTCACTTCCCTACATTATGCTTTCAAAAACATTGCAAGGTCACTAGGCCGTAGGGAGAGCACTGGGCTCACTGAGACAATTGCAGATCGAATCAGCCGCGTGTGCTTACAAAACCAGTAAATTGTGGTGCAGGGACTTGAACCCGTATCTCTGTCCTCTGTCCTCTTAAACCTCCTTCTCGCTTGCTAACTGTATTTAGCCACATTCATTGACTAAGTCCTCACTGAAGACCAAAATTATACTTCCTCTGGTCCTGTTGTAGACAGAAAAGTATACTTGGTGCTTTACTCACCACCATGTTTGAGGGACATTGGCATGTTCACCACTGATAGGAGGAGGGACAAATAAAAAGGAACACCTATTTCTAGACAGGAGCATTTGGGAGCAAACTGTGTGTTGTGGAGAGACGTGTTTGGTTGAGTGTCCAAACTTCCCTCTTTATGTGGTTATTACTTCTTTACAATTGTGAATATCATAAAACCCAGTGATTTCAAAAGCCCAGACGCATATTATTACAGCAATTCTTTTGTTGATGTGAGAAAAATGAGAAGGACATTGCAGTACCACTGAATCTTTACCTGGGCACTGCTGATACCAAACAAAAGGAATTCACGGTGGCTAGGTAGGACTATTTTCTAGTGACTGTCTCTGGGGACTCAAACAGAATCCATTTGTTTCTTTGTTTCAAAGATTCACTTGTATAGGTTACCTGTCCCCGCCCCTTCAGCTTGTAGTTTGTCTGTGTCCTTGGATCACAAGTGAGTCTCCAGTAAGGGAGCACTTAGGTGATCTTAAGTTTTCATCCGTCCTTCTAACCCTCTGTCTTTTGATTGGAGCAGTGAAAGCCTGTACTTTTATTCTGATATTTGATAGCTAGGCTCTTACAGCACTTTGAAATTTTTTTTATTCTCATTAATATACAACCACATGCAGAACAATATGTTTACTAGTCTAATCCCTTCACCAAGTCATCGCCAAATCCCAGTTTCAGTCGCTGTCCGTCAGCGTGTGGTAAGTTGCTCTAGAATCACTACTTGTCTTCTCTGTGTTGTATAGCCCTCCTAATGACCATTCACCCTACACATTATTCATGCTAATCCTAATGCCCCCATTCTTTTTCCCCGCCATTATCAATCCCTTCCCACAAACACTACACAGTCCCTTTCTCTTTGGTAACTGTTAGTCCACTCTCGGGTACTGTGTATATGCTGCTGTTTCTTCCTTCAGTTTTTCTTTGTTATCGTACTCCACACATGAGTTAAATGATTTGGTACATGTATTTCTCCGACTGGCCTATTTGACTGAGCGTAATACCCTCTAGGTCCATCTAAGTTATTGCCAATGATAGGATTTGTTTTCTTCTTATGGCTGCTTATTGCACTTTTTAAACTGGATTTTATTCTTCTTTTTCGTTTGTAGTTTCGCTATGTGCTTCAACCATTGCTCTCATGGATATGAGCAATAGCTTTGTGTTAATCGATATGAACCTATATTTATCTATCTGTCTGTCTATCAATCATTCAATCAATCAATCAATCATCTTTCTGTCTGCCCATCTGTCCTTCTGTACAGAACAGTTAACCACATATCCAATGACACTTTCCTACATTATGCTTCCAAAAATCCTGCAAGGTAACTAGGCTGTAGGGAGAGCACTGGGTTCACCGAGACACTTGCAGGCCGTGTAGGCCGAGTGTACCTACACAACCAGGAAATGGTTGTGCAGGGACTTGAACCCGTGACTCTCACCTCTGTCCTCTTTCATCTCCTTCTCACTTCCTGTCTGTATTTAGCCACATTCATTCACTAAGTGCTCCCTGATGACCACAAGTATCCTTCCTCTGCGCATGTGGTCGACAGAAACGTAAAATTGTTGCTTTGCTCACCACCATGTTTGAAGGACATCTATGTGAACACCACTGATAGGATGGAGGGTCAAATAAAAAGGAACACCAATTTCTAGACAGGAGCAGTTGGGAGCTAAGAGTGTATTTTGGAGTGACATGTTTACTTGAGTGTCCAAACTTCCCTCTTTAGGTGGTTATTACTTCACATTCGTGAAGATCATAAAACCCACAGATTTCAAAGGCCCAGATTCTTATTATTTCAGCAACTCAGTTGTTGAGGTGAGAGAAAATGAGAAGGACGTTGCTCCACCACTAAATCTATGGCTGGGACTTGCTGAAAACAAACAAAAAGAATTCACGGTGGCAAGATAGTGCTATTTTCTCCTGACTGCCTCTGTGGGTTCAAACAGAATCCATTTGTTTGATTGTTTGTTTTTCAGTTTCACTCGTGTAGGGTACTTGTCCCCACACCTTCAGCTTGTAGTTTGTCTTTGTCCTTGGATCTCAAGTGAGTCTCCTGTAAGGAAGCACGTAGGTTTCTTGAGTTTTCATCCGTTCTTTTAACCCTGTGTCTTTTGTTTGCACCACTCAGAGCCTGACCCTTTATTCTGATGATTCAGTGCTGTGCCCTTATTGCACTTAAAAAATTTTTTTTGTTTTCATTAATCTACCATCACATGAAGAACATTATGTTTACTATGCTCCCCCTTATCCAAGTCCACCAGCAAAAACCTCTTAAAGTCGCTGTCCATCAGCATAGTTGGATGCTTTAAACCCCTTCAGCATGTACCCCTTCAAAGGCACCGATACAGTCGCTGTCAATCATGGAGTAGTAAGATGCTATATAACCTCTACTAGTCTTCTCTGTGTTGTACAGCACTCCCCATGTCCCGCGCGACCCCACGCAATATACATGGTAATCCTAATGCCCCCAATCTTTCTCCCCACACTTATCCCTCCCTTCAGAACCACCCTGTGCAGTCCTTTTCCCTTTGGCAACTTTTAGTCAACTCTCGGGTTCTGTGAGTATCCTGCTGTTTTTTTCCTTCAGTTTCTCTTTGTTGTTATACTCCACACATGAGTGATATCATTTGATATTGTCTTTCTCCGCCTAAAATATTTTTCTGAACATACTACTGTCTAGCTCCATCCACGTCATTGCAAATGGTAGAATTTGTTTTCTTCTTATGGCTGCTTACTGCACTTTGTAAACTGGATTTCATTCTTCCTTTTTGTTTGTAGTTTAGCTATGTGATTTCACCATTCATCTCCTGGTTATGAGCAACAGCTTTGTGTCAATCGATATGTATCTGTATCTCTCTATCGCTCTGTCTGTCTGTATATCTATCTATCTGTCTATATATCCTTCTTTCTATCTCTCTATCCTCTCTATTTATATATCCATTTATCTAGCTTCCTGTCTTCTATCATGTGTATAATCTATCGATCATCTGTCATCTATCTTTCTGTCTATCTATGAAACAATCTTCTTTCTGTCTGGCCATCTATCCTTATGTACAGAACAGTTAACTACATCACCTATGTCACTTCCCTACATTATGTTTTCAAAAATATTGCAAGGTCACTAGGCCGTAGGGAGAGCACTGGGCTCACTGAGACAATTGCAGATCGAATCAGCCGCGTGTGCTTACAAAACCAGTAAATGGTGGTGCAGGGACTTGAACCCGTATCTCTGTCCTCTGTCCTCTTAAACCTCCTTCTCGCTTGCTAACTGTATTTAGCCACATTCATTGACTAAGTCCTCACTGAAGACCCCAATTATACTTCCTCTGGGACTCTTGTAGACAGAAAAGTATACTTGGTGCTTTACTCACCACCATGTTTGAGGGACATTGGCATGTTCACCACTGATAGGAGGAGGGACAAATAAAAAGGAACACCTATTTCTAGACAGGAGCATTTGGGAGCAAAGTGTGTGTTGTGGAGAGACGTGTTTGGTTGAGTGTCCAAACTTCCCTCTTTATGTGGTTATTACTTTTTTACAATCGTGGATATCATAAAACCCTGTGATTTCAAAAGCCCAAATGCATATTATTACAGCAATTCTTTTGTTGATGTGAGAAAAATGAGAAGGACATTGCAGTACCACTGAATCTTTACCTGGGCACTGCTGATACCAAACAAAAGGAATTCACGGTGGCTAGGTAGGACTATTTTCTAGTGACTGTCTCTGGGGACTCAAACAGAATCCATTTGTTTCTTTGTTTCAAAGATTCACTTGTATAGGTTACCTGTCCCCGCCCCTTCAGCTTGTAGTTTGTCTGTGTCCTTGGATCACAAGTGAGTCTCCAGTAAGGGAGCACTTAGGTGATCTAAAGTTTTCATCCGTCCCTCTAACCCTGTGTCTTTTGATTGGAGCAGTGAAAGCCTGTACTTTTATTCTGATATTTGATAGCTAGGCTCTTACAGCAGTTTGAAATTTTTTTTATTCTCATTAATATACAACCACATGCAGAACAATATGTTTACTAGTCTAATCCCTTCACCAAGTCATCGCCAAATCCCAGTTTCAGTCGCTGTCCGTCAGCGTGTGGTAAGTTGCTCTAGAATCACTACTTGTCTTCTCTGTGTTGTATAGCCCTCCTAATGACCATTCACCCTACACATTATTCATGCTAATCCTAATGCCCCCATTCTTTTTCCCCGCCATTATCAATCCCTTCCCACAAACACTACACAGTCCCTTTCTCTTTGGTAACTGTTAGTCCACTCTCGGGTACTGTGTATATGCTGCTGTTTCTTCCTTCAGTTTTTCTTTGTTATCGTACTCCACACATGAGTTAAATGATTTGGTACATGTATTTCTCCGACTGGCCTATTTGACTGAGCGTAATACCCTCTAGGTCCATCTAAGTTATTGCCAATGATAGGATTTGTTTTCTTCTTATGGCTGCTTATTGCACTTTTTAAACTGGATTTTATTCTTCTTTTTCGTTTGTAGTTTCGCTATGTGCTTCAACCATTGCTCTCATGGATATGAGCAATAGCTTTGTGTTAATCGATATGAACCTATATTTATCTATCTGTCTGTCTATCAATCATTCAATCAATCAATCAATCATCTTTCTGTCTGCCCATCTGTCCTTCTGTACAGAACAGTTAACCACATATCCAATGACACTTTCCTACATTATGCTTCCAAAAATCCTGCAAGGTAACTAGGCTGTAGGGAGAGCACTGGGTTCACCGAGACACTTGCAGGCCGTGTAGGCCGAGTGTACCTACACAACCAGGAAATGGTTGTGCAGGGACTTGAACCCGTGACTCTCACCTCTGTCCTCTTTCATCTCCTTCTCACTTCCTGTCTGTATTTAGCCACATTCATTCACTAAGTGCTCCCTGATGACCACAAGTATCCTTCCTCTGCGCATGTGGTCGACAGAAACGTAAAATTGTTGCTTTGCTCACCACCATGTTTGAAGGACATCTATGTGAACACCACTGATAGGATGGAGGGTCAAATAAAAAGGAACACCAATTTCTAGACAGGAGCAGTTGGGAGCTAAGAGTGTATTTTGGAGTGACATGTTTACTTGAGTGTCCAAACTTCCCTCTTTAGGTGGTTATTACTTCACATTCGTGAAGATCATAAAACCCACAGATTTCAAAGGCCCAGATTCTTATTATTTCAGCAACTCAGTTGTTGAGGTGAGAGAAAATGAGAAGGACGTTGCTCCACCACTAAATCTATGGCTGGGACTTGCTGAAAACAAACAAAAAGAATTCACGGTGGCAAGATAGTGCTATTTTCTCCTGACTGCCTCTGTGGGTTCAAACAGAATCCATTTGTTTGATTGTTTGTTTTTCAGTTTCACTCGTGTAGGGTACTTGTCCCCACACCTTCAGCTTGTAGTTTGTCTTTGTCCTTGGATCTCAAGTGAGTCTCCTGTAAGGAAGCACGTAGGTTTCTTGAGTTTTCATCCGTTCTTTTAACCCTGTGTCTTTTGTTTGCACCACTCAGAGCCTGACCCTTTATTCTGATGATTCAGTGCTGTGCCCTTATTGCACTTAAAAAATTTTTTTTGTTTTCATTAATCTACCATCACATGAAGAACATTATGTTTACTATGCTCCCCCTTATCCAAGTCCACCAGCAAAAACCTCTTAAAGTCGCTGTCCATCAGCATAGTTGGATGCTTTAAACCCCTTCAGCATGTACCCCTTCAAAGGCACCGATACAGTCGCTGTCAATCATGGAGTAGTAAGATGCTATATAACCTCTACTAGTCTTCTCTGTGTTGTACAGCACTCCCCATGTCCCGCGCGACCCCACGCAATATACATGGTAATCCTAATGCCCCCAATCTTTCTCCCCACACTTATCCCTCCCTTCAGAACCACCCTGTGCAGTCCTTTTCCCTTTGGCAACTTTTAGTCAACTCTCGGGTTCTGTGAGTATCCTGCTGTTTTTTTCCTTCAGTTTCTCTTTGTTGTTATACTCCACACATGAGTGATATCATTTGATATTGTCTTTCTCCGCCTAAAATATTTTTCTGAACATACTACTGTCTAGCTCCATCCACGTCATTGCAAATGGTAGAATTTGTTTTCTTCTTATGGCTGCTTACTGCACTTTGTAAACTGGATTTCATTCTTCCTTTTTGTTTGTAGTTTAGCTATGTGATTTCACCATTCATCTCCTGGTTATGAGCAACAGCTTTGTGTCAATCGATATGTATCTGTATCTCTCTATCGCTCTGTCTGTCTGTATATCTATCTATCTGTCTATATATCCTTCTTTCTATCTCTCTATCCTCTCTATTTATATATCCATTTATCTAGCTTCCTGTCTTCTATCATGTGTATAATCTATCGATCATCTGTCATCTATCTTTCTGTCTATCTATGAAACAATCTTCTTTCTGTCTGGCCATCTATCCTTATGTACAGAACAGTTAACTACATCACCTATGTCACTTCCCTACATTATGTTTTCAAAAATATTGCAAGGTCACTAGGCCGTAGGGAGAGCACTGGGCTCACTGAGACAATTGCAGATCGAATCAGCCGCGTGTGCTTACAAAACCAGTAAATGGTGGTGCAGGGACTTGAACCCGTATCTCTGTCCTCTGTCCTCTTAAACCTCCTTCTCGCTTGCTAACTGTATTTAGCCACATTCATTGACTAAGTCCTCACTGAAGACCCCAATTATACTTCCTCTGGGACTCTTGTAGACAGAAAAGTATACTTGGTGCTTTACTCACCACCATGTTTGAGGGACATTGGCATGTTCACCACTGATAGGAGGAGGGACAAATAAAAAGGAACACCTATTTCTAGACAGGAGCATTTGGGAGCAAAGTGTGTGTTGTGGAGAGACGTGTTTGGTTGAGTGTCCAAACTTCCCTCTTTATGTGGTTATTACTTTTTTACAATCGTGGATATCATAAAACCCTGTGATTTCAAAAGCCCAAATGCATATTATTACAGCAATTCTTTTGTTGATGTGAGAAAAATGAGAAGGACATTGCAGTACCACTGAATGTTTACCTGGGCACTGCTGATACCAAACAAAAGGAATTCACGGTGGCTAGGTAGGACTATTTTCTAGTGACTGTCTCTGGGGACTCAAACAGAATCCATTTGTTTCTTTGTTTCAAAGATTCACTTGTATAGGTTACCTGTCCCCGCCCCTTCAGCTTGTAGTTTGTCTGTGTCCTTGGATCACAAGTGAGTCTCCAGTAAGGGAGCACTTAGGTGATCTAAAGTTTTCATCCGTCCCTCTAACCCTGTGTCTTTTGATTGGAGCAGTGAAAGCCTGTACTTTTATTCTGATATTTGATAGCTAGGCTCTTACAGCAGTTTGAAATTTTTTTTATTCTCATTAATATACAACCACATGCAGAACAATATGTTTACTAGTCTAATCCCTTCACCAAGTCATCGCCAAATCCCAGTTTCAGTCGCTGTCCGTCAGCGTGTGGTAAGTTGCTCTAGAATCACTACTTGTCTTCTCTGTGTTGTATAGCCCTCCTAATGACCCTTCACCCTACACATTATTCATGCTAATCCTAATGCCCCCATTCTTTTTCCCCGCCCTTGTCAATCCCTTCCCACAAACACTACCCAGTCCCTTTCTCTTTGGTAACTGTTAGTCCACTCTCGGGTACTGTGTATATGCTGCTGTTTCTTCCTTCAGTTTTTCTTTGTTATCGTACTCCACACATGAGATAAATGATTTGGTACATGTATTTCTCAGACTGGCCTATTTTACTGAGCATAATACCCTCTAGCTCCATCCAAGTTATTGCCAATGATAGGATTTGTTTTCTTCTTATGGCTGCTTATTGCACTTTTTAAACTGGATTTTATTCTTCTTTTTTGTTTGTAGTTTCGCTATGTGCTTCAACCATTGCTCTCATGGATATGAGCAATAGCTTTGTGTTAATCGATATGAACCTATATTTATCTATCTGTCTGTCTATCAATCATTCAATCAATCAATCAATCATCTTTCTGTCTGCCCATCTGTCCTTGTGTACAAAACAGTTAACCACATATCCAATGACACTTTCCTACATTATGCTTCCAAAAATCCTGCAAGGTAACTAGGCTGTAGGGAGAGCACTGGGTTCACCGAGACTCTTGCAGGTCGTGTAGGCCGAGTGTACCTACAAAACCAGGAAATGGTTGTGCAGGGACTTGAACCCGTGACTCTCACCTCTGTCCTCTTTCATCTCCTTCTCACTTCCTGTCTGTATATAGCCACATTCATTCACTAAGTGCTCCCCTGAAGACCACAAGTATCCTTTCCTCTGGGCATGTGGTCGACAGAAACGTAAAATTGTTGCTTTGCTCACCATCATGTTTGAAGGACATCTATGTGAACACCACTGATAGGATGGAGGGTCAAATAAAAAGGAACACCAATTTCTAGGACAGGAGCAGTTGGGAGCTAAGAGTGTATTTTGGAGTGACATGTTTACTTGAGTGTTCCAAACTTCCCTCTTTAATTGGTTATTACTTCACATTCGTGAAGATCATAAACCCACAGATTTCAAAGGCCCAGATTCTTATTATTTCAGCAACTCAGTTGTTGAGGTGAGAGAAAATGAGAAGGACGTTGCTCCACCACTAAATCTATGGCTGGGACTTGCTGAAAACAAACAAAAAGAATTCACGGTGGCCAGATAGTGCTATTTTCTCCTGACTGTCTCTGTGGGTTCAAACAGAATCCATTTGTTTGATTGTTTTTTTTCAGTTTCACTCGTGTAGGGTACTTGTCCCCACACCTTCAGCTTGTAGTTTGTCTTTGTCCTTGGATCTCAAGTGAGTCTCCTGTAAGGAAGCACGTAGGTTTCTTGAGTTTTCATCCGTTCTTTAAACCCTGTGTCTTTTGTTTGCAGCACTCAGAGCCTGACCTTTTATTCTGATGATTCAGTGCTGTGCCCTTAGTGCACTTAAAAATTTTTTTTGTTATCATTAATCTACAATCACATGAAGAAATTATGTTTACTATGCTCCCCCTTATCCAAGTCCACCAGCAAAAACCTCTTAAAGTCGCTGTCCATCTGCATAGTTGGATGCTTTAAACCCCTTCAGCATGTACCCCTTCAAGGCACCGATACAGTCGCTGTCAATCATGGAGTAGTAAGATGCTATATAACCTCTACTAGTCTTCTCTGTGTTGTACAGCACTCCCATGTCCCGCGGCGACCCCCACGCAATATACATGGTAATCCTAATGCCCCCATCTTTCTCCCACACATTATCCCTCCCTTCAGAACCACCCTGTGCAGTCCTTTTCCCTTTGGCAACTTTTAGTCAACTCTCGGGTTCTGTGAGTATCCTGCTGTTTTTTTCCT